>NC_092084.1:30901386-31259386 GCF_043229965.1 Drosophila suzukii
GATTGAGGATGTTTGGATTTTCTTCGCTGAAGCTTATGACCACATAGTTCAGGCCATAGAAGAGATCTGCTTCGGCGGGCACCAAACTTATTGGTTGGGACTTGCCTTCTGGCCCATGGTTGTGGCAGAAGAACTCACTGGGATCCACCACGCAGCTGGGAAACTCTCGCAACCTGCGATGGCTCCTGGCCGGCACTAGTTCCGCCCGGCAGTCGCGACAGTTGATGGTAATGGCCTCGTTCTCCTGGCAAGAGAGGAGCTGCGGGGCCAGCGGCACCTCAACGGCGCCACCGTCCACGGCGGCCAAATCAATCTGGTTGTAGTTAAAGCGAAAGCTTATGTGACTGCCACTGACCAGGAAAGTGGACAAGCAGTTTATGTCCATGCCGAATTGGTCGTGCTGGATGAGCAGCAACGCGGAGTCCTCGCAGTCGCTATCAGAGCTGGAGTCCTTCTCATTCTCCCGTTTCTCTGTCTTCTCGCTGATGTAAACATTGTAATCCCGAATGACGACGCGCGTCTCGTGGCTCCGCGAGATCAGTTGATCGAATTGCAGGAAGGCCACTCCGCTGCGCAAGTTGGGTCGCAGCTCGATGCACAGCGCCTTAATGGGCATCTTGTCCTGGCCCAAAATAAATCTCTAGCAGATCAGGAAGGCCAGGAAACAAATTGTGTAAATCTTGTATAGCGCCAACACTGAGCGACTAGAGATGGGAGTGGGGAAACATAGCTGCTCACGTCGATGTCATCGGTGCTTTCAGAAGTCGATAATACAGTATTCCGATAACGGTTAAGCCAGGACAGTGTCTTCGCTTAGCCGTGTCACACTCCGCTTATCTAAAAAAAAAGTTGAATTGTGTTGTGAAAAACCACTACCTAAAGATTGCTTTGATCTTCATTAGTACTCAGATCGGCTGAGAGTTTCACTAGTCGAAAAATCGTGTTCTTTGTAGTGTGTCCTAAGTTTTTAAAGTTCACAGATGTATCAAGAGACCTGTATTGAAAAATGTTGCCCATTTCTGAAAAGACTTAGTATCACAGTTTGAGGAGAATAATGATACCTTTCAATAGGTGTATCGTGCGTGTCGGTTTTAGGCCTTACCATTGGCGGCAACAAAAGTCATCGATATGTGTGTTCCGCTAGCTTTGAATACACAGCGATTGACATTTTGGTATATTCGGAAAAATAAAAATGGTATAATATATCGATAGTTCAGCGGCCACACTGGCCGATAGACCCTGACGTGTGTATCGATAACGCTATCGGGGTTTAGGGAATCATAATCGCGATGGCTAAAAACAAAGCCCGTGTAAAAGTGTCCGAAAACCGTGCGTAGCTTGAAACAAATCGTAACTCGGCCAGAAAACTCGAGAGCGGCCGTTTTGGAGGACGCGTGCATGGCCGTTTTAATTGTCGGTGGTCGCAGAACCCAGCAAACCATTAAGGATTTTAAATAAACGTTCGCCTTAAACGCAGTTCGTTCCCTCACACACACACACGCACAGTCGCAGACAAACACATCGCGCAGCGCATATACACACAAAGAAAAGAAGGCAGTGAAAATCGACAAGCGCACGCATGCACACACAGACGAATACGCAGGCGAAAAAGTGTTGATATATATCCAATATATTGATGTTGTGTGCACCGTTGTTGTTACTGCTACTGCTGTGTGAGTGAGAGTGAGTGAGTGGCAGAAGTGCGGGAGAGGGAGGGAGCGCGAAGGATAAAGCGAAGATGAGCCACAAAGCAAAGCAGTGAAAAATAATTAACGGCGAAGAGAGTGGAAAGAGCGGAGCGTATACAAGAGGAGCAGCAACAACAATAACAACGACTAGAAGACCCCTACAACACAACTACAAATTGGTCCTCTCATTTTGGCAGTCGTACAGCCCCATCTCGCTCTCTCTTTCGGTGGGGGATACGAAAAAGTTCACATGCAACAACAACGACAACAAACAATAGCAGTCCCAGTCGACGCGGGCAGAGGCAGCGACAGAGGCCGCGGCGCACTGAACGTATTTTGTACATATAAACAAAAATTGTTTTTAATCTCCCAAATCTAAAGTTAAAACTAAAGCCCTAAGCATAAATCTACAGTAAATAAGTTAATTAAACAGCAAGCAAATCAAGCATATAGAGAGCGACGCAGAAAGAGGTGAGAAGCGGAGAGACAAAGAGAGAGAGGAGAACGCTCAAAGAAATTCGCCTTTTACACGATTTTAAATTGAGCGTTCGGTTTGGCAGAGATCCATTATACATCCATCCAAAAGAGAGGAGGAAAAGCGAGAGAGACGAACAGAGCGGAGCAAAAACAAATAATCGGGGAGCAGGAGCAGCTGAAAAAGGAGCAACTGTAAACACACACAATCTCAGCCTCACGCTGGCGAATCGCAACGGCAGCAACAACAACAGAGGAGGAGGCGGTGACGCTGGAGGCGGGGCAGCTGTGGCTGCCGCTGCACGCAACAACAACAACAACGGTGGCGGTAACAACAACAATGGAGGAGGCGGAGGAGCGGCTGCAGTCGGCGCTGGCGCCGAAGGAGCAGGAGGCGGAGGAGCGGGCCGAGACGGAGCGGGTGCAGCGGCCAACGAATGGAATCCGGAGGAAATGGACCGCTTCAGCTCCGACGACTCCATCCGCTTCGAGGAGGACTCTCTGTGCAGCTGGAGCTCCGAACCGGAATCGCTGTGCAACAACTGGCGCGGTTGGAAGAAGCCCGCTGCGGGCAGCGGTGCAGGCAGTGGCGGTCTGAGCGGTATGGGTAGCATGGCGATGGCGTTCGGAGCAGGTGCCTCCAGTTCGTGCACGCCGGGCGGCAGTGGAGCGGCCATGGCCAACACATCCACCTGCGGCAGATATTATGGTGAGTACCCTCCCTTAAAGACCTTCTAGGCCCGTGCTTTGGTGAATAATGAGAGCTGGTAGAATCAGGTCGCAAGGCATTACACGTTCAAAATACTTTGTATTCCTTAAAGGTTTTTAAATGTCTAGAATTAGGAACATGCGATATCTAAGATCTAAGACCTATTTGAGGTATTATGTTTGCATCCACATTTTGTTATTTAGGGTATTCCCTAAAACTGTTTGATTGTTGAAAATTTGTCAGCTGTTTATCAGCTGGACCATACAAACTCAATTTTTAAAAACTGCAGCAATTCCACAACCACGAGGCTGCTGAATTGCTGAACACCAGAGTTGCCACCTTATTTCATTAAAAAGCCATGTCAACTCTGTAACATTTTAGCATCACTATTAAGAAATAGTTTCGTTAAAATCGATAAAGAAAAAATTATTGTTGGTTCTTTTTTCTGTATTATTATTTTTAGGCATTAAATTATAATAAAAAAAAAAATTACACATTTGTACTTTAAAAAAATTAACGAACTGGTCACAGCTTTTTGAAAATTCACTGGAAGCTATTTAGGGTCGTTTCCTCAAGTGCTGACATTTTTTGTTGAATTTCAAACAATCTAGCAATTCAACAGTTAAGGGAATACCCAGACTATGTTTTTAAGGAACTAAGTGTTAGGAAGTATTGAAAATTGTATTCTGAATCAAATTTGGGTCCCGTATACTTCTCATTTACATTTTTTTTCCGGTTGTCTTAAATAAAATAGCTAAAAACTGAATCGAAAAATGGTTGATCGTATGAAGACTTTTGTCAGCGTAATAAAGTGAGTAACTTAAAATGTGGTTCTGTAATAGTCGTCGACATCAATGTATTTGTTTGCCCATATGACACCTATTTCCCCCAAAAGCAGCTCTCGGTGTTACAGGAGTCTTTTGACAGGGGTTTTGATAAAATAAACCCACTTACTAATGCTACCAACAATAAAACATGATTACAGGCACAAATGAAATATATATATATATATATCTGCATACTACAATTTGTACATTTACGTCGGGTTATTTTTGAAACTAAGCATTTTATAAACCTTTTTGTAAAAACCCATCCACAAAACCAACCAACCTGACAGTGGTACCATCTTGCTCAAGCTAGAAATTATTACATTTCGGCAAAGTTATCTAAATGTTGTGTTACGGTATGCAGTATACTTATAAATTAATAAAAACATGCCGACTTTGTAGAAAGGTAGCAGCACGGTGTGATGAAATATGGTCGAGTCAGCTGAGAAGAAATCACACAGAGGGCACATTCTTGCGTTTTATTCGAGAGAATGCCGACATTGCTACAGGATTTACTTGGGGTAACCGCGTTCTTGTGGTCACTTATTGGGAGGACCTGGCAAAGGAATCAAATTCTCTTGAACCTAGAAATGGTCAAGTTCGAGTATTTTCCTAGTACTCTTTTAAATTACACAACTGCCAGAAATCGCAGAGCAGTGACAAGATTAAAGATATCTGAATTTGCTCTTCGATCAAATGAAAGGCCATAATAAAAGATTGCTTATCCAGCCGGTAATTGTACCAAATCTATTAATTATAACAACATTTATGTATGGCAGTTTCAGAGGCAAATTTAAGTCCTTACATGTTCTTATGTACTTTCCACCTGTCTGAGAAAAGGGATCAAATGCACTTTATTATCCTTCGTAAATATTTGATTGCACAACCGACGACGGTTTCTGTGAAACCCTTAATTAGTACGTTATTAGGACACAAACTTTTGGTTGTCAACTCTTGTATGGATAAATAAATAAAAGTAAAATTCCAGAAACTTGAACTGTGGGAATCAATTTCCACGTTTTTAATAGCTTGGTTGTATTATTGCTAAAAATTACACCTTATTTATTAAATGCTTCGCTCCAGAGTTAACCCAAAAACAAGTTTTTTGGTGACTTCAAAATAGAGCTTTTTGTCGGGTTGTTGTCATTTTGTTCCAAAACGATATTTTAATGTCTTAATTTTACATGCAGATCCTTGTAATGCCTCCAGACTCCACGCCTCTAGCGCCCACAAATTGGAAAGTTTGTGGAACTCGCAGTTTTATGCTTGAACTGAAAATAATTTGAATGCCTTTTTTGTCAATAACTACCAAGTTATATAATAAGTTTGCCACGACCACTCTAACATCCACAAATCAAATAATTCTGCTTAAAACTGAAATTTTAAAAGAAATTGTAAAGCCCAAGGTAAAGGTTGAGACGTCTAACGCCTACAAATCACTCTGTTTAAATTTAGTAAGCAAAAGAAGACCTTGCCACACTGTTTCTTCTGCAATTATACGCGTGACCGTTTTGCTGTTGGTAGATTCTGTAAAATTGGCTTAAGCGCAACAACAAGCGCGCTGTAATTGTTGTTGGTATGTCTGCAATTCTATACTTCGTATCCTCACCTTTCCTCGAAGTCCTCTTCTTATCGCTAAAGTCAAAATCACGACTTTAGCTGGCAACGTTTCATCTTCATTCGTTGTTCCTTTTACATTGTTGTTGCACCTCCTTTGTCTTTTTGTGGCTTATTGCGTTTGTGTACGTAGGACGGACATTGTTTTTGGGCCTGGTGAAAAACGTTTTTTACATGTTTTCGGTATCCTGTGCGCAGTCGCAGCATATTATGTAATAAATGGATATATCTGGCTGCGCCTGCGCAGTTCGTCCTCGTCGCTATTCTCCCTCCATTCGTCTTCGTCATTTGCGCATTCCACTACATTCGTTTTATTTCGTCTAGCATTACTTCAGTGAGCAAAAGAAGGACTACACAAAAATCCATATCCATCTAGTTGTCTTTTTTGCGTTTCCTTTATATCTATTTACCCAGGCTGGTCTTTCAATAATTTTAACCAACATTGGGAATTTTATCAATTGATGTATGCATCCTGGTAGTGGTGTTTTAGAAATTAGTCTTAATGATTGATTGTATTAATGATTCAGGATGTTATAATTTATAATATACTTATATAGTGTTTAGCTAGTATAGTTCTGGGACATTTTGGCCGAGAAAAAGCTAAAGTGGCAACCCTGCGGCTGGGTGTGTATGTAAAGGCAAAGCCAGCTGCATTTTCATGCTCGAAAGACATAATAACCGCAACAAAAACAATATAGCCACAAAACGATACCGCTGCCGCAGCCGACGCCGACATCGACGTCGATCTGAGGCGTCTAGAGCCTTGCTTTGTTGTGTCAAAGAACCTTTTCAAGGATACCATCACAACCTGCCCGAGGGGATGTAATAAAAATGAAGAAGACGACACGGACCAGAGTCCATAGTTCCCTTACACCATGCAGCTCCTCGGATCTTTAGATATAATAATAAGTTGTTCTTATATTTGGGCGAAAACCCACTGATTTGATTTAGAGTTGTATACTTTGGTGCAGGTAATTCGAGGCTTAAAGACTTTTCAAGAACTTTGAGTTTCTGATGTTTAAGAAATATCTTTGGAAAATAAACACCCTGAATACTAACTCTCCAGTGAAATATTTTAACATTCCACGATCCGAATGTATTTTGCAATGTTATGATGCGCTGAATAAAGGGGTTAGTGGCCCAGAACCTTTTATAATAAACTTAAATCCATATTGCTTAGCTGTCAAATTTTGTTAATCGGGTAACCAAAAATCTTTATTTTTACTGTAGTACCCCGATCCATTAAATTTAGTCTTATCTTCTCTTATGCGAAGGCAGTAACATCCCAGATCAAGTGGATTCGCAGAGGGGCCCCGCATAAACGTAGAACGTCGTCGATGCGATGCAATGACCCCAATTAAACCGAAACCGTGGAATGGTCACGCTGCAGTGCTGACAATGCAACTCCGTGTCCGTGAGAGGTGTGCGGCCGTGTGTGCGTGCCTCGAGTGGTCGGCGTTGCCACATGTCATCATCTAATTAGTGGGTCGAGGCTCACTCGGTGTCAATTTCGAACGGAAACTGAAACAGCGACCAGCTGAGCCAGAAGCCACGGGCTCTGAATTTTGTTTTTCACTCCTCGCCATATATGTACATATATCAGTTTCATGCACTTCCGCAGCCAAATCAACTGCACCAACAAATGCAGCACACACGTGCAAAAATGCTTGTTGGAACTTTGACCCCTCTTTTGCGCCAGTTTATTTGGTTTTCAGCGAGCTTTTTGTGTCGAAGAATCTAAATTTGCCTAAAACACAGCGAACAAAGCCAAAAATATGAGGGCACAGCAAAAATGGCATATCATGTTTCTTTTCGATATGATGATGTATTGATTTATAAAATAGACTTATCATTAGTCCATCCAATTAATTTGGATAATATCTTATACCTTACTCAATTATAATAGTTCATTTTTGAGCTGTAAAGTAAAGAAAGAAAACTATGGGGCTATGTGGATGTGTTGCCCATAAAGTCAGCAAAAATATTATTTTCATAAAATGGGTATACGTTTGGCCATATGGAAAACTCCAATCGCAGTTTTGGGCTAGTAAGCAGTAGTAACCGGTGTGCCGAATGCATTTGCTGTAGCTCGGCACTTCAGCACCTCTTGCTCAACTTTGACGAGTCGTTCGGCAATAACCCAAATAACTGGAGCATGATGCTTTGTGTTTTATATTCTCCTTTTCATTGTTTCATATTTTGCTAGTGCCCCATATGGGAATGTAAAACAAATTAAAGTTAAAGAAATGCAAGAGCAAGCACAGAGGAAACCAGTTTGGGGAAGCAGGAGCCTTGAATCAGCTAAAAAAGAACACATATACATATACACGGATCAGATATTAAAACTTCTTCAATCAAATCAATCTGACTCATGTGGTCATTCTGATTCAGCTAAGCCCCTTACCTGAAGACTTATCCGATTTCTCATCTGACGAATGCGTTTAATTGTTTTTTATCAGCCTTTCTCGTCCCTGTCAGTCAAAAGGAAAGAAAATATTTAAAATTAAAAAGATTTCTAAATAAAAAGGTAAAGCAAGTGGACTTAAAACATCAACATAAAAGCAGAACTCATGGTTCAACCCAATGCATCTTTAAAGTAAGCTTGAACCTCCAACAACTTTTGAGAAACTGTAACGACAAATTAATTTTTGTTTTAATTAACGCAAATTATGGATAAAGAAAGTTTGAAAATCAAAAGATAATCGAGACGTTTAAGATCAACACGGTAAATCATCATAATTACTTACTAAAAATGTTATATTACATCTTGGTAGTTTCAATAAAACGCCTCTATCGCTGTATGCTCAAAAATAACTGGCATGAGCAATAGGTTAGCGCTTGCGGAAAATGACTCTGAATAAAATGGTGCCAAAGTGTCTGAAAATTAAGCGATGACAGGGCAGGGGGGGGGGGGGGGGGGGGGGTGAGGGGAAAGCACGAAGAATGGGAGCGGGCAAACGAACCGACGAACGAGCGAAAGAAAACAAACAAACAAACAAAACAATGAGTTCTTGTATCCAGTGCTGGAAATTTGGCTCTATTCTAGCTATTCGAAAATTGCTTATTTTTGTATTTTGTTTTTAGTATACTAAGAATACTAACACAAAAAGTAATATTTTTCAGTTTATTTAAAAATTTTGAAACTAGAGCTTTCAATTTCTTTGCTCCACATAAAAATTCTTTCGTTCAGCGACCAGTCAGTAAATTAATCCAACCTTTTTACATTTTTGATTTTGGAATCGTGAAACCAATAGAAATCCAGCGTCTTGCCTATAACACAGTTATTCAAAGTTATTGTTATTAACTTGTAATTCAGTTGAAATTATGTAGTCTTAGACCAAAAACCGAATTCGTTTATTTGATTGGTCGATTATAATTGAAAGTGAAATATGTTACTCCTCATGTCCAGGTTGAACGATTCGAAATGAAAGTGAATTATATGAAATCTGGTTATGCTCCTGCTCGAATATTTAATTTGTGTGGGCGAACTTGAACTCTGGTGGCTGCATCATCAGCAACATTATAAATACCATACAATAACAAAGCCCGATATTCTTTGTAATGCTTTGGGGTTTTTTTTGTTTGTTTGACTTCTGTGTTCTGGGCGTTAAAGGCAGTGAGAATAAGACCTTTAAAATGCAGGTCCCCTTTTCCATTGCCATTTGTTTATTTGCATGCCAATTCAGTGGATTACTGTTTATTCACAACTCAATTGCGTTGCAAAGATAATGACATTGGTTTACGCAGGGGAAAATTGCGCGGCTAAGACTCATATATTTATCTCACGACAAGAAGAGAGATAATTTATTTACTAAATTTGAGGCGAGGATGTAAGATTTGAAGGTTAAGACCCTGTTAAAACTAAGACGTCATGGGATTAACTCTTTTTTTAGTTCTGTAGGGAATAGTGGAGTCTTTTATTTTTTTCGGTTAATTTCGTAGAACTTGACCGTTAAAATAGCAAAAGATGGGATTTGGTACATAAAAATTATTTTTTTGTATTAAATTGATTTTGTAAATTCATTTTGAGCTTAGTACCACAGAACCAAAATATCGAATTTTTTCGCCAATTTTGAAACTCACGCCATGTAACCATGGCCATTTTTATAAACGCTATTTTGGATTTATAGGATTAGTGGATAACTCGATAGAGGGTAAAAAGGCTTTTTGTTTCAATAAAAACCACCGATCCTTCGTAAAATTAAAAAAATTGTTTTCATAATTTTATATTTAATACAATTTTTATAGCCTTGGAGAGCGTAAATTGATTTCAGTCATAAGTTTGCAACGCAATGAAGGAGAAGTTACAGACCACATAAAGTATATATATTCTTGATCAGCATCACTAGACAAGTCGACAAGTTTCTACGCAAACAAGTCTCTCAGTTTTAAAGCTATCGGGACGAAACTTTCCCAAAAGTCTTATTTCTATTGTAAAAAAATTATAAATTCGGTGTTTTTGACATATAAACTTCTACTATTGAAAATATCATGCTTTTAATATTCCAGAATTTCAAATAAAATTTAAATCAAATCGAACGATTTCATTATATAGCTGCTATAGGAATATTTAATTAATATCAAAATAATACATAGATCTTTATATTTCGTTTTCGGTAAACATACACGGCAGTAAATTAAAATAGAACATTATATTAAAATTTTTTGAATTAGTTTTTAGTTTTCTACAAATCGAAAAGCTCTGTGCAAACAATGCTCCCACGGGAACGACCTGCAGGGGTATACAAACTTCGGCGTGCCAAAGCTAGCTTCATTTCTTGTTTTCTTTGATAATTTTCGTCGAACTTTAATATTATTGAGAATATTTTGCTAGGCTTGTAGGATATAAATTGAATGGCATCTAAAGGGATGACCCTTTTATGTACGAAAAGTATGTGAGATATACAAGGACTCGTGTCCGACCCTGAGATGAGTCGTTCTAGCCAAATCCGTCCGTCTGTTCAACGATGAGATCTCGGAAACTCTTAAGACATGAAATTTGGGAATACCCATGTAGATTCTGGAGACTTTTGTGTAGCGCAAGTTTATTTCAACACTGTGCCCCGCCCACAAAGATTTTGTAGAAGATTTTGTTTTAGAGTTAATCTTATTTTATTTCGTTTGAAAGTACCTATCAAAAAGATTTTCCAATCGCATCATTAGATAATAAGTCATGACCTTATGCTCGTATATAGCAAGAACATGGACAGAGACGTCACAGCCAGCAAATGAAAATGTAAAGTGTAAAAATCGTGCTAATTGTTTTATGACCCTTACAAAAACCCCGATGCTGACCTCTCCTTCGTTGGTCGTTGGCCGTCCCGCTTTAGAAAAAGTGGTTTAATTAATAAAATGCCTGGCATGCGTATTTTGCGTCTGTGTGCGTGCATGTGACTTTTCCTCGCATTGTTTGTCTTCAAATATGGTAGTAAAAATATGGAATAAGTCGTTGGCATCTTCTAATTTCTAATTAATTAATAATTTACAAATATTGGCATCTTTTATAATTAATCAATATTGACATTGGCTTCCCCTTGTTGAAGTTTCGACTGGTTATTGGACTTATTTCTAACCTTCAACTTTGGCTGTACAAATTATAATAAACAATGGACAGGAGTTAAAAAGGACAATTTTTAAGGTATTAAATGTTGCAGAAATTTTCTTTGTGTAATAATATACCTATACTGAGTAGCAATTTCATCATCGCATATTTCATAAGTTTCTAAGTAGATGAATTTCCAACTAACCAACGCAATTTGTATATGATTTGATTAAGTTTAATATCAGAACCTTTCTTCGGAACTTTTCTTGGTATTTGTATACCCGTTATTCGTAGGTTAAAAGGGTATACTAGATTTCTCGGAAAGTATGAAACAGGTAGAAGAGCGTTTTCGACCCCATAAAGTATATATCTGGATCAGGATCACTAGCCGAGTCGAACTAGCTACGTCCGTCTGTCCGTATGAACGCGGAGATCTCGGAAATTAAAAGAGCTAGAATGTTGGGAATAGGCATGCAGATTCTTGGGCTTCCAGCGCATGTTAAACTATTTACGTAGAGGGAATCTGTGTCAATTTGTGTCTAAGGGCAAAGAAAACCACTTAACGAAACGGAAAGAAAACCCTGTTGACAATTTTGAGCCAATCCGAATCTATTTCATAGTGATCTTGCTGGAGATCATTCTAAAAAAAAAAGCATTGAAGTATTCCATCAGATGTCGCTGAAATCAAGAGTTGATTGGATTGGATTGAAACAAAATCATGCTTACCATAAAAGGGTTACAAATTAACGTTTTTAGAGCTGATGCACGGGAATATCCCTTAAAAGAATTTCAACCAGTAGCACTTATGCAATGCACGTAGTTCAGATGTTCTATATATGTTGTTTACCTTCTTCCAGAAGTTTCCACATTGGCCGAACTGGCAGCCCGCTGTGTGGCCTCCTACATACCGTTTGAGCTCGTGGAGCATGTGTATCCGCCGGTGCCAGAGCAGCTGCAGCTGCGCATTGCGTTCTGGAGCTTTCCGGACAACGAAGAGGACATCCGGTTGTATTCTTGCCTGGCCAACAGCTCTGCGGACGAGTTCAATCGCGGGGACTCGTTGTTTCGGGTGCGAGCCGTCAAGGATCCGCTGCAAATAGGTGAGTTTGTATGCCTCTTATCGAAAATAATGATGCTAACAAATCCGATACAGGCTTTCATTTGTCGGCCAGCGTCAGTCAGACGCCGCGTGCGTATTTCAATGTGGCCGTCACCTTTGACCGTCGACGCATCTCCTCATGCAATTGCACCTGCACCTCATCGGCCTACTGGTGCTCCCACGTAGTCGCCGTTTGTCTGCATCGCATACATTGTGTAAGTATGGCAGGGCCAAAAAGATTATAGGGATCTAAGAAACTTTGTTCAAATAATCAATTTTATAATTTCCCTGTCGCCTTGCAGCCACAGGAAGTCTGTTTGCGGGCTCCAGTTTCCGAGTCGCTGACCCGCCTGCAACGCGACCAGCTGCAAAAGTTCGCCCAGTATCTGATCAGCGAGCTGCCTCAGCAGATCCTTCCGACAGCCCAGCGGCTCCTAGACGAGCTGCTCAGCGCCCAACCGACGGCGATCAACACCGTGTGCGGTGCACCCGATCCGACGGCTGGCGCCTCAATCAACGACCAGACCAGCTGGTATCTGGACGAAAAGACGCTGCATAACAACATTAAACGGATCCTCATCAAGTTCTGTTTGCCCGCCCCGATTGTGTTTAGGTGAGAGCTAGTGAATTTCTTCTCCCGCCTTTTGATTACTAATATATAGTTTTGTAAATTTCATCCGAAGCGATGTTAACTATCTGACAAACTCGGCTCCCCCGGCAGCGGCCGAGTGGAGTTCTTTGCTGAGACCGCTGCGCGGTCGTGAGCCGGAGGGCATGTGGAATCTGCTCTCGATCGTACGTGAGATGTACAGGCGCTGCGACCGGAACGCAGTGCGTCTGCTGGAGATCATTACGGAGGAGTGCTTGTATTGCGACCAAATACTGATCTGGTGGTTCCAGACGAAGTTGGCGCTAATGATGGGCTCACACGGCCATTCGGGCGGTAAGCACTCGAACACACACTCCAATTCCACGGCCCTGCAGCATGCTTGCAGTTCGCTGTGCGACGAGATAGTGGCCTTGTGGCGATTGGCAGCGCTTAATCCCGGCCTGGCGCCGGATGAGCGGGATATGCTGCACGCGCAGTTCACGGCCTGGCACTTGAAGATACTCGATCGGGTGGTCAAGAGCCGAATGATGCCGTCGTCGTACACCAACAAGCACCAGCAGAACTCGCGGTCCGAGACGGAACTGTTCATTGGCTTTAAACCGGCCATCGAGGCATGTTACTTGGACTGGGAGGGTTACCCAATTCCCGGGGTGACGCACACCCACGACACGAATCCCATCTACTACTCGCCCTTCACCTGCTTCAAGCATACAGACCTGAAGGGCGAGACCAACAATCCCGGCCAGCTGAATGCTACCCAAGCGCTGATGACGAACAACAAGCACTATAATTACTTTAGTGCCTCCAGCGATCACGGCATGCACGCGGGAGCCTTTAAGCAGAGATTGGACAGACCCTTTCGGGAGTCACGATTCTATACAAATCCGACCGATCTGGAGGGCTCAGCAGCATTGCCTGGCGGAGGAACTGGCAGATTTTCCACGGGATTGGGTTCTGTTGGGGTGGGTGGAGCTGTCGCAGGTGTTGGTCAAATAAGCGGAGGAGTAAACAACTCTATTGGAGCAGCGACCGCCGAAGTGAATCCTGTACAGCAGCAGCTCCCAAGTGGCTCCGCAGGAGTCAGTGCCTCTGTGGCAAATGTCAAGGTAGTGGTAGCAGCTGATGGTAATCGTTCGAGTGCCAGCAGCGAGGGATTCTGTGAAAACGATGATTTCGGCGGCGACACTAGCAGCAGTCACAATTACTGCCCACCTGGACAAGCGGTTGTGCCCGGCCAAAAATCGGCCCTCACGGAGTCGGACTCGCAGAGCAGCTTTGATGCAGTGTCGCAGCAGAGCAAGGATGAGGTACCAGTAGGGGGAGTGGGTGTCACAGTGGGCGTAGAACAAGTCCTCTCCACATCGGACACTTCGTCTGCTTCCTCGGCATCTTCATCGGCCTCGACAGCTTCGGGGAGCTCAAACAGTTCCACTTCCTCTATGCTGATGGCTGGGCAGGAGGCTACTGTTGGAGCTGGAGACACAGTGCAGCAGACACCTCGTCGATTGAGCAAGGATGAATCCTTTAGTAGCAGTAGCGACGAGTTTAACCAAGGAACAGTGGGTGGATCAGCAGGTGGAGTGGGTGGAGCCGGTGGAAACGGATCAGCTGTAGGGGAACCAGTACAGGGAGGAGCGGGAGCAACTGCCGGTGGAGACCTCACGCCAGTGCCCAGCACTTCGGCAGCAGCTAGAGCCGCCTTGGCCGCCAGCTCCTCAGTGCCTGTACTGCCCACTTCACCTCACCTTGTAACCAGCGCTGCAGGAGGGATGGGAGCTCTGGGACTGGGTGCTTCAGTGGACCAGCCTTGCACCTCATCCGCGCACACATCCCGAACTCTGGCAGCAGCAGTAGCGGCCTCCAGCGACAAACCGCATGTCTTCTCCAATGTCCGACCCACAGAGGACGCTTGGGATATACTGTTGGCCAGAGCTGAAGGACTGCATGCTCACGGTCACGGCGGGGAGGCTTGCATCCTGGCAGTACGTCTGGCAGAGCAGATGCTGGCCAATCCTCCCAATCTTCTGCTGGAACTGCCACCCGCACCTAAGAGAAAAGGCAAGAAGCAGAACGTAAATCCCATTTCACATCAGCTGACAGTCGTGGCCTCCGCTACACTGTCCAAGTGCGCTTTTCTATGCACAGTGCTCTCGGAGAATTCGGAACACTACCATATTGGTTTTCGAATATGTCTGTTCGCATTGGAGATGCCACGACCACCAGCCAGCACCAAACCCCTTGAGGTGAAGTTGGCCAACCAGGAGGCGGACATACTGGCTCTCCTAAAGCGTCTGCCGCTGGGATCCGCGGAGCTTCAGGTAATCCGAGAGCGAGCGGAGCAGCTGCGCAGTGGAACCTTTAAGACGCGAGGGGAGGCTTTGCTGCCGATTAACCTGGCCACTTTTATCTTCGATGCTCTGGTTACCCTCAGCCCTGCAGGGGGCTCTACGATTGGCCCTGGGGTGGCTTCTTCAAGCGGTGGAGGTAGTGCGGCAAGTAAATCCATTGTCAGCACGGGTGCCCGTTTACTGCTGTACAAGCATAACAGCGATGAGAGTCTTGGATTCGATGCTGCAGTGGCAGCTCTGGGATTAAAAGCCAATGTCTCGGAAGCAGAGCATCCGTTGCTGTGTGAAGGAACCCGCCGACAACGTGGGGATCTCGCTCTCACATTGCTTTCCCACTACAAGGATGAGCCCCGCAAAATAGCCAAGATCATGGAGAAGTTGCTGGACAGGGACATACACACGCTTCTAAATGCCCCGCTCCTGCCCGCATACTATTCGAGTAATCCGCCAGTGAGGACACCAAGTAATCAGCCAACGCGGCGGGAGGAGCACGATTATGGGGGTGGCTCTGGATGCGCCTCTTCCAACTGTAATCCGGTAGCCAATCTATGTGAGCTTCTGCCAACGGATTACGGCAGCGTAGGAGGAAACAGTCGACCACACAGCTCCACGAGCGCCGAACTGGAGCTGAGTATGTGCGCTTTAAGCATGGCCAGCAGTGGCAGCCAGTCGGGAGGAGGACAAGGTATAGTTCCCACACCGAATGCCGCAGGAACCACGGGGACACCTAGTTCGAGCAGCACTACGGCCAGTGGGAGTCAAAATCCCAACGGAAATCCCAGTGGTGGTAGTGGAGGAGGAAACGGTGGCGGTGGTGGTGGCAACGGTGGAGGAGGCGGTGGTGGTGGTGGAAGCTCCAGCAGCAGCCGGAGCAAGGAAAGCCGCTACAAAGGAAAGAGGGCATACCCTTCGATACCCAACCAGCCATCGGAGGCCAGTGCCCACTTCATGTTCGAGCTGGCCAAAAATGTGCTGACGAAGGCCGGCGGCAATAGTTCCACATCCCTGTTCACTCAGGCGAGCACCAGCCAGAATCACCATGGACCTCATCGTGCTCTCCACATGTGCGCCTTCCAGTTGGGTTTGTATGCTCTGGGTCTGCACAACTGCGTCAGTCCCAATTGGTTGTCCAGGACCTACTCGTCGCACGTCTCGTGGATCCTGGGGCAAGCGATGGAGATCGGAGCGCCGGCAATTAGTTTTCTAATTGACACTTGGGAGGCGCACCTCACGCCTCCCGAAGCGGCTGGTATGGCGGATCGCGCGTCTCGTGGATGGGACAGCAACATGGTTTACCCGGCGGCGGAGCTGGCCCTATCTGTTCTGCCTCATGCAGCTGCCCTCAATCCGAACGAGATCCAGCGTGCGATCCTGCAGTGCAAGGAGCAGAGCGATCTGATGCTGGAGCGGGCTTGTCTTACCGTGGAGACAGCTGCTAAAGGCGGCGGTGTCTATCCGGAGGTGCTGTTCCAGGTGGCTCGCTATTGGTACGAATTGTACATGCGAAACACGCCGAATAACAGCGAGCACGAGCCGCACGACGACACCATGGACCATTCGGCCGTGAGTCTGAGCGCCCTGATCGAGTCCCAGCAGCAGCATGAGCTCCAACAGCAGCAGCAGGCAGTGCAACAGCAACAGGCGGTGCAGCAGCAACAGCAGGCGGTGCAGCAACAACAGCAGGTGGTACAGCAGCAACAGCAGCTCGGTATGCCCAATTCTGGGGTGCCAGGAGGAGTTGGTCCTGGGCCTGGTCTCCCTGTCGCCGTGCCCCCGCCCGTAGTTGGCTCTGTGCAGAATCCGCAGGCCCAGTTCCAGCCCGTAGGCGTCGCTTCGCTGGCTCCCCTCGGACTGGCGCCGTATCCACCGTACAGTTTTTGTCAGGGGTTGTACGCTCATCACCACAACCTAAGTTATCCGCCCGGACAGATGCAAATGTACATCTCGGCGGGACCCCCGCCGCCTCCGCAGGCCTATGGTGGTTACCAACAAGCGCCGCCCCAGCAGCCGCCCAATCCGCAGCAACAGCAGCAGGTTGTGCAACAACAAGTGCAACAGCAGCAGCAGGTGGTGCAACAGCAGCAGCAACAGGTTCAGATGGCGGGCCAGGCTCCACCGGGCCATCCCGGTCAGCAGGGTCACCCGGGCCAGCCGCCTTCTGGCTTCCAGCAACCACCGCTGCCGGGAGCATTCCAGGCGCTGCCACCGCAGGCCTACCAGGCGATGCAGGCAGGTCCTCCGGGCCCGCCGATGGGACCGCCACAGGGCTATTATGGCCCACCGCCGCCTCCGCCTCCAAACGGACCGCCCGGGGTGGGCGTGAGCGTAATGCCAATGCGCCAGCATCAGCACCAGCATCCCGTGTACCCCTTCATGCAGCAGGCGCCGCCGCAACCGCAACAACAGCAACAACCGCCGCCCTCACAGCCACCTGTGCGACAGCGACAACCTCATCAATTCACGTGAGTACAAATATTCCTCGCTTGAAGACTACTTAAAGTGTTTATTTAATCAATGGTTCCTTTTTTTTTGTAGACCCACCCAGCTGCGGTATCTGCTGGCCGCCTACAACGTGGGCATGCTGGCTATGGAAACGCTAGCGAGACGTGTTCACGATGACCGGCCGCAAGCAAAGTACGCCCGAAACCCGCCGTACGGCGAGGATGTAAAATGGCTGCTGCGCATCAGCAAGAAGTTGGGCACCCAGTATCTGCACCAGTTCTGCATCTGCGCGGTCAACTCGATCGTAAGTCCGTTCGTGCTGCACGACGTGGCCATCGAATCCGCCCATTATCTGGGCAGAAACAACCACCAACTGGTGATGCAGCACCTGCGCTCTGCGCTCACACCTCTCGTCCAGAAGTGCCAGCAGATGTAAGTATTCAAGGTGATCTTCAAAAAATTATGATCTTCATGTAATGTGGGTGGGGTGTTTCCATTGCTTCAGGTATATTCAGTGCATCCATCAGAAGCTGTACCATCTGACTCAGGGCGACTATGAGGAGTTTGCCAGTATCGTTGTTGCAGCCCGCGCCGCCTTCCAAATCACACCCGAGGGTAGCGCCCAATTCAAGGACTGGCTGCAGTCTATCAAGCGGTAAGCAAGAATGCTATATAAATTGCAAAGCCTGGATTCCAGGCATTCGCGGACGTTTTGAAACTGACTAATTGTTTTCTCCCAGATCAAAATCGTGCAAGAAAGAGCTGTGGACCCAGATCAATGCGGCTCTACAAAGCAACTCCAAATGACAAAGACTTGACTCTTGCAATCTGATGACGGCAGTGGCAACAGCAACATTGGCGACGGCGGCGGCTGCAACGACAACGGTCACAGCAGAATGCAAGGCAACAACGCCGGCTGGCGGCAGCAGCGCCAACAACAGCGCTGGTAATCACAGTAACATCAGCAGCACCAGCAGCGCCGCCAACAACGGCAACGGCGGCAACATCAACATTGGCATTAACGACGGGCACAACCATCATCATCACCACCATCACCACAGGCATCATCATTTGCTTGAAACGCCGGCCAGCAGCTCTGCGGGACTAGCAGCGGCAGCAGCAGGAACAGGAGCACCAATCACAGTGGCCGCAACACCTGGTGACAACACACCAGCAGCATTAATTACTTCAGCTACAGCAGCAGCGACGCCCGGCTACGAGCGATCGGAGCGCATGGAGCGCAGGCCACCACTACTGGGAGCCCCACCGCCGCTCAACATCAGCAACAATAACGGCCGATCGGCAGCAGCGATCGCTTATCACTCGCTGATGCCGAACTACTATCCCAGCACGCGGCAGTTGCACATGCATAGCCATGCCCGGGGTCATGCGCACCCACCACCACAAGGGCAGCCGCATCCGCACCAGCAACCCCAACCGCATCCCCATCCGCATCCGCATCCACATCCTCATCAGTACCAGCTGCAATCGCTAAGCCACTACCATCAGCAACTTTAACAACGTGACGCTGGCACTGCCTACGGGCACGGGTCTTCAGCGGCTGGTGCGCCTGCTGCTCCTGATGCAGCGTGGTCGCTTTGGTGGCTGCAAGAACAAGGCGGCAGCTGCGTCGAAAAAAGTGGAGGAGGATCAGCTGCAGCAGCAAGCAGCAGCAGTTGTGCCTGCCGACGAGAATTCCATCAGCACTTGGGTTTGGATTTGGCTGCTGGTGCTGCTGCTGATCACGGTAGTACCGCTGCTGCTGCTGATGCTCCTCTAATCATATGCACAGCCATTCCCATCCCGAGAACCACCGCACTTAGTTCATGTTAAACATAGTTTTTATTTTTAAACTTGAGTTTTCTTTAGGTTTTTTTTTCGTAATTAATCAAGGTATATATATACATTAAAGGGCCACTTCTCATGCGTGGTGTGTGCGTATGTGAGTGTGTACTTTTAGACTGAGATATCTGCCAACAACAACAACCGACGCCCACACACGCGCACACACCCACGCATACCAAAACCAATAACCATAGGAGATGGAAAAACTCTGTTTGATTTTTCAGAAATGTGTTCAGTTAAACTAACGTATTTATAGACGATCTATCAAATAGTTTTTTACACCTACAGTTATATAAACTCGGACTTATACATATATGCTTACAATCCTTAACCATATCTCTATATATAATTTAAAGTAATTCGACCTTCTTTCATATAACACCAGCTTCGCAAAACGTAAAAACACCAACCTTCTCTAGTTTAGGCTAACGACATTTTATTCATTGTTTATATATATATTTTATAGTCTTAAGTAAAAAAGAATGAACGATTTCTATACCTATGTACACCCTTATACATATTTAATACCTGTGGTTAAGCAATTTTTTAGGATTTTCAAATTTATTTGACCAACAATATCCAACACACGCGGGCATAATCGACGCAGTAGAAGTTCTCAGCGAGCAGTTTGTTTTTAATATTTACCTAGCAAAAGATCTCAAAAAAAGTACTAATTTTTAATTGTGTATAAAATGCTGATGATGAAAACTCGTTCAAAAAACGTGGGCAAAGTAAAAATGGAATGACTTAAAAATCGCTTTAAAAATGACTAACATCTAGATTTTAAAACGATTTTACTTGGTCATACTAAGGTTCACGACAACCACCCACATACAGCTGCATATGAGGAATATACATCTAGGTCTATACAACTAAACTATAGATAGAAAATATTTAAGACAAACTGCCAGAATTTCTTCAGTTTCGACTGACGTGGAAATACACTTGTCTGTCTCCGTCTTACCCCATGATAACAACAGAGCAAAGACAACAAATCGAACAGATTTTTAGATATCGCAAATCATTATGTTCACACACTTTTTTATATTTTTAAATGTTGAAGAAATGGTTTTTGTTGGTGAAGCAAACAATTTTAGTTTCAGAGGAGTTTCTATTTTTACAATTAAAAAAACAAAAACAAATGAAAAAAATATTTTTTGCTTTACAAATTTTGTTTATACTTTAAAACCTTTTAACTTTTTTTTTATGCTTTGTATATCAACGTATACAAAACATACATATATTTTAAACCATTAAATTCTTTATATTTATACACAAAAGTAAGAAAAAAAACGAAAAAAAAAGATGAACAATAATTTTTTTTATTATATACAATTAATGCTGTTTTGAATAAATATGGTTTTTTGGATTTATTTCAAAACGCAGCGAAAAGAGAAAAAAAAAACGGAACAAAACACACTAAATAATCTGTTGGTTTTATTTTTGTTGGTTTCTTTTTCAGATCAACCTTTTTTCCGAAGTGAGCCTTTCTTTTATTCACATATTTTAATTTGTATTTTCTTAGTGTTTTCCTTGTTTTCATTATTCTTTGCGGCTATGCAACCCAACCCAATAATTCCAATCCAACGCGTCCGCACTCTATCCTAAATTCAAAACATAAATGAAAACTGCCACTTTCTTGAGGATTCAGTAATGTTACATAAATATTATAAATAAATAGGTATACACGATTGCAAGCACCTGCAAATTCCATGAGTGCAGACGGTCTGAGCTTCTAAGGACTTAGGATCCGTGGATTGGAACGCCTCAGTCCCCGCTTAAAGGTTGTAAATATGGATGATGTCTTATATAAGTATTGTAACTTCTTTGTGTTTTTGTATTATTACGAGTATAGAAACCGACAACCGATTCCGATGCGTATATGAAATTACATTGAGTCCAGATCGATTCGGATTCGAGTTATGAAAGCAATCGCATAATTTGTAAAATTTTAGTAGGCAGTATTTTATACAAAGGAAATAGCAAAGAAAATAACTTAATCTATTTATATAGTAAACGAACGCAATCTGTAAATTAAATTTAACATGTTTTTAAATTACATTATAGTTGACTTTCCGTGAAAAAAAAACAAATTAAGAAATAATGGCGGACGACTTCTCGCTTTGTTCACCATTAATATTTGTAAAATATCAATACTCCCAGTAAGAAAACCGATCGAAGAACGAATTGTGAAAATTACAAGTATAGGCATGCAAATGATAGACAGATGAAGACCATTAACCCATTGACTTGAACCACTCAATAACAATAACTGAAAAGTAAAACGAACAAACCAATAACAAACGATTTAAAATAATAATAAATGCGAACATAATGTTAACGTAGCCGATTAGCCTTTAGATCACATATAGCGCATATTTTACACAAGCGTAGTGAACCAATTTCCAAACTAAACTTAAAAACTCCATAAATCCAAAATACACGTATCCAGATCTCACCACCTACACCATCATTTCATTAATTCAACTACTTGAATTTTTTTTTTTATTATAACTATATTATAGTTTTGAAAATTCCTATACTTAAAATAATATTCATCCACGTCCTTCCTTGCTATTTTATTTTTTCTATTCTTCCACCGCGTTTAAATCGTGTTTGATTCAGTTTTTTTTCGTTTGACGGTACATATATGGTCGTTGGATTTGAAATACCCCACACAAACGCAAATAATATCTTCGCACACAGGCGTGTATATAGCCTACACAATAACATCCAATAACATCAATAAGGACACGAAATGAAATCAGGAGCTGAACCAGGATTGGGATGGTGCGGCCAAAGATAATATAAGGACTGTATACCCTTGTATAGCACCTGTTCAGCCTTTGGTGCGGCTTTATCAACCTGCAAATCAGCTACCCGTTCGAATCTGCACTACATATATAGACACCTCTTATATATTTACAGATACATATTAAAATTGACGCGAACATAAATTAATATTTAATCTTAAGTCGGAAATAAAACATTACCTCATACTTTAAAAACTTATGAAGACAGTTACATGTAGAACACTCGAAAATATATAGATTATATACAATATACACCATAAATATAGGGCATTTTTTTGTAGCAATCGATCTTAGGCTTTATGAAATTCTATCATTTATGAAACAAAAACTAGATATGATTTTCTTGTTGTGAGAGAGGGAAATGAGCAAGAGTGGAGTAAAATAGGGGACAGGAAGGAAGGATTCTCGGTAGAAATGTCCTGGCTTCCATCCAGGGGAATCCCAGTTTCTGGCCTCGTTTATTGGCTCTTTTCTTTGCTCGTGACTCTTTGTACATTTTTGCACTGTAAAAACTAAAATAATAAATATATACCAATATAAATTGCTTGCTAAAAAAGTTTAAACAAACGAATGGAGAACGCGCAAAGTTTAACATATAATATATACATACATACACACGCATATATATATAGACATATATATATACAATGAAGCGACGTTATTTATATATACGCCTACAGAAACATGCAAAAAATAATATATACAAAAATATATATATACATACATATAAATATATATATACAATACTTATTTACATTGCGTATTTTAGCGTTTTATTCGACATCGGAAATAAAAAATTAAACCAAAAAAACAATCGTAGAAACGCTACAAAAGTGTTCTTTTTAACAAGAAAGTAAATAAAAATAAATACGAAAGGCGGAAAATAGGAAATTAAAGTAAGCAACAGAAAATATTTATACACAGAGATGCAGCGGCAAGTTTAAAGCTTGAATAGAACCCATTGAGGACGAGAAATTTTTAATTGAACAACTAATTTTACAAAAGGAAAAGAATTTCTTTACCAATCGCTGTAAATATCAAGCAAAAACGTAATACACTTCACTGGCGGATTTTGTTTAGTTTCTTTATTTCAAACTGTCTCCAATATTTGGTCGCAGCCTCCAGCCACGTCTCCGGAAACTAGTGTTGGGTAGCTCATGAGTTCATGAGTGAGTGAAGAAAAAGAGTGGTTAACCTCAATAATTTAACTAATCACATTAAAAACTATTGTTATTGTGTGTTCAATTGCTCACATGTCATTCATTTCGTTCAGTGGCTTCCCCCTACGAGATCAAAAGTTTCTTTCTCACTAGGTTATTAATCGTTCACATTTTTTGGCTTTTAGTTAGCTTCTTTCTTTACAATAATATATATTAAGGGGGAAACCTGATTAAACAACAGATCAAGGAACATAACTCGAATTAGAAAGTGAATGTACGAACAAATGAGCAATCGATTGAACATCTAAACATGTGTGTGAGCAACTGGATCATGTTCACTGAGGTGAACCGTGTTACCCAACACTAGCCGAAAACCAACACCACAACAACGCAAAGCTTTAATTCATTGCCACACTCACGACACCAACAGCACAACACAACACTGCAATGCTAAGTGCTTTAATCAAACTCGAAAACATACACAAAATTAAATAAATACAGTTCTCTTAAGTAAAAATAAAAACTTTACAAACATACAAAACACAAAACAGAAACTCTGCCAAAATCAAGCTAATAAAAAATTAATGAAAAGCGAAAGTAAAAACAAAATCTTCTCTAAAGTATAGCAACAAATTGTAAAACAGAAAACAAAATAAAAATTACTAATTATACATAAATAATTAAATTACGAAAAGACGAGCAGAACGAATAATATGAATGGAAATTAAAAAAGCTTATTTTATATATTCAAACATACAACAATAAAATAAACAAAATGACCATTAATGAACTAAATTATATATGAACAGAATATAAACCAAAATTTAGTGTATATTAATGATTTTTAAACATGTAAAGAAATTGAAGAATTTTTTTTTCGAATTTCAATAATTTTCAAATGGTCCGAAAACAGCACACAGAGTTAGTGACGGAGCGAGAGGAAAAAGGGTTAGAGCAGCGTATTATTATTAACTAATTTAATATGCAATATATCTACTATATTAAAAGAAAATAACAAAAAATGAATGAGGAAAATTAAAATATACACAGCAAAGGAGAACGTAAAATGAACACATTTTAAAAAAATGAAAATAAAATGGAAAAAATTAAAAAAAAAAACACTCAAATAAAAAAAAAAACAAAACAGAAGAAAAAAACATAAACACATTTAGATTTTTCATTTATCTAAAGGAAGCAGGGGTATCACCTTATCGCTTTTCCAGCAATCACTCCAACAACAGCCATTGGAAAAGCAGGTGTATCTGTTTATCTACTTATGTACATATACGCATTAGAGACCATCGGGCTATCCCCTGTGTTGCAATTCACCCAAAGCCTTGAGGTAATCTCTTCAACAACCAAATGCACAATGTTAATAAGTAGGTGGTAGGCCCAAAACCACCATCCACACCAAACGAAGGAACGCCTTAACAGAAAACATCGTCGGTTTCATAAAACCACTTTTACAATATACTGTAAGGAAATACAGAATGATAACCACGTAATGATCTCTTTGATGTGCGCATTGAAAATTTGTGTCTTTATTTACGTATCATTTTTACAATGGAATAATGTAATATTGATACTAAAATGTTATTTTTTCGATTTTCGATCTTTGAAAATACTCTCAAATCGAAAAAGAGAAAGATAGCGCCTAAAATTACTTCTGGTAAGAGCGAAAAAGCAATATCCGAACTCTCCGAAGTCGAAAAAGAGATCAAAAAAGAAGATGGCGACTAAAATTATTTCAAGTAAGAACGATTCTACAATGGTGGCCCAGAGGATAAATGTAAGTCCTAACTACTTTAGAATAGTTAAAGTCGATTTTCGTCATGGTCCCCCAGCCCAATCCATTAGAGCTAAAATTATGAAAAAAATTGGGGTTGAATCGTGCTATAGAGGAGGGGTGCATTAAGAAAGGATTTTGTGAAATTCGGCTCCAAACGACTTCCAGGACCTCTTAAAGATCGCGAAATTTAGATTTAAAATTCGAATTCCTTACGCAGTTTTCAACAAAAGAGTTAATTTATTTTTATGTGCATTTGGGAAAATATTAAGCCCCAGCTGATGAGCCCCAACCGACACCCGGTTAGGGCATTAAAGATCATTATTCTCAGGCGATCATGCAATCGGATCCTTTTTTGCTTAAGCCTAGTATTCACATCGACGAAAACCGCGAGCTAACCATAGGAGTGAGCGAGAGGCAAACAGGCGGCTAAAGGTTTTCGTCGGGTCTGTTTTTGAGCGCGGTACTCAGATGAGCTAAGGAAATACCAGACAAAATACCAGATTTCGCGAGTGAATTTTCGATGAACGCCTTTAGCCGCGACCCAAAGAATAATAAATGTAATCTTAGGCGGTGTTCGTGCAAAAGCGGTGTGGAAACGAAAAAATTAAAAATGAAAGGCAAAACGAAAAAGGCCTGTAGGAGGTCAGTGCAGATGAAAAAGGACTTCTAATCCAAGCCTTATTCAAGTTGCTTCCACAGGAATCAATGGACTGGACTGCAGATGTTGCGAAGAGATGGCAAAGCATCCGCGACTCGAGAAGAAAGCCTTAAACTACACCAGTTTACAAAAGAAAATTGATGAAATACGCCTCTCAGGAAACCTTTGTTTTCCGGTAAGATACATCTCCCTGATTAAGAAAAGGGCACTTAAAATTTTTTCTATGGTACCAATTTTTTTTAAAGTGTAAAAAACGTTTTTAGCACTTTTTTATTTTCTAACTCGAGTTGCGATAAACCGAATTCGGTCATTAAGGACTCATTTTACAGGTAATAGAATGCCCTTTAACTTTCTTATACACATCATTAAGTTCCATTCATTAGTTCAAAAGCTACACTTCGTCAAAGTTGAAAAATTTGGAAAAAAATCAAAAACGCTGGCATAAATGGCTTCATTAAAAATACACGCGTAAAAACCGAAATTAGTTTTATGTTGTTTTCTTGATGGCTGAACCATAACGGAGAATATGCGCCATAGATCACGACAATCCGTTGGTAAATCGATTTTTAACAGATTTTTAAACGTATATACCCAAGTTCATTATTCGGGAGCAGCGGCCGTTAAACGTTATTTTAAATTTTCAGTGTTGGGGAACGTAAGAATTTGGTGCAAGTTGTTATGCATAACGTCAGTTTCTTTGCTATAGCGCTGGGCAAGCTAAAGAGTATGCGATTGCAGTTACGAGGAAATCATTTTCATATATTTTTAGCAAGGAAACTGACGTTATGCATAACAACTTGCACCAAATTCTTACGTTCCCCAACACTGAAAATTTAAAATAACGTTTAACGGCCGCTGCTCCCGAATAATGAACTTGGGTATATACGTTTAAAAATCTGTTAAAAATCGATTTACCAACGGATTGTCGTGATCTATGGCGCATATTCTCCGTTATGGTTCAGCCATCAAGAAAAAAACATAAAACTAATTTCGGTTTTTACGCGTGTATTTTTAAAGAAGCCATTTATGCCAGCATTTTTGATTTTTTTCCAAATTTTTCAACTTTGACGAAGTGTAGCTTTTGAACTAATGAATGGAACTTAATGATGTGTATAAGAAAGTTAAAGTACATTCTATTACCTGTAAAATGAGTCCTTAATGACCGAATTCGGTTTATCACAACTCAAGTTATAAAATAAAAAAGTGCGAAAAACGTTTTTTACACTTTAAAAAAAATTGGTACCATAGAAAAAATTTTAAGTGCCCTTTTCTTAATCAGGGAGATGTATCTTACCGGAAAACAAAGGTTTCCTGAAAGGCGTATTTCATCAATTTTTATACCCGTTACTCGTAGAGTAAAAGGGTATACTAGATTCGTCGGAAAGTATGTAACAGGCAGAAGGAAGCGTTTCCGACCCCATAAAGTATATATATTCTTGATCAGGATCACTAGCCGAGTCGATCTAGCCATGTCCGTCTGTCCGTCTGTCCGTCTGCCCGTCTGTCCGTCTGTCTGTCCGGATGAACGCTGAGATCTCGGAAACTATGAGAGCTAGGCTATTGAGATTTGGCGTACAGATTCCTGAGCTTCTTACGCAGCGCAAGTTTGTTTCAGTAGACTGCCACGCCCACTCTAACGCCCACAAACCGCCCAAAACTGTAACTACAGTTTTGATGCTAGATAGAAAATTTTAACTGAAATGTATTGTTCTCAACAATACCTATCGATTGACCTAAAAAAAAGTTTGCCACGCCCACTTAAACGCCCACAAACCGCGAAAACCTGTGACGCCCACAATTTGCATGCTAGATAAAAAATTTTAACTGAAATGTATTGGTGTCGTCAATACCTATCGATTGATCCAAAAATAATTTTGCCACGCCCACTCCAACGCCCATAACGCTTAAATCTGTCTACCGCCGGTAGGTGGCGCATTTTAATTTCGCTTTGCTGCTTGCATATCTCCATTTCCCTTTGAGTAACGGGTATCTGATAGTCGAGGTACTCGACTATAGCGTTCTTCCTTGTTTTTTGTAAACTGGTGCTATTAATTATCACTTATTATAATTTATTTATTGTGCACCAGCAGATTCGTCTTTCTTAAAGCCTAGTACTCAGATCGACTAAGAGATACACTAGTCGAAAAATCGTATTCTTTCTAGTGTGACCGAAGTTTTCAAAGTTCACCCGCAATGCATGTAGCATGGTCTTACTGTCAAGCAGTTGTGTTTGAAATTTAAATTTAAAAAGGAGGAGTCTGCTGTTACACAATTAAATTAAAATAAAAATAAATGGAATGTTCAAAGAATGTTTTTATTTATCTAAATTAGTAGTTTAAAGCTTCCTTCTCGTCCCACGGATGCTGCGCCGTCTTTCCCGCTCCACCGCAGTTCAGTTCCGAGTCCCAATAGGCATATTGGACCTTGAGGAAGTGGGAGCCGGATTGGGAACGGGGTTGATCCGCTGATGCTGCAGGAAGTCGCCCAGCATCCTGGCAGTGGCTGGCTAAGGCTTCTCCAACTGTTCCTTAGCGGACGCTCCATTTTCTTCCTCCCTATAGAAGCCAGCGGGTCTTCCAGCTCCGCTTAAGCTGCCAAGTAGCTGGTGGTGGTGGTGTAAGGAGTACTGATGGAGAGGTCGTCGGAGATCACTTTCTTTGCGAGGAGACGCCCGGCAGGATGTCCATGTAGAGAGCCAAGTCCCACTCGGCATATTCCTTCCCACTGGAATTCTCCAGCACTTCAACTATTCTGCGGACTTGCCCCTGTTGTTTTGCTTCCTGTCGCTGAAATCCCACAATAAAGGGCAACCGCTTGGATTAGGCGTTTTATTTCATCTGCACTGACCTCCTGGATCCTATTTTGGGGTTTTCCTTTCATTTTTAATATTTAGTTTCCACATCGCCTTTGCGCGAACACCGCCAAAGATTAAATTTCTTATTCTTTGGGCCGCAGCTAATGGCGTTCATCGAAAATTCACTCGCGAAATCTGGTATTTTGTCTGGTATTTCCTTAGCTCATCTGAGTACCGCGCTCAAAAACAGACCCGACGAAAACCTTTAGCCGCCTGTTTGCCTCTCGCTCACTCCTATGGTTAGCTAGCAATTTTTTTTCGATCTGAGTACTAGGCTTAAAACGTCACAGAACAAACCCAGCTGCTTGACAGTAAGCTTTTTGATTTTTTGAAATTAAAACTAAAAATTGACATATTTTTTAAAGTTTTGAGTTTTTTAAAACTGTAAAGGGTGGACAAACGTAAGCGAATCGTAGACACACGATTCCATAATATTTTTTTTTTAAAATTCCATTTTTTGATTTTTTGAAAAGTTTACCCCTTTAACTAAAAATTTTAAGTTATTTTTTTTTTTAATTTCTAAAGGGTGGGCAATAGTGGACAAACGATTCCCGTTTTAAAATTTTTATTTATCCGAACCCAGCTTCATTAAGCTGTTTATACTTATAATTCTAAATGAAGTCCTTATACCAATCCGGTGGATTATGAAAACGACATGACACAGTTCGACTGCTGAACTAAAAGCTGCTGTTGCATTGTACCCCATCAGCTTAGAAGTTTTCCAGATCAAAAATCTTATTGCAAACTTTGGTACAAAGTGAAGTGCTTAGAAGAAACACTGTTTTTGTTTCTTCGTCGACGCTTTCACGCCTCTTGCGCCTATATAACAGCATGCACCAAATTGTAGAACACCGGTCGGCAAGCACACAACGATAACACCAGTTTACATACAATAATAGGCGAAATACGCCTTGAAGGCGACCTTGGTTTTCCGGTAAGGTACATCTCCCTGATTAAGAAAAGGGCACTTAAAATTTTTTCTATGGTACCAATTTTTTTTAAAGTGCAAAAAACTTTTTCGCACTTTTTTATTTTATAACTCGAGTTCTGATAAACCTAATTCCGTCAATATTTTACAGATAATAGAATGCCCTTTTACTTTGTTATACAGAGCATTGAGTTCCGTTGATTAGTTTAGAAACTAAACTTCGTCAAAGTTGAAAAAAAAATGCAAAAACGCTGGCATAATTGGCTTCTTTAAAAAATTCTCGCCTAAAACCCGGAATTAGTTTTATGTTGTTTTCTTAAAGGCTGACGGAGAATATGAGCCATTGATCACGACAATGCGTTGGTAAATCGATTTCTTACAGATTTTTAAACGTATATACCCAAGTTTAGTGTTCGGGAGCAGCGGCCGTTAAACAATATTTTAAATTTTTAGTGTTGGGGAACGTAAGAATTTGGTGCAAGTTGTTATGCATAACGTCAGTTTCCTTGCAATTTCCTTGCTAAAAATATATGAAAAAGATTTCGTCGTAACTGCAATCGCATACTTTTTAGCTTGCCCAGCACTAATAGCAAGGAATCTGACGTTATGCATAACTACTTATATTGAATACTCCGTTTGAAATAAAATTGAGTAAGATGTTAAGTTAGTTGGATCGCTGGTATTTTTGTTTAACGCCAAGCTGGTCCCCTAACGGCAGGTTATACCAGTTTCGTACTGCGGTCACACTGATTCCGCTGCTATTTTGTCATTACGTTGATTTCTTCGTTCGTTTCGTGTTTTTTTTGTTAAAATGGCCGATACAAAGGGCGTGAGTAGCCGCTATTTATTTGTTCAAGTGACGATTGCAATCCGGCGGAGAGTGGGTGTGCCACCAGTGTACATACAAATGTATATAGACTGCACTCCGGTTTAAATTTGCCTTGGATGCAGACGATGCCAATTCCGCCGCTACTGTTGATGTGTTTGCCACTCCTCCCCCGTCCGATTATCGGCCGCTCCCCCTCTCACGCCGTTCGTCCACTCGGCTGGAAATAAAAATGGGAGTCAAGTGATTCACAACATGCCGGTGGCGTCGGCATTCTTCCTTTGTGTTCGGGATCTCTTCCTCTCCGTCTCGGTCGCCTGTGACCCACATAATATCGCCTTTTACTCCGGAGAAATGGGGGCCTAAGAGAAATTTCCACCGCGCGTGATAGGCATGCAAATATGCCCAAGCATTCGCTTTCTAAGACCCAAAAAACATTAACTACCAGACTAGCCTAAAAAACATATTACAGAAAACCAAAAATGTTTAATGTTAACCCCAAAAGTAATTGTTACCAAAGCCTCACCTTGCCAAATTTTAATTATTATTAAACCTTTAACAAGTATTAAGGGCAATTTCCATCACCAGATCTTAACCTCCGTTTAAAAAGATAGAATTATTCCGATCTAAATATGCACAACTTAGCTGAACAGTTATGCATATTTCTTGAAACAATATTCATTGTTAATGTCACCATGTAATTAATTAATGAGCAACATTTAATCCCCAATAAAATAGTTTAATAAGGTCAGCATCGGCTGTTCTAGTTGCAGCTTTTTAACCCATTCTTTATACGTTCCATTTTTGCAATGTATGTAAATCCGAGATGATTGATTCAGTGTAAAAGTAAAATTGCAAAAGTTGTATTATCTGTATTTCTATACACATTATTTGTATACCCTTGCAGAGGGTATTATCTAGCCAAAGTCCGTGTCTACGCAAACTACTTTGTAAATTGAAAGGCTATCGAAATTAAACTATCGCCAAGGTTTTTTCTGTTGCAAGTAGTAGTATAAGTCGAAACGAACCTGTTCGGACAACTATATCCCATAGCCAAGGACCAACATAATCTATATATAATATTCTATTATCTTTGCTATAGCTCACATAGGAATGATCAAAAAGAATCTAAAATCGAAAAAATCTAGCTTCGTTGGGATACAGGTTCTTATAGCTTCGTTGTCTTTTATCATATTCTGTTTTACTGTGGGATATAGCAATGTTTTAGGATTTCAGACTTGTTTTTTAATGCAAATATCGGACGTATATATCATATAGCTGTCATAGGAACTCTCGGTATATTTACATAAAAATCTTCCGAAAGCAGGACTTCTGTAATAAACGTATGATTTTAATCGCATGATTTGGTTTAAGCTGCAAGGGTATATAAACTTCGACTAGCTAGTTTTTTTTCTATATACAAACACTGCATTTACATAAATATTTGTTCTTCTGCATTAAAATCCTGAATCATACTTCTTATCGTAATACACATTAGAGTTTTTAAGAGTTGCAATCTGTTGTCTTCGACTTGTAAACAAAAGTTAACGATTTCCTTATCCAAAAGTTTTCCAGCATCGAGACCCCCGGCTACGTCGGCTTTGCCAACTTGCCCAACCAGGTTCATCGCAAGTCCGTGAAAAAGGGCTTCGAGTTTACACTGATGGTAGTTGGCGAATCAGGGCTGGGCAAGTCCACACTGGTCAACAGTCTCTTCCTCACGGATCTCTACCCCGAGCGCATCATTCCGGATGCTATAGGTGGGCACGACCTTTGTTCAGCCTCTGTTTTTGAATACTTACATGACCAACAATTCCCATTTTACAGAGAAACAAAAGCAGACGGTAAAGCTGGAAGCGTCGACGGTGGAGATCGAGGAACGCGGGGTCAAGCTGCGTCTGACGGTGGTGGACACACCCGGATTCGGCGATGCCATTGACAACTCCAACAGCTTTGGTGCAATACTTGAGTACATCGATGAGCAATACGAGCGCTTCCTTCGCGACGAAAGTGGCCTCAATAGACGCAACATTGTGGATAATCGCATTCATTGCTGTTTCTACTTTATATCGCCGTTTGGGCATGGGTGAGTACCCCTTTAAAAATGGTTTAAAAAATAATGGCAGATATAATAATAATTATAAATAAGAAGTTTTACAAAATATATTGTGCCTATTTCAATAGTGCCTGCATTGTGTTTTGAACTCGGAAAGTGACTCACCTTAAGAAAATTATGCTGTCAGTACAAATATACATATGGAAACTGAAAATTTAATTAGTTTACACTAAGTAGATCAAAACAAAAAAGTATTCTTAAAAAACAAAAATGTATCCATTATTCGTTTTTGTGATCGAGGGATCCAACTCTACCAGGAACTACCATCATCCTTATTGAGCCATTTTCACGATATTAGTTTGTAAACAAGTTTTACTTATCTGTGCAAAGTGGCCAAGCAAAATTCATTTCAATCTTCCTTTTTTTCTCTGCTATTATTATTTTCTTATTAATAACTTTATATGCATGCTTTCTTTTTGTATATTGCAGACTAAAACCCCTTGACGTGGAGTTTATGAAGAAGCTGCACTCAAAGGTTAACATTGTGCCCGTGATCGCCAAGGCCGATTGCCTCACAAAAAAGGAGATTCTGCGCTTAAAGTGCCGCATTATGCAGGAGATCGAGAGCCACGGCATTAAGATCTACCCACTGCCAGACTGTGATTCCGACGAGGATGAGGACTACAAGGAACAGGTGAAGCAATTGAAGGAAGCTGTGCCTTTCGCCGTCTGCGGCGCCAATACTCTGCTCGAGGTCAAGGGAAAGAAGGTTCGTGGTCGCCTATATCCATGGGGTGTGGTCGAGGTGGAGAATCCGGACCACTGCGACTTTATCAAGCTGCGCACGATGCTGATGTAAGTGTAGTAAATGTTGGACTTACATATGTATCGTCTTAATTTATCCATATTTCCAATAGTACCCACATGCAGGACCTGCAGGAGGTGACGCAGGAGGTGCACTACGAGAACTACCGCTCCGACCGATTGGCCAAGGGCATTAAAGGAAAGGAGAACGGCGTGAAGTCTGAGCGGGACCGGGACAGCACCTCGCAGGTGGTGGCCAACAGCGTGCTCGGCGAAAAGGACCGCATACTGCAGGAAAAGGAGGCCGAGCTGCGGCGCATGCAGGAAATGCTTGCCCAAATGCAGGCGCGTATGCAGGCCCAGCAATGAGCAGCGGGTATATTTTATATATACGTGCTGATCGGAGGCGGCAATCTATACATAGTTATACACACAAGTCGTATACATACATATACACAACACATATTTTGTATGCTGATTTTGGTTGCGATCGCGCTTTAATTCTACTCTCAATTGTGAAACGACGGGCGCTAAATATTCTGTATTAATTTCGCATTTTCCATTTATTCGTAGTATTTAGGTATACACACCATATACATTTATATACACAACCAACATACACCTGTCTCGTATGCAAAACGTCTGCAATGCAATTGCTCCATCAAAAAAAAACCAACCATCAGCGAACTCACTTCATATCAGTCCTATCAAGCGAAACACACAAAAACAAATGTATTCCTACTATGTATTTAGACGCGATAAACAATGGATTATTATTGTACTCTGCATTTAGTCTAAGCGAATCCAATCCGATTTATATTGTATGTTAATTCATTTTTGTCTGTTTATCTTCTGTGTAGTCTCAAAACGAGCGATTTATTTAGATTATACTATATGTGCGTATCAGCCTTTACTTCCGATTTTACTCGAAGGCCATCGGTCGTTATCCTCCAGCTCCGCCCGATTCCTAAGCACGATTTGATTAAACAAGCAGTGATCCTTTCCTAGGCGGTCCCAGGATCCTATGGCGGTTTGTAGCAAACTCGGTTTTGCAGGCTGTTCGTTAAAAACCAAAATGTGAAATCTCTTTTATTATGTATATGAGAACTTTTTCAACCCAATATAATCCCCTATGAATATATATATGTATATATATATATATATATGCTTTTTATACAATTTTTAAACCATGCCTTTTATTTTTTGGTATAGCAGCGGGCTTGCGAGTTTAGTCATAAAGCTTAATAATATTTAAATCATTTGATCTCGTCATTTTTTAACCATTTTGTTATATAAATTATATACAACGCTTTCAAGGCAGTGAAGGAGACATTTCCGACCCTATTTTCTTGATCAGCATTACTAGACGAATAGATATAACCATGTCCGAATGTACATTTCTACGCAAACTAGTCTCTTAGTTTTAAAGCTTTCGGGATGAAACATACCCAAAAGCCTTTTTTCTATTGCAGGTACATGAAATTTTAATATATTAATATAATATTAATATATAATAAAAAGAAAATATATTAAAAAGAAAATTAAAATCATATTAAACAATGCTGCCGCATAAATAAGCTCTGTATAGATTCTGCAATATACATATACTCTTTGCTTACGAATGATTTACATCGCACGATTCGGTGTTATATGCAAGCGTTAATTATTAAAGTCGTGAACAATTTTGAAAATAGTAAAAACATAAAAGGAACTGGCATCGGCAAGTCGAAATTTATATAAAGAGCTTTCTGATTTTAGGAAAATTAAAAAATTATCACAGATATATTATAAATGTTACTTTTTATTTAACCTATTTTCTTAACCCAAAACGAAATATAACGGTTTTTTTTTATTATTTTGACTTTCGCTTTTCGATTCTTCCTATGGTAGTTATATGATATCCGATTTTTAAAAAAATTAAAACTTGGAATTTTGAAATGTTAAAAAATATTTTCCAGAGACAAGAGAAAACAACCAAAATCAACGAAGCTATAATTTTGTTCCTAATAATTTCCGATCCCGATAGTTGAAAATCTCAGAGGCTAGTTCGCTTAGATAGACGGGCGGACGCAAATGATATTATCGACTCGTCTAGTGATGCTGATCAAGAATAGAGCTGCAAATAATCGATGGTACTATAGATAATATCGATGGTTGGGCCCCGGTTACCGCCATCGATGGTTCTAGACTATCACGATTATTCCCACCACTTGAATGCAAAGGAATACGGAGGCAAGCACATTTATTTTGATATAAGCGATACTATCGCGATAGTATAGATATTTACTCCTCAATCTATCAAAACTATTGATGGTGCTACCATCTATGCTTTTGCAGCTCTAATCAAGAATGGTAATAATGTGTACAATGTGTACTCAATCAAACTCTGTTATTCTGTACCCAAAAATACCCTGAATGCGCCCCTGAAACACGGACATGATTTTCCTGGTTTAGTATATATATTTGGGTATTGGTATTTTCCCATCGCACGGTCACACCGCGCACATGGCGTAACATTTTTTTTGCCGGGCCGGTAAAATATGTAATTTCGATATGTTTCGGAAGATTTCCACCCGCTGGCTGGTGCAACGAGCGGGGCCCAACTCGAACTCCGCATGGCTGGTGACCAGGTCCAGGGATGGCACCGCCCGCAGCCTGAGCACCACGAATCAGGTCAAGGCCGAATCTGAGGAGCCCTTGACCAAAGTGGAAGAACCCTCACAGGCGGAGCTTCTGCGGGAATTCGCTCGTATGCCGGTGCAGCGCATCCGGAACTTCAGCATCATTGCACACGTCGATCATGGCAAAAGCACGCTGGCTGACCGGCTGCTGGAGCTCACTGGCGCCATTGCCCGCAATGGGGGACAGTCCCAGGTGTTAGATAGCCTTCAAGTGGAGCGGGAGCGTGGGATAACGGTCAAGGCCCAGACCGCTTCGATCTTCCACCGCCACAAGGGGCAGCTGTATTTACTTAACCTCATAGATACTCCCGGTCACGTGGATTTCTCCAATGAGGTATGTTTCATGCCTCAAATCGACATTCATGCTAATCTTTTGTGTCCTTCCCCAAGGTCTCGCGCTCGCTAGCCGCCTGCGATGGAGTGGTCCTCCTGGTGGACGCCTGTCACGGTGTCCAAGCCCAGACTGTAGCCAATTACCACCTGGCCAAGCAGCGTCAACTGGCCGTAGTACCTGTGCTCAATAAGATCGACATCAAGCATGCTAATCCCGATCAAGTTTGCCAGGATATAAAGCTGCTGTTCGGCATAGATCCCGCCCAGGTGTTGCGTGTGTCCGCCAAGCTGGGCACTGGCGTGTCAGAGGTGTTAGAACGGGTTATAGAAAGCGTACCACCCCCACAAGTTGAGCGGGACAGCGATTTTCGGGCCTTAATCTTTGACAGCTGGTTCGACAAATACCGCGGAGCTCTTAACCTTATTTATGTGCTCAACGGCAAGCTAGAGCAGAACCAAGATATCCAATCGTTGACCACTAAGAAGGTGTATCCCGTGAAAAGCATCTCTGTTTTGAGACCAGCAGAATGTCCAGTTCCGGAACTATCTGCTGGTCAAGTGGGTTTGATTGCCTGCAATATGCGGAACAGTAAGGAGTCCATTGTTGGCGATACCCTTCACCTGAAGAACCACGCGACCAGCGCCGCGGGAAGCTATCGTCCGCAACAGCCGCTTGTTTTTGCTGGAGTTTTCCCCGCAGATCAGTCAAAACATGTGGCTCTGAGAAGCGCCATCGATAAGATGATTCTTAATGACTCGGCGGTCACTGTAAAAGTTGATTCCAGTCCGGCTTTGGGTCAAGGCTGGCGTTTGGGCTTCCTCGGACTTCTGCACATGGAGGTCTTTTGTCAACGTCTAGAGCAGGAGCATGGTGCCGAGCCAATAATCACAGCGCCCTCTGTCACATACCGTTTGGTGTTGAGCAACCCAAAGATGATTCGGCAGCAAGGACGCGACACTATGGACATTTCCAATGCAGCTCTCTTTCCGGAACCGCACAGCATTAAGGAGTACTTCGAACCCTTAGTTTTGGGTACGATAATCACGCCCACGGACTATGTGGGCCAAGTGATCGGGCTGTGTGTTGAGCGACGGGGATTGCAGCAGAGCTCGGTGAACATCGACGAGACGCGCGTTTTAATGAAGTACGTCTTGCCGCTGAGCGAGATCATACTGGACTTTCACGATCGGCTAAAGTCGTTGAGTTCAGGTTATGCTAGTTTCAGCTACGAGGATCACGGATATCATCCGTCAAATTTGGTGCGTTTGGACATTCACCTAAACGGCAAGCCCGTGGAGGAGTTGTGCCGCATCGTGCATGTGTCCAAGGCCACGGCCGTGGCCCGGCAGATGGTGCTAAAGCTGCGCGAACTTATTCCAAAGCAGATGGTTCAGATCGCAATCCAGGCTTGTGTGGGCAGCAAGGTTCTCGCCCGGGAAACCATTAAGGCCTATCGGAAGGATGTGACAGCAAAGCTCTACGGAGGAGATGTTACCCGGCGGATGAAGTTACTCAAACAGCAGGCCGAGGGCAAGAAAAAGATGCGCATGTTCGCCAACATACGCGTGCCGCACGAGACCTTCATCAATGTGCTCAAGCGGTAGGATCAATCCCGACCAGAATATCCCATTTCTAACCTGTTTGGGATCAATTTAGGTAAGTGATTGTAATATTTAAAAAAAAAAAAACATTTTTTTTGATCGTATGGTATGATATATGATATATTTTCGTCACAAAATTTGATCTCAGAACTTTTGTTTGTCGAAGGTGCGATCGTCACTTGATTTGTACCCTCTTAAGAGGTGTTTTTCTTTTATTTCAGAATGTTTTGTTTAAAACATCAATCATAGAATACATAAATAAAATTTCACAAAAGCCGTAGAATTTAAGTTTCTTATATGGAACTGTTTATAACATTGCCCTAAAATAGCTTTTGGATACACACATACAAATTTCAATGTTGTTTAAAGTTGAGGGGTTTCAAGGGCTACATAGTTTAACGTTTTAACCAAAATCGTTTTTAAGAAAAAAAAGGCTAAAAAATAAAAATTAAAAAGGCCATAATTTTTAAACAATGTTATTTAGACAACTCATGTTAAGAAGGCGTACACAGTACTTTAATACACCTTTCTAACGACACATAGCACAAGTATGTAGCTTTTGAAATTTACAAGATACGGGCGTACGAAATGTAGCTATTTATACCTGTTTTCCCGCCAAACTAGCGAGTTTTTCCAAAAGAAGTAGAACTAAAGTTTCTTATGTTAAGCTGTTTAACATCATCTTCAATTTACAGGACCCTAAAATAACGTTTTGAGACAAACTGACAAACTTAAATTTTAATTTTGAGAAGACCCATAATACCTTTCGATTGATGTATCACTCGTTGCGATCGGACTATCTCAGAAGATTTTCATTTTCGTGTATATATTGTAGTAGCCCTCGCACACTCTCCTGGAGCGCTTCGTCACTACGTGGATACTCTACACAGTGATATACTCCTGCTGTCCACAGCGATAGTAGTCGCCTATGCAAACTCTTGTACGCTTCGTCACTACGTGTACGTTCAAAATAATATTTGCGTATAACCATACTTATGGTGTATAGATACTTATAGAGTATCGTCTAAAAAAAATATCTCGTGGGTTGGCTGTCGCTTATCGTTGTGGTCTTTTCACCCGCCCCCATTTTTCTCTTCAGTTTCCGTGGTTTGTGCGATAAGTCTTATCATTGTTTGACTCTTGGCTGAAAATAGAATAATTCCGTCTTATATTTATGTATGTATTCGGAAAATTGGTCTTGGTCGTGGAACGCCCCTTTTTTCAAAGTTCATTAACATCAAGACTAAACGAAAACCACTAGTAAAAAAATTGATTTAATATTAAAACTTATTAATTTTGCTCTCTTGTTCAGTGTTTTTTTTGCTCACTTTTTTTTCACACAGTCTTTTATAAATTCTCAATTCATTTTTGACTCAAAAAGTGCCGCTGGAAATAACGCAGAAGTGACAAAATAGTTTTTTTTTAACACCTCTTGGCGGTTTACTCAATTCTTCCCAATAAGCTAAATATACTTTCTGGTTTACGACAATTTGGGACTCAAGATTCCTCAAATTTTAAGAAATTTTTTAAACGGCGCACTGTAAAATTTAAAGTTTAAAGGCAAATATAATTCTCTGGAATTCTCAAGATATTTTCTAGGAATTTGTACTTATTACACCGAACTGAAACAAAGTGCAGATATTATCGCTCAATAATTTCCAAACGTTAAAGAATATGAAGGTGTATAGCTAGGAAGCTTGCTATTGTAACAAGTGTGATTAACTTTTGGGGGTTTTTATATCAACTCTAAAATCTTGTTTGTAAAATAATTTTTAACTGAACAATGGTTTCTAACCGAATGCAACGCTAATTTTTCGCAAAAAATACTAACAAATATTGATTCCTATCTGTTCCAAAAGCCTTGACATTTAATTAAACATTTAATTTTGGCGTCTTCATTTTTATGATCGGACCAACCCAGCAGAATTTAATTTTTTGGTGTATAGGGGTGAAAGCGAATATCTATAACGGATGTGGCCCAACTTTAACAAAAAAGACATTTTAGAAAAAACAAGAAAGAACGCTGTTGTCGATGCCATCGACTATCAGGATACCCGTTACTCAGCTAAGTGTACTGGGAGCACTCAGGGAGTGCGAGGGAGATAAATGTAGATATACAAGTAGCAAAGCTTCTTTTCCCAAGATTGCACACTTTATTTGGTTATAACTTTTAATAAATGACCCGATTTGAAACGTTTTTGATAATTAAAAGAAAATCTTATTCAGATGTTAATATTAAACAAAAAGTGGGTGCTAAACGGGTTTTAGCGTTATGGGCGTTAGAGTGGACGTGACACCCTGCTGAATTAAGCTTGCGCTGCGCAAGAAAGTCAAGAATCTACATGCCCAACCCCAACTTTCTAGCTTTTATCGTTTCCGAGATATCAGCGTTCATACGGACGGACGGACAGACGGACATGACTAGACCGTTTCGGCTAGTGATCATGATCAAGAATATAAATACTTTAAAGGGTAGAACACATCTTTCTACCTGTTACATACTTTCCGACGTATAATTAAGAAGTTTCCTTTTCAGCTTTATAAATTTAATTTAAGTGTTGTCTTTTTATAACTCTTTTTAAAAATCGTTTATTTTTGTATTGGAGACTAGATATTTTTCTCAAAAATAAAGCGAAAACCCACTGTTTTTCTTAAGTAATTGCTCTTTTTTTTTAAGTAATATGGCTTAGACTTGTCACTAGACTGTGTTCCCCAAGCGTTTTCTAACAACTTTTTCGTCCATACCATGTTCCAAATTTAAGGACACTGAGATACATACAGCCACGATCATATAAATAGCACAAAAAGTAAGCTTTCTCTATTTGTGAGTAATTTGTTTCCAGTTGTGTTCGATTAACATTTGTTTTTAATAAAAATAACATTTCTAGCAGTTGGAGCCATGGTTCTGAAGAAAATCAAATTTTTAGGCTCATATTTGTAAAATGAACTGTGCACATAAATAGCACACATTGGATTTAAATTAGGAAATGTTGCTTTGAATTTTATTTTAAGCAAAGGTGTTTAGATTCTTCAAAATAATCTCATTTATGAAAGGTCTGGGCAGATGTGACTTACCACAAAGTTTCCAGCCATGTCTTTGAGTAAGCATAACGACATTTTAATAATTATATAAAAATAGTCTGTCAGTATAAATTTGTATGCAATTCATACTCTTTGTCAAGCCAATTCCCCTACGATTTGAAGACACCCAAGTCGATACACCCTAACATACATAAAATATATTGTTATCAAACTATTAAAAACTATAAACTTTTATTTTTACCAAACAATAAGGGAGAGTATCAAGGTTTCAATATTAAATTGGTTTTTAACTTCATTTAATTTTGGCCTTGACAGTATTGTGTTGATAGTGAAGGAAAGCAACAAGGAAGAAGAAGCAGAGACAGACACAAAAATCGAATTTCCCTGACCCTGAAAACTGCCACCAAGCAACATGCAATCATACACATACACATACACATACAGGCGATAGAGACAAGTGTAGAAAGAGAGCTAGATACAGTGCATAACGGTATCCCAGCCGCCCCGAAAACATACGTAAATACAGTGCACGCCCAATATAGCGAACCTGCCGTTTAGTTAGCTTTCGTTAAGTAATTGAGTCATCACGCCAGTTTAAGGCTGTAGGGAAGAAACACCTATGACACACCGATTATGTCTTACATTTTCAGCGCGAAGAAATTTCCTGAAGAGGAATATATATATTTCTTAGTGAATATTTTTTTTATAAAAGCCATGTATTTTCGTATAGCTCATTGATTCTCTTTGTCGGGGGTAGCACAGAAATCCCTTCGCGCGAAAGACGGAATTCTGAAAAACATCAATACAAATATCGACAACATTCCGCCCACAGATATTTCTGGGACTAAACCCGAAAGATACGATTTGCTAATTCGCATTTAAGTTGGTTCACTCTACTGCGAGAATGGTTTTGAGATTGTCTGTGTGAGACGAGATAGCCAGTTTGGGTCGCTTGTGTCGCTCTCTCAACCAAAAAGAGAGAGGAGAACTGAACTGAAGTGAACCTCCAAACCTGAACCGTTGGGGGGTGTGTGGTGAATTGCAGGGGATGGCGGTGGGTGGGTGGGTTGTTTTGCCGTTCATCTCGCTTTGCATGTGTGTATGACCTTGAAAAACAATAACATTGTTGTTGCTCCTGGGTTGGGAAAAAATGCAAATTGCAAACAAACTGAATCGGCAACCGTTCGAGCAAAACTGTTAAGTGTGGTTATGCAATAAAAAAGCACAGTTTGGAGGGTGGTGTGAATGTACATAAATAAAGTGCATATACATATGTAGTAGTACCCATTTACACACACACACACACACACACACACTGTTATATTGCAATTCACCAACTTGTTGCAAAAGGAGAACATTTCACTTAGTTTAACATTTTCAATTATTTTCGATATGACCTAATTTTAAATTTAACTTTTCTTTCTTTTACTTTACTTTCCGCTTCTTTTTTTTTAAAACAATTTATCTTTTTTTTGGATAATAAATTGGTATCATTTTAAATGTTTGGTAAAAGCTTTTCTCTAGGAAATGTCAATTTTAGCACAAATTTTTTTTTAAATAATGTAGCTTAACAAAATGTACCTAAGATACAATTTTTGGAAATCCCCTTTTCAAAACAAACTGACTGAGTGCGATTCTCCCGTAACTAAGAAATCGAAAACAGCTGAGCCAGCGCAGAAAGTGCAACAGAGATAGCCGCACTCATCTCTCCCATTCGGCAAACGGTTACATTGTTATTGTTTTTGGAGAGAGACTAAAGATTTGTGTGAAAATGGATGCGTTGCGGATATGGGAACCTCACATATACAAGTAGCGCCTGCAGAAAGAAAAAGCAAAATAAAATAAATTTCGCTGTGGTTTTGTTGTTGTTGCGCGTAATTAAGCGTCAGCGGCGATGCCACTGTGCTGTGGTGCAGATTCGTGTTCACTCTCTCGAGAACTACGTTTTGTACTGCATATAGAGATTTTTTACCTTTTCTATCTTTCTATGACGATTTTTTTTTAAATTAAGTGCATAATGTGTAAGGTTTACATATCTACGCATAAAGCTTCATGAAAAATTTAAGTTTTTTGGCTAAAGTTTTCAATATTTGTTGTACATTATACATATTTCAAATTTACTAGAACTAAGCCGAAGCACAACATTTTCTATAAAAATTGTATATCGTGTAATAATCTATGTTGTGTACACATTTTAACTTCCGGTCTTCACAGAGCACGAGAAATGTAAAAGTTTGATCGCTTTGCCTAACGACATAAGATACTTGAAAACTTTAAATGTTTTTATTTCGAAATGCTATTTTTTTTAGAATATGCATATGTACGGAAGTTGCTTCAAATAGGTTTTCGAAAAAGAACCCATTTTCAACCAAAATTTCAAACATCTTCGGATCAGATTATAGCAGATCTGCCCCTCAAAATTGTTGTACATTTTTAAATATAAATATTGTGTGATCTGGCCCATAGTGCGACGCGACGTCTCCACATCGTCGTCTTCGCTGCCGACGTCGCTGCCTCTGGCGGCCGCACAAAAACAGAAAACACAGTCAGTTTTCATTCTCATTTGACATCATCAACATTGAAATTTAATTAAACGAGAGCAGACTCTTCGATTCGAGGCAATAATTTCATTCAAGTAAATTGCGATTAAAACAAACCTTTATTTATGCTAAGGCCGTAAAAAATAGTTTTCATTTAAGATTTTTGTTTTGTGCGAAAAAAGTCTAAAATAAGCGACGCGCACAAAATAACAAACGTCATCAGCTGTTCTTTGTTTGTGTTTGTGTGAGCTAAATATATGAGAAACATTAGTGTGCTTGAATGTGTGTTTCCAGTTGACTTTAAAGTTGAAATCAAGTGGTTGCATTTAAAAGTCAGTTAAAAAGCTAACCTAGAAACCAGAATTATACGTTTGAAGGTTATGAACAGAATAGCCCCTCTTCCTACCACCCACCGCCCTTTCAAAACTTGGCCTTGACCGTGTGCATCTGTATTTGTAAGAGCGAAAGAGATGGAGAGAGACGGCCAACGGTAACCAACAGCTGACAGCTGCACTTTAGTTATGATGCCAGGTGGCAACACTGGCACGGCGATCCTCTCCCCTTTCTTGCCCCGCCGAAAAATTTACAATAACAACAAAGGCAGTGCGTTGCTCGCACAAACAATTAGGTAGAATAACAAAGCAACAATAACAGCAACCACAATTGACTTAATCAAGTTCAAAGCGAACTGAGCGAAAAAGAGGGAAGGCAACGCACTCGTACACTCTCTTCTAGCGGTCTCACTCTCGCGCACACACACAAGCTTACGCTCAGCTGTACACGTAGCCTGTTTTCGTTTTATTTGTTTTTGTTGCTGTTTTTTCTTTTCCATTTCTTTATTTGTGTGTTTTGTTTGTCACATAATTGTGCAATAGCAATACGAAGCAAATAATTATATATCAATATTAAAAACTATTGTTGAGTTCAGCAGGTACTTTTGTTACACAGAAAATTTTAACTTGTGTTTTTTTTATTAGCGCATTAATAATCTTTGTTGTCATTGACCTAACAGTAACAAAGGCGAATGCGTTTTTATATCAACATACCCGTATTTGTACATATTACAATATCTAAACCAATAAATGTTCTTAATCTGCAGTTGCTATTGTAGGCCGTAGTGTTGTAAATTATTGGAAATCAAAAATAAATATAATTTTTGTAAGTGCATTAGCCTTTGTTGTTATTTTGTTTATTTATTTTGCAAATATCCTTATGCTGACAGTTTTTTTGTTCGAATATAGCTTGAATTTCATAATGAAAAATTGCTTTGTTATTGTGTGATAAGTTTTTATTTTTGTTTAAGAAAGTTTTGTATGGGAAAGAAAGAGAAGAAGCGAAAGAAGGCGTCACAGCACGCACACACACAAGCACAGCTGATCTCTCTCGCTATCTCTTTCTCTCTGGAAATTTGTAAACAACTCAATATCGCAAAATCCAGAGCTGCCAATTAGTTTTTTTTTCCAGCCACATTGGCATCGCCGTTTTCTTGCATTTGTGGAATTCACTCTCTAAAAAGTACATAACTTTTTCAATAATTTCAGCGGATTATGTTCGAGGAGCGGGACTAGACGAAAAGGAGGAAAATCATGTTCTCAATGATCAACGGCCTGAGCATTGGCGGTGGTCAGCAGGTAGCACAGGTGACGCCAACAGGTGCTGCAATTAAGTTGCACTTTGCCTACAACAACAGCAACATCAACGGCAGCAGCAGCACCACCAACAACAAAAACATCTACAGTGGCCTTAAAACAGTGGAGCAAAATATGAACAACAACAACAACAACAAAAAGACGGGCGAAGTGCTGAAAATGATTAAGATCCGGGAAAAAAGTGAAGCGATTGTGCCAACAGGTGGTATACAAGAACTAGGGAGCTTTTCGGGACTTTCCGCTGCAGCAGGATCTTATGCAGGGTCGGATACATCTCTGGCAGCTGGGCTCATCCAAGGCACAGGGGGTTCTATAGGCTACGCCATAGGACTTTCACCCGCATCTGGAAGTTCAGTGGCATCAGGCGAACCACGGATAACTGTCATCAGCCGAGGGCCGTGCCGTGCTAAGGACTCTGCAAGTCCCACAGAACTTTCTCCCGGGTTGATAGCAGGAGCTGCCGGAGAGGGTACATCTGGCATTGCCCAAGGATCTGGCACTTTTATGAACTGCCAAGTAGTTGCTCCTGGAACTAGTATTTCTCAATTGTTCAAGAATTCAGCTTCTGTGTCTCCCTTGCTTGGAGTTCCCATTGGTTCTGGGGCTTTAAGAGCAGTTTACAAAGTAGCTGATCCAGCCATGAGTGTCCGCAAACGACCAGCAAATTCAATCTGTTCTGCAGGAGCTCCCAGTGGTGTTGCTGCTGTAAGAAAGGTTTCCCAAATAGGAGCCAGCGGACTCCGCTGGTTGCCCATGCCCAGGCCCAAGGAAAACCAATCAAATGCTGGAGGAACGGAAATTAAAGCTTTAGACAGAGGAGCAGAAGCACCTGGATCACCCGGTGAAGCCGCCAAAAGTGCCTTAGTCAACCCTCAGCCGCAGCGCACAGAGGACCAAGAAAATGCCTTTCGACGCATCGAGGATGTGCACAACTATGCCAAGCTGCAGGACTACAGTAGCGACACCGAGGAGGAGGAGGACGACGATGAGGAGCTCGATGAAGAAGGGGAGGACGAGGAGGAAGAGCAGGAGATCCAGGTTGAGTTACCGGTGCAGCAGGAAATAACACGCATTCGTCGCGAGGCCGACGAAGAGCATGTGGACGTGGATGTTGTAACAGTGCCGCAGCTGGATCAGGATCGCCATCAAGTACAGCCGCAGCAGCTCCAGGAGGATCAGCCGGCAGACAACATCCGACCGGAGCACCATGCCCGCCGCCCCATGAACGCATTCCTCATCTTCTGCAAGCGACATCGCGGCATTGTCAAGGAGCGGTACAAGACCCTCGAGAACCGGTAGGTTTTTGCTGCAAAAAAGTTGGTCTTCGGAAAAATTACTTAAATTGCTATTCATAATTTTAGTGCCATCACTAAGATACTGGGCGACTGGTGGGCCGCACTTGACGAGCAAGAAAAACACTGCTTCACGGATCTGGCGCAACAGGTGGGGATCACAATGTTCACCTGTTCCAAAACTTTAGATTTATTTAACACACCTTTTTCCCTGAGCCCTAAGAGTTTTCTAAGAGATGTTTTCGCCTTTTGCAGAACAAGGACGCCTTCTTTAATGCCAATCCTAACTTCAAGTGGTACAAACTGCCCGCTCCGCCTCTGCGAACGTTGGCAACCCGTCCCAGCAATGTGGCTACTGGTTTGTTTATACCCAGCGAGGATCAGACACAGCAGCAGGTGCGGACCGCACTGCAACTGCAGTGGGCAGAGCGAAGCGAGATGCCACGTGCTCTGCTGCGTCGCAACTACTTTAAGCTGGCGGATGAAACGCAGATGGGCGAGCTGAGCTCCCTATTACAAGTCCAAGTACAGGAGAAAGACTACGCCCTGCAGCAGGTGCTCAGCGAGACCAGTCAGTTTCTATCCGCCCACATGCCAGGAGGCAATCCGAATGGGAATGGCAATAAGCGCTCCTTGCCGGACAGCAACTCGAGCAATTCCAGCGAGGAGGAGGCGGTCAGCGGTGGCTCTCCCACCAAGAAGGCCAAATCATCACGCTCCTGCAAAGGCAAGATATACCAGGAGCTAGTCAACTCTGGACAACTCGCCGCCATAGCTAAGAAGAGCAAGCCCCGTTCACCGCCCGCAGGACATTTGGGTGGAAACTTTGTAGACCTTCCCCTAGATGCGGGGCCAAATACACCGCCCGTTTCACCGCCAGAACGCCAAAACAGAAGTCCTGATTCCATTCAGAAGCATCCGCGGAGCCTTTCCGAGTCTAGCAACAGTGGTTTTTTCGATCTCGAGGAGAAGATCAAGGAGCTGCCGGCCCTCAGCTTGGATGCGTACCTGCAGCGCAAGCGTAGCACCAAAAAGAAGAAGAAATTTAGCGGCAGTAAGAAACAGAGGAATTCAAACAGCAACAGTTGCGGATCAGTGGTGTCCAATTCAGCACCTGCTGCGGCAAAAGGAGCTATCACTGCAGCCAGCGAGCATATGGTAAGGATTAAACAGCAGCAACAGCAACTGCAGGCTGTGGGCAGCCAGCGGCGCAAGGCGCGCAAAGAAAGCATCACGCGCCGCGATGTCAGCGCCATCGAGCAGGAAGTGGCCTCCATTCTGCCATTGACCATCAACGGCAGCTACTACTTTAACCAGAGTGGTGCCCCAAAGGCGGTGAATGCCTCTGTAACCTCGTCGTCGACCTCGCCACCACTGTCTTCGAACTCCTCGTCGTCATCCTCGTCACTATCCTCGCAGCCGGCCTTTGACGTGACCTCCTCTACCTCAGATCTACTCATTCTGGCCGAAGTGGCCGCCAACCGCACTGAATTCACCAAGTCCAACTAGCGCCAGCCGCATCACCATCACCACCAGCACCACTTGCTGGCCAGCATGACCAAATAGTTAGCCCCAATCCAAATAGCAAACTGCAAGAATGTCGAAGTTGAAAAACATATATTCACAAATATCTCATCCTCCTTTAAATTCTGTTAAAATGTTCGAAATATCTCATTTTTAAACCTTGGAAGAAGAAAAGTGCGTACCTTAAAAGCTAATCATATCAACTGTTAAAGCAGGAAAGCCCAAAACTTATTTCTTTTTAACAATTGTAAACTATATATTTACATTTTTAAATGATTTTCGGGCTAACATTATAAGCATATTCCAAATATTTAATTTCTAAACCCGTTAAACGTGGATTATTTTATAATTTTTTGATGCATTTTCTCTTTAACAATTTTGAATGGAATATTCTCTTTAATGAAAAAAAATGTCAATTGCAAACTCTGCACTCTTGCACCCTCGATACTTACAATGCTTTAAGCTTTTTGCTGGTGGTGCCACATGGAGATGGAAAACAGACATTCGTTGATCTACAATTTAGTCAATAATATTATGTAAAAACAGAAAAGCTAAAGGTAATCCGAAAGAGAGTCGCGGAGGTAGCGAATTATGTATTGTTTGTTATGATGGCGGCAGGATAAACCCCGCGTCAGTTTCACACGCATATATCCATATATTTGGTATTTAGATAACTTGTTCTGTTTTTTTTCTTGTTAAGTTTCTCTTTTTATCGGGCCGCGTTCGCATAAGCCGCAAAAACAACATCTGAACGCTCATTAAATGTTAATTATTATTATTTCTAATATGTAGTCGTAATTTATTGCTATATTTGTCAAAACGCAAACAATGTGCAAAAAAATATATATTCATTTTAAAGTGGAAAAAAGGATATTTAACTTATATGTGTGATATATAGCTCCCTTATTTACGTAGCGGTTATTGTTGTAAATGGGTGGTACTCTGCCTTTAAAAGCCAAACTGTTAAAAAGTACAACAATCTTTAGTACAATGAAATACTAAAAAAAATACGAATTCTTCAAATCTTACATGTGACGTCACGTCGGATTCTTTTATCGTGTCGATAATGTAAGTATTTACACTAATATTAATATTAAAATAAATAGTAATATTGATATTTATTATAATATTAATATTAATATAACCTTTTTATAAGATACTTTTGACTAAAAAGGTGGAACAAAAATTAAAAAACTTTAATTTATAAGTGTTTCAGCAGTGCCAGTAAAGATTTGTGGGAAACCCAAATCAGTTTAATGTATATAAGTATTAATAAGAAATTTAGCAACACTTCGTGGTACTTTGCATTTTTCCTTTGCGCCTTTAGCCTAGTACTCACATCGACGAAAACCGCGAGCTAATCATTGGAGTAAGCGAGAGTCAAACAGGCGGCTAACGCTTTTCATCGGGTCTGTTTTTCAGCGCGATACTCAGATGTGCTAAGGAAATACCATAAAAAATACCTGATTTCGTCAGTGAATTCCGATGAACGGCGTTAGCAGCGGCGCAAAGAATAAAAATTTTTAACTTTCGGTGTGTTAGTGCAGAAGCGGGGGTTAAAAACACCCTGTAGGAAGTCAGTGCATATAAAAAAGGACGCCTAAACCAAGCTGTTGCCAATGATTGTGGGACTTGACCCACAGGAAACAATACCATAACACGGCAAATCCGCAGAATAGTGGAAGTGCTGAAGATAATGCAACCAAGAAGCCCTTTGAGAAGGAAACTAAGCTCTAGCCAAAAGAATTGGGTTACGTTGTACCAATATAAGTATATTTTTCGCAGAACCACTAGTAATACGAGCTGGAGGACGTGCCCGCTAAGGGACAGCTGGAGGAGCCATTACCAACCATTACCAGTATGATGAGTGACTTCCTACAGCATCAGCGGAACAACCAGGCTCCCAATCAGGCTCCCACTCCCTCAAATGCCATGTTGGCATATTGCGAATCGGAACTGGACTGCAGATGGCGCGGGGAAAATGGCGAAGCATCCATGACACGAGAAGGAAGTAAGGCTTCCTTCCTAACTATTAATAACATAAATAAGAACAACCTTTAAAAATTCAATTTTTGACAAATTGTTTTTAAAGAATTTTAATTGTTTTTGTTCAAAGAAGCAATAATACTACCAGATAACTTTATAAACTGTTGTTTTTTTTCTCCCTAAAATAAACATTTTAAATAAAAAATTCCCCTCGGCCAATTGGTTTCGTTTCGCTATTTTTTGGCATTATATCGTTGGATTTTCATTTCCACAGTCAATATATCCTGTATATAGAAAAGCTATTATTTTTTGTTGATGTTTTTAAACTAGATAATCTCAGAGGTAAACAAGACTTTTTTAAAGTGTAAAGTTAAATATACATTATATAAATGGATTCTTTTAAGAAAAAATAAATAATTTTCACATCTGCATAGAGTTTTATCTTTTTTACTATCAAACTTTTACAGAAATAGATTTCAGCAACTTTTCTGCTTTTAACCTTTTTTACATTAAATATTGACTTTTGGAAAAGTGACATTAAAAAAAGAGTATCGTCACTATACCATACACTCGACAATGTTTATTAGGGCGGGGGGTAACAAATGGTTACATTTATTTCTTTATTTAGTCGATCGTATAAACACTTTCGTCACAAAAGTTTATAAAAGATCTTGATAGGGATTACGCAAGAACTTCCGTTTAACTTACATTAGCGATTTCGTATATTATACCCTTATATTTAAACCTTTGCAGAGAGCATTATGATTTCAGTCAGAAGTTTGCAACGAAGTGAAGAAGACGTTTTCGACCCCATAAAGTATATATATTCTTGATCAGCATTACTTGTCGATCTAGTCATATCCGTCTGTCCGTTTCTACGCAAACTAGTCTCTCAGTTTTAAAGCTATCGGGACGAAACTTTCCCAAAAGTCGTACTTTCATTGCAGGTAGTATATAAGTCGGAACGAGCCGGATCGGACAACTATATCCTAAAGATCAATATTTTTATTGTTAATCGATAAGAGCTATCGGTGACGATGAAACCGGTCTGCAAGAAAAGGAATTTAAAAAATTTCCTTTTGAGAATCAAAAAATTGTGTTTTCGGGTTTTTTTTAATTTATAGAGTTTCAAAAAAACCCGGGATAAACTTCCGTTTAGCTCCAACGCCTGATTTTGTTTTAACTTTCCATATCGACGTGTTTTTGGGTCCTGATTAAGGAAAAAATGGTAAAAAATGGCGCAAATAACGGGATCTTGAAAAATAACGGTAAAAGCCGTAACGTTTTGGGTTTTTTGCTGTTTTTTCCAAAAATATAAGGAACATCAAAAAAATTTTAAACAAAAACAAAAGAAATATATATAACGGATCTTTTTTGTTATAATCATTATTTCCAAAGCTCGCCGCGATTTAAGAAAAAAAAATATTTCTTGTGACATTTAGAAATGCTTTTTATATAATTTTTGTTAACACATTTTTTTTTCGTTTTGTAATTTGAATATTATTTTGTTTTCTTACCTTTATTTTTAACTACGACAACTGAAATGCTCTTTCCAACACTTATATTTTGCTTATACTTTTCATTTAGACTTTACTATTTTAATTTCGTGTTCTTAAAAATTTTAATGCCGTTCTCGTGTTTTGGTCGTACCATCAATAAAACAACGAGTGACATCAATATCAACACGCCGATATAACAACAAGCTTTCGTGCGATATATCGAGCAAAATGACGCAAGTGTGCTCCAACGGTTTCTTATTTTCAAACCTTGTGAAAATGTAATCTTATTTAGCGTTTTTAACGAAAACTATTAGTTTTACAGAAGAAATGTTTAAGATATAAATTATTAATTTCCTTAATAGCTTTCATTTCTTCCCGGAAAAATTTTTTTTTATATTAATATATTCGAAGATATTTACGAAAAACAGGTCTTACCGTTATTTTCCACGATCCCGTTATTTGCGCCAACTTTGACTATTTTTCCCGTAATCAGGACCCAAACTAACGTGGATATTGAAAGTTTGGACGATATCGGGTGTTGGAGCTAAACGGAAGTTCACCCAAAACCCGAAAACCATTAGACCATTAGGACCAAAATATCATTTACAAATAACATCGATTTTCGATATTTCGGCCCAAAAATATTTCACTTTAATATATTTTTCAAAAAAATCATCGATGTATCGATATTTTGATATATTTTCGACATCCCAACTTGAGAGATGCTTTCGCACCCGTACGCAGACTTGTTGTAGGTGTTAAAACTATTGGCTAAGGCTCGAGTTTTCCCGAGTGGTTTTTTTTTTCGTTGTAATGATGATTCTGTGGAAAGTGGCTATAAAAAACAGAAGTTCATTCGACGAGCGATAGCGCGATGATTTTATGAAATATCGGTAAAAGTTCGGTGATGCCAATAACTTAAGCGCTCATATTTAAATTACGTAGATGGCAAACGTTTTTAATTTTTGTCATAAAATACAAACTTTAAACAACATGTTTCGACTAGATCTACAACCTTGGTTTACATTCCATTTTTTTGTAATGATCTTAATTTAGAAAATAATAAAAAAATAGACTGTATTTTGCTAGCTCTTCAAGAATCGGGCTTTTGGGTAATCATTTTCGCGACAACAAAGCAACCCTGCTTATCTGCCAGCGTTGCCAGACACAGCCAAAGCTCGGGCTTTAACCGGCTGAAAAATGAGTGGGCGGGGAAAAGATTGCGCGAGCGGTTGTCAATGGGTGTCGGTAGAGGGGTAGAGGGGAGTTCACTGATAAGATAAGAGCAAGAACGATTCCTGGCCAACCACCAGGGGCGTAGATAAGCGGCTCGCTTTTAATTGGAGAACCAGGGGGACAAGATGGCGATTAATGTTCGATCCGATTTCTTTTTTCCGCTCACGTGCAAAGCAAACAGCTGCTGGCGCGCCACGCCCCCTCTCCCTTCTGTTGCTACAATTTTCTAACTCTGCTTTCATCCCCTCTGCCCCCTCACAACTCATCGTGCTCAGCACTCGTTTTGACCATTTCTCGCAAGCTTTTTTGGACGAGCTTTCGCCGTTGTTGGCCTTAATTTTGCTTCATTTGTTTCAGTTTGTTCGCGAATTCAGACCCTTGCAGTCGTTCTCTCTCCCTCTCGCGCGTGCTCACGCTCTCTCCCGCGCAGCAGCAACAAAAAACCAAAAACCCTTGAAAGAACAACCTAGACTAAAAAATCCAAAATAATATTATAGTACTTGTGTGTCTTTTGTGAGGTGAGAGTATGCACTTGAAGAAAAATGTTGACAAGTCGCAGGCTTCTGTGAAATGTTTGTCAAACACACAAGTTTTTCTTTAAAATTGTTTGGCGATTGTACTAAATTTTCGAGAAACAAATTCACAAAATTTCCCTAGTTGTTATCCTGTTTTGTTGTATGGTTTGTTTCTAGTTATGTATCTTAGCTCGTTTTTTGAAGTGGCAGATGAAAAGAGCAAAATTTAAATTAAGAAAAAGAGCAGAAACCGCAAAGCAGGGAATATAGGAAAATAAGGCAGGGAAAGCGAAGAGAAATTTGCAGTGTACAATGTACATACAGACGTGTGTGTAAGTGGTACGGTATCATTAAAGGATCTCTACGGAGAGAGGGAGAGAAAAGTAAGCAGTGTTATATAATAGGTACAATTCGCCGCATAGCAACAAAAAAGAAACAGTAAAAAACAATTCTGATGAATTCGCAATTTAAGTTTGCTAGCTCTGCCTCTCCCTCTAACCAAGGCGGTGAGAGCGGTAAAGGGATTTCGATTGACCATAATGAAGTGTAATGAAATCTGTGCAATGAAACCCGCCAAGTTTTTTTCGATTTGATTGCAGCTTCTCGTCTGGTGATTATTTAGCGGGCCGCTAATTAATAAATAAAACGAGAAAAGGGGGTTAGTAAGAGGAAAATAGGAGGATAAGTGGGGGAGAATCAAGGAGAGCTGCAATTTACACCAATTAGTGTGTGTTCGCGGCGCATTTCAATTAAATCCAAACAAATGCCTAATAAAAGCAAAGGGGCTCGCATGCCTGTGACGTCACATGGTCACAGAATCTCAGTTATGTACATTCACAGTTACATAAACGAGAGCGAGGCGGCGAAAAGGATTTTCCTCGTATCCTTCGTTTCGCTTCGTTGAATTCGCCGAATGTCGGCTCTCAATTCGCCCCTTTTTCTGGCGTCTTCGTCGCATTTGGTTTCGTGCTTTTGCGGCGTGTACAACGCTCAAAGCGTAATAGAGTAAATAATAAACGTGAAGTAAGAAAAAAGTGAAAAATACACATGAAAGCAAAAGATACATAGATCTCGGGCAAGAAATTCAATTTTTTTAATTGAACATTTTGAGGTGTACTCGCGTACGTGTGTTTGTGTTGTGCGCTGTTTTTTCGGCTTCTTTTTCCCGTTCTTCCGCTCTCTCCCTCTACGCCCCATGCTTTCGCAGTTGTTGTATAACATTCAGAGCGAGCGTGAGAGGAAGAGAGCGACCCAGAGCGAAAAGCTCTCCCCAAATCAGTCAAAATCAGCTGTGAACAGTGGCGCTGGCAGGGGCAGAAAACAATTATTTTTGTTTTGTTCTAAAAAAATGATGTGTTAAATATAAGTTAGAAAAAAAGACTCATCGGAGAATTTTCGTGTTGGATAATGTTGAATTATCATCGCTAGAATGTAAAAATAAAAGACTTACAAACATTTAGTTCTTCCTTTTTTAAATACATTTTTTATAAAAATGATTTTTAAAATGTCCTTTCGCAAATTACTTTAATTGTTTATAAGTTTTCATAAAGATTTAAATAAATCTTGCCAAGTTTCAATGAAAGTAAATTTTATTCTAAAGTAATTTTACTGTTAAAAGTGAAAAAGGTGTCCGCTCTACTTTTTTATTTAATTAAGAACCTTCTTAGCCCCCTTTAACAAAATCTAGAACACGCCACTGACCTTCCTCAGGTTTAATGTAATTCGTAGAGATTATAGTGATATTAGCTCTGAATTTTCCTTTCTTTACAGCAACAGCAGAGATCGGAGTAAGTTTTAATTTTTGTCTCAGAACCCGGAGAGCAGATAGCCCAAATAAGCCGCAGAATCCCTTGTAATGGCTCTACTTCGTTCGCTGAGCTCCCAACGAACAGCCCTCAGTTTGGTCTACGGCCGTAATAGCAGCAAGTCGAGCAACTCGGTGGCCGTTGCCGCCTGCCGGAGTTACCATCAGCGCGGCAATAGGAGCTCTACAGCCTGCGGAGAAGCAGCATCGGAGTCCACAAGCGGGGTCAATGGGGCGCGCTACCTGCACTCCGGCAACCGGCCGTCGCAGGCCTCGACTCTGGTCCAACCGGACCTGGTGGCTGGCGAGGCGGTGAAGCGGTCCGCGAAGCAGAGCTCGTCCCAGGAGCCAGTGGGCGGCTCGCCACAGAGGGATCCCCTGGACGTGACCTTCAATGATCCGATTGCAGCCTTTAAGAGCAAGACAACCGGCGAGCTGATGCGCGCCTATTTGGTCTACATGATCTGTTCCAGCGAGAAACTGGTTGAGCACAACATGACGGTGAGTTGGCCGGTGTCCCCCGAGTTCCTCCTTCTGCCGAGTCCTGCGTCCTTTGACCCACTTATTGGTCCAATTTGTCGCCTAGCTGAGCTTTCTCTCTGGTTCCGTTTGCTGAAAAATCAAGGGGATATATCGTCAAGGGGTCTGCGGATACTCAACCCATGCTTAATAATTGGAAATATTTCTAAAAGATATAGTGATTTTCGAACTATTAATAATGGCAAAATCATATGTGAATATTATGTTCCAGCCTTAAAACCTACCTCATTTTCCACACCTGATAAATGAATTACAAATCATTTTATGGGTGGAAATTTGGCTAAAATTAAACTAAAAAGATTCTTTCAAAAAGTTCTCCTTTTTTCCATTTCAAACAGGCGAACGATTTTCTTCTACTCACCACTTAATGCAGTAGGCAGTGTAATTTTGATGGTTCCTATAGGCTAAGAAACTTCCAGCTGCTGCTCCCATTCACTGAATTTTGATTTTCCTGGCTACCCGAACTTGTGTCAGGTGCTGGCTCCCATCCTTCTAATTTTCGGAATTCCTTTCGCTTTTCAATTCACTTGACCGCCTGAGAGCTTTCCCTTCCCCACTCGTTTTGATGAATTCATGGCTAATTGCTTGTTGCACCTGATGCCACTTTTTGGCAGGGTCTGCAGTCGCATAGAAAAATTGAATGAGTGCCTGATTGAAGGCAGGAAGGAAAAACTTTGCCATGCAAATTACAAAGGGGTGTGTTGGCGATGCGGTGGTGACCTTGCCTCGCTCGTTGTTTGCTCTTACCTCGTGCGTATTTGCTTTGCGACACTTATGGATTTTATAGACTGAATAATATAGGCTATGATATAGTCAGGCCCCCGAATGAGCGCCAATAAGAATCGTTGGGAAATTCCTCTTGTACGTCCCCTGCTTTGGCTTGCATGTTTCTATATAATTAGGTTGGCAATTTTTTTCCCATAGCGATCGATTGATTGCTTATCGATTACTCATGCATGCATCGTAAGGAATTTAATTTATTTATCCTTTTTCTGCTCGATGCAATTCGCATTAAAAGAACATTCGGACAACTCCCTGCAATTGAAGATATCACATAGCATTATTCAGCCTTCGACGAATCGTTTAATGTATTTATACTCTTGATTAGAATTACTAGCCGAGTCGGTCTAGCAATGTTCCTCTTTAGTCTAACCGTTCGGTCGTATAAAGGACTGTAAGGACTAGAGAGTTGAGGTGTGACTTGCAGTTTTGACTCTTCTATATTGCAAATTTATTATCCCAATGTGTAACTCTGTGTGACTGTCTAGAGTGCACATTTTTGAAGTTTTTGTAAAAGTGTAAATGGATGGGATTTGCATTTGTTTATCAAAACCCATTAAAATTACCCACTAAAACCCATTTATTAACCATTAATTCCTAGCGTGCAGTTTGTGAAACAGTTTGTCTGGCGTCCACATTTTGGAAGCCAAATAGTTATTTGAGATACAGATTTTTGGCGTTTATTTAAAAATGTTTTTTAGAGTGTACTTATTTTTTCTCTATTTCTATATACTGTATCACCTCGATTGCTTTTGGCGACCGAGCGGTGTGGGTCTCGTGATGTGTGAGAATATGTATTGATGGGTAAAAAACGGGGTGAAAGTAGGAGGGACACTGACAGGTGACCGAGGGTGGTGTTAGCTGTGGGTTTTTTTCTTGGGGGCCAAAGCTCAACGGCAAACACCTGTCCTCTTTTCAAATTGTTTGCCAAAGAAAAAACAACCAAAAATCGAGAATAGAATACGAAGCAAGAATTTTTTTATGTAACCAGTTTTGGTTGATTGTATTTATATTGTCGGCTGACTGTTATTTTCGCCAAGAGTTGTACTCAATTAATTACTTCAGTGCTGTCAACCAAACCGGTTCTTCCCAGACGGAGAATGACTCCTGGCTGCTCTCTTCTCTTGATGGATCCCGCATCAATCGGATCACACACGTGCCCAGGAAACATTTATCAAAGGCCAATGATCTTCTTTTTCAGTTTTCCCGCTTTTTCATTGTACTTTGTGAACTCCAAGTTCCTGGGTTGCCAAGTGAGATTCTTGTGACAGTTCATAGCCTGGTGTATTTCTACATGCTTTGCTTTTAATTTTCTTAAATTTAGCACGGAGTTAACACAAAATAAAGTTGTCCATTATTTCTCAGATTTTTCCTAAAGCAGATATATGATATAGTCCTCGATTTTTACAATTCAGTAATTCAGAAATCTTAAAAAAGCTATACCCGAAGTTAGAAAAGAATATTTCTTCCACTAGTTCAAGATAGTTTAAACATAATAGGGTCGGAAATGTCACCCTCAATGCGTTGCAAAATTCTGAGTGAAATCATAACACCCGATATAAAAAAAAAGAATTTTGAAAAAGTTATTATTGTTTAATGTCTAGTATCACGATTTCTTTAACAGATACATTTATGATTATATAAATAAAATGTAAATATGTAGTTGAATTACAAAATTTTCGGACTTTCAGTTGCGGCAAAAAAAAATAGCACCAATGTAGGCAGTTCTTCTTTGTGCTATAAAATGTCAATTTTTTGCAATATTTTTAATCTGTTTTTAAGAGTAAGTAGGGTTACATATGTATCTAGTAACTAATAAAAGTGTGGTTACGCCCACAATGCGAACGGTTTTTGCAACTAAGAAACATTTCTTCGGTTTAAAACTTCATTTGTTCAGAATCGTCGAATTCTTTAAATTAAAGATTTTTAGTGACCATATCACTAACGTAAACCTATACAGGATGAACGTGTCCACTTTGAGAGCTCAGAAATTATAATGCTATTTTGTGCGTAATACAAAACGCATTTATTTTGGCAGCCTTACCACGATTTTAAAAACCAAAACAAATCAAATAGAGAGTCGTCCCAAGTTTCAAAACCCTTGAGCTAAATGGTATAATGAGGTCCTTTAAGGCCTCAGAACTAAAACACATCGAAAATCTTTGCAGAAATGTTAAAAAACTATGTTTTAAATGCAATCCGAAGAAAAAAAAACTGCCCTTGAGCTAATTTGAAAGAGCCACACAACAATAGCCCCAAGGAAAAATTCTGGAGTCTAGGGACGTCAAATCCTTTTGTTGTTGTTGCAGAACAACAATTTTTCAAAGCGATTATTTTTAAGTTTTTAAGCCTTTTCTTTAAATGGTGCCGCATAACTATGCAATGTTTTTGATAAATGTATCGAGTTTTAAAAACCTTCCGCATTGTGGGCGTAACCACTTTTATTTTAGTTACTAGATATGTAAACCCTACCCTACTAACCCTTACAAACAGAATACAAATATTGCAGCCTAAAGAAGAAATGCCTCACACTGATGCAATTTTTTTTTTGCCGCAGCTGAATACCTCTTATTTAATAGTTTGGGCCGTTTTAGCCATTAAATTGTTCTTATAACATATTTTGTTTTCTAAAGAAAAATGGAATACAAATTGACGTTTGTGCCCATCCGTTAAGTTTAAACATGTTATTATTGAAGTACACATAATATAAATTTATATATGCAAGTTAACAAGTAAAACGCAATATTAGCATGAAGTGGAAATGTTTTTTTTACTATAAGCTAAGGATTTTATGCGAACCAAAGTGATATCATTATTGTTATCGTTACATTTTTTGAAATATGGGAAATTTAAAAAATAATAAACAGGAGGGGTCTCTTATCGCTTGTTATTCTGTTTTGATGGATGGACTCGAGACGGGTCGTCTTTCTTTGACTGCTCAGCTCAATTTGGAAATCGAATGTTTATATGCGTGTTGAGTTGGCACTCCTTTAAATAAATAGCATACAGCTTCTTAATAACAATACACATTACCGCCTCCGCAGTTTTTGTCGCATTTTTCCTTGCTTTCCCCGCACCGTATTGTTGGACTTTGGCTAAGATTTTGTTGGCCTTGACTTGGTTCACGTTTTTTATTTCGCCTTTTGGCCAAATTCCAAATGATTTATGTGCGAACCAGTCGCTGACAAATGAAACGAACCAGAGAAGAGCGGAAATCAGGAGAGATCTCAGCTAGCAGCGATTGTATATAGTTTCTTTTTATCTTCCAAGAACTCATTGTCCTTGTTAAACCACAATATTATTATCTCAAAAAGAAAATTAAAACTGTATCAAATTCAATTTTTGCTACCGCACACAACATAACAAAATACCGAAAAACGATAACCGAAAAACTTACTAAATATACCGCATAAAACCGATCAAAACAAACGAAAATTCGCAGCTTATGAAATGGTCAAAGAACGTATTGGGTCAACGGTTATTTACAGCATTGATGAAGGCGACCTTCTATGGCCACTTTGTCGCCGGCGAGGATCAGATCAAGATCATACCCACATTGGAAAGGTAATTGCCAACCACGACACTCCCACTCACTTATCGCCCTTTTCTTTTCTTTTCTTTTCTTTTTTTTCCGTTTCTATATTGCTTTCTGCCGCCCCTATGGTTTTGTGTTTACTTCATGTTATTATTTTGCCCGCGAATCGGGCTGCGAAACGGTTATGCGAAACCCGCTTAAATGCCCACACTTGTATTGCAATGGAATCTTTAAAAAACAAACAAAACATACTCCCGATAACCATCGAAAAACACCGATTACGCCGAAAAACAGCTGCTGAAACTAGCACGCAACCTGCTCGGCCAGAAGCTCTTCGTCCTGCTGATGAAGTCCAGCTTCTACGGACACTTTGTGGCAGGCGAGAATCGGCACACGATCGTGCCATCCCTAGAGAGGTTAAACTCCTCCCCCTCTGCACACCATGCATCCTAATATCCCGCATATGTGTATATTAGGGTGGGTCCCTTTGGGGCTCTTCAAATCGTAGGGGGGAACATATTCTAGGGACAATTCCAAGCAACATGGCTAAAGAAACTATATGGCTAAAACCACGCTTGGCCGCCCGCATATGCAAGAGCAAAATACTGGGCGTATGATGAAAAATATCTCAGTAGCCTAGAATTTGGAATTTTTGGTATGGACGTGGAAATTGTTATAAAGCGCTTCGGAGAACACAATCTTGGGACAATTCTAGGTCATATTGTCAAGTAAACTATATACTATTAGGCATATAGTTTTTTTTTTGCAATATAACGTTTTTTGCGACCATACCAAGGTATCAAATTTAAGGTTAATGAGAAATTGTTCAAAAATACTGCGGAGGGTCAAGGTGGTTTTGAAGGCACAATTTTTTTTTAGAAATATTGCTAGAATTGGCCCTAGATTATGTTCCGCCTCCCCTACGATTTATCGTTTTCTTGCGTCCTTACAAATCGACCCAATCTAATGTACATGGTTTTAGTCAAAAAAATAACACTTTAAACTCGATTTATCCGAAAAAATTATATAAAAACCAGAATTTATGATATTAGCTCTGGTAAATTCAGAAATGTATGCTTCATAAAAAGTGCTATTACTTTGACCATATCTGTATATCCATATACACAATTAATATATACGCACACATGTGGCTACTAATGATGCAAGTTCCCGTCCAATCAGCAAACAAAATTATCTAAGAGCCAATCCAAGGTTAATCTGCATGAAAGACCAACTCGAACCATTGAATGAACCCCAATCTGAACTCGCACCCTTTTTAACAAGAATTTAAAAATTTCTATAAATTATGCACATTAATTTTTCTCCTCGAAACGCTAACCAATTCATAATAAATTATTTTATTTTAATCATTTGTCTTTAAGAAGATTACCGAAAGCTTAAGCTGATAAGTTTCAACAATTTCAGACTACGATCGTTCGGTGTTAAGCCGATTCTCGACTATTCAGTTGAGGAGGATATCAGCCAGGAGGAGGCCGAGAAACGAGAAGTTGAGTAAGTTTTTCCATTTTTTTTAAATATTCAACCATAATTGCAAGAATGCATATATTTATTAGACATTTATTTGGTAGAATGGTAATTCAACGTTTTAAAGATTACCTAGGCATTTTACTATTTAATAACATTTATTTTTGGATTAGGGATTGTACTCAATATTTGTTTATTATTAATTTTGTGTTCTTATCATGGAAATCGGAACCATTAACCCAAGTAAACCGATTTACTCGTTGAGTAAATTGCAAATGTCGTATTTGTTAGAAATTATGTTACTGGTAGAAGGAAACGTTTTTCGAGTAGGTAATACCTATCGACATACCGAACATATTTAAAGTACAAAGACGTTAGTGGCAGCACAAGTTTAACAAATTGACACAGGAGGTCGCCTTTTCCAGATTTCGCCTTTATTTTGAAATTCATAGAAAACGGAGTGTCTGTTAGTCGGGGCACTCGACTGCCGAGTTTTCTATCGAGTTAGTTATTTACCAGATTACTATAAAATAACGTTTACACTGCGTTATCACCATGTTTAGAGTCTAAAGACGCACGGCGTTCAGCTCAAAATTAGCTCAAAAATAAAAGACACCACGATTTATTAAAAAAAGCGGCTTTTTATGGGCGGGGAAAACTTTTTTTATTTTAATCGATAGGTATTGACGAATTCAGTTTTTAACCGCCCACAGTTTTGGGCGGTTTGTGGGCGTTATAGCACATTACAAATAATAACAAATGAATCAAAAGCTAAGGAATCAAACGAGTCCCAACCCGCACAGCTCTTATAGTTTCTATGTTCACAGCCTTCACACAGACAGACGGAAAAATGTATATACTTTATAGGGTCGGAAATGTTTACTTCTACCTGTTAATACTTTTTCCCGAATACTCAAACACATTGTACCTTTTACTTTACGAGTAACGGTTATAACTATAATGGAAGCTAACTTTTCAAGCCAAAGATTTAATACCCTTGCTAATCTTATACATTAAAGTGTGACTAAAATAAGATGAATAACAAATATTAATCATTTAACAAAAACATATAGGCAAATATATTTACAAAAACATACAATTTGTACCTATTTCATCCTGTGGCTCCCATGGTAGCTATAGGGCATAGTCGACCGATCGTCCAAATTTTTCGTTCTAATAATAATTCGATTTGTAAAGTTTCACGTTTCTAGTCTTTAAGCTTCTCAAATATCTTTAAAAATGGACAATGTATACTCATTAGTTAAATACGTATCGAACGTTACCAAAGATATTCCAATCGGTTAATCCAATTAAATGTTATGGATTTTTAAAGATTTTAGGGCTATTTTAAATTGAGACATAATTATATTATGTTTTAGGATCCTTGTTTCTTGTGTCGTATAAAGCAGCATAATATACAGCATAGATACAGATACGCGCTATATGTCGTTAAAAAAGTATTTTAAAATGCTAATTACGATATCTACCATAATTGAAACAAACAAAGTATTTATGGCTTAAAATTTTCTTGCGTCAAACTTTTGTGCATTTTTTTCAAAAATGATCAAAACGACATATACGTTTGAATACACGCCTATAGATAGCGGCCTTGAGATTCCTCAACTTTTGACATATAGGAAAACTCGCGTTAAAAAGTTGTCGACCTGTAAAAGTTTATACTAACATTTCCTGTTAGGGTAAGAATACAAACAATAGGAAGGCAATTGTCCTACTAAAAACTGCTATAAATATATGAGCTTATTTTAAGTTTCTTCCCTTGCAGCGTGCCGACTAAAAACACAATAAAAAGTGTATTTATTTAGTCGAATGTATAATCATTTTTCGTCACAAATATGATATTAGAAATTTTGTACGTTGAAGGTGCGTTATGAAAATGAATAAGAAGCTGACTAAACAAACCCAACATATTCTAAGATGTTTTCAAATTGCAAGTTTTTCATTAGTTTGGAATGGTCTACTTTTTACAGGTTTTGGATTAATTCTCTAACTCTTATTAATCGAACTGTTTATTTCCCTTCCAGGTCTTCCGTTTCCAGTGCAGGAGAACAAAAAGAGGAGGGCAGCATGCCGCAGTACCATGTGGACAAGTCGTTCGCCGACCGCCGCTACAAAGTGAGCAGTGCTCGAACCTACTTCTACCTAAACGAGGCCACCTGCGAGCGGAACATGGAGATCTTCATAAAGTGTCTGGAGGCCGTTTCAGGTATGTTCTTGGCCAGTTGTCCCTGGCCGATTCGGTTTAGCCGACTCCTGGCTCCTTACGTGGAGTTGTCGTACGGCATGCAAGTTCCTTGAGTTTCACCTCACGATCCTTAATTTCCTTCTGTACAGCAACCCATTTTTAGATCGCGTGCAGCATAAGCCACCATTGCTAACAGTTAAGCATGCTGTTTAATTTTTTGTTTGATTTCCTATGGACTAAATGAAGAACACGATGTATCAATTCCTAGACCACGAAAATATTTTCATTTTAAGCTTTGCTTAACAAGTTAAACCTAAAACTACTTAGAACTTCGGCTGAAAAAAAATTTTTTTATATTCAAAATTTTGGATTTCATATGGTTTAAGACCAGTAGGATTTTTATATTAGATAGGTTTTCCCCAATTATAAGCATTTGTCCCAACCTGTGATTCGAGAAGCACGAAGAGTTCAATGCTTTTGGGGCTTTAAGCTGTATCCTGCTGGACCTACTCCCATTCGCTATTTTTCACTTTTTAAATCTATCTAGTTAACGCAACTTTTAATTGATTATTAATAAATTCTTTCTTTTGCCCCGCAAATATCCTGAAAATGGTACCAACCTATCGTTTATCGAATACCCCACATTAATCAAAAATCCCCAAACCAAAATAATCGTTGCAAAATCCAAAATTGAAAAGATGATGATCGAAAGGCGCCCCGGGCAGTGGCCACGGGTAAGCCGAGAAATTAAAAACACTCTCCCCAAAAATACAGACAAGTAACTTAAAAACTAAACAACAAATATTCAAAACAGCCAAAACAGTAAACCATTGATGGCCAAATCCGTAGATCGACTGAGCAAAGTAAACTAGTTTAACTTTTTGACGATTTCGTGTGCACTTAGTTTTAGCTGGTTGTTGTAATGTATTTGGCTAACCGTAGCCGTTGTTATAGCCGTATCTGTACTGTACCTCTATCTGTACTCGTTTCCCGTATCCGTATCACTTGAAGTTTGTAAAGTGTCGTCGTAGTTAGAGATACATGTTGTATACCTATAGAATCCGCTTTTCGTTCTTTACCTTTGCCACCGCATCGCATTCACCGATTGCTCTGCTCTTTTTCCAAACGCTTTTTATTTCAAACAACCAATCATCGATTGATCGGAATATCGACCTGCAGGCGCCACTTTCGGAACCGGCATCACCGCCATTAAACTCACCGCCTTGGGTCGTCCACAATTGCTGGTAAGTTTCCACAATGTAATCTTCTTAAGACCCAAATGGGAAACTTAAGTTATACGGAGAACAGGGGTCAATGTTAATAAATAGTAAATCGAACATAATTAATTGGTTTAAATCAGTGGTCGCCACGGAATACAATGACATTTTTTCTATTAGTACTCTTAGTACATATGTTAATACTGATAGATAAGTAATAGATGTATGGTAGTCGGGGCACTCGAATATAGAATACTAGAATGGAACGATTTGGAAGCCCTTTAAACCAGGAGACCACCATAGCTATGGATAATAATCGCGTTGTGGCCAGAGAAACTGAGTTTAAAGTCACGCATTTGCAAAAGAATAATACGGGTTATTTTCGACAACACAAATTCACGCAGTCTAATATCGGGGTCTTATCGGAGTCTTATCGGGGGCCACAGAAATCGCTTTGCACCGAATTCAGTTAGATTTTATATTGATGTTGGTCAGAATTCCGCGCCATTTTAGCGCTACGCGATTTTTGTAGTCTCCCAGTTTATGATTTCCTAGTAAAGAAGAAATTTAAATGTAATGTAAAAGTAATAAGATATACCAATTTCTCCTCCTTCTTTCCAGTTACAACTGTCCGAGGTTATTATGCGCACACGCAAGTACATGGAGGACATGGTGGGCGGTCAGGGCAATGTGCTGACCCACCATAAGACTATCAAGGATCTCGAGAAGTATTACGCCACGCTGGGCGACAATAAGGATGTGAAGGAGTTCTTGAACAATGTGACGTCCGATAAGGAGGGGTGAGTCCATGTGTACCTGTAGGCCTCCTCCCGATCTCAATCTGTGTTGCCACATTTAGAATCTTGCATCTGTTCCCCTGGTCGGGAATCGTAGACGAGGACTCGCAGCTAAGCGACACGTTCCGTGTTCCCGACCCCCAAACCGGCCAGATGCGTCGACTGATCTCACAAATACCGCCCAAAGAGGAGGAGATGTTCAGGAACATGATCCGTCGCCTCAACACGATTGTAAAGGTGAGATGAGCCCCCAATTAGAAAATAGTACATCTAATACATATATGCGTTTTGTAAAAACCAGGCTGCTGCCGATCTGGATGTGCGCATCATGATAGATGCGGAGCAGACCTACTTCCAGCCGGCCATTTCACGCATCACCCTGGAAATGATGCGCAAGTACAACAAGGACAAGGCCATTGTCTTTAACACGTATCAGTGTTACCTGCGCGAAACGTTCCGTGAGGTAAACACCGATCTGGAGCAGGCCAAGCGTCAGAACTTCTACTTTGGCGCCAAGCTGGTGCGCGGTGCCTATATGGACCAGGAGCGGGACCGTGCCAAGTCGCTGGGATATCCGGATCCGGTGAATCCCACATTCGAGGCAACCACGGAGATGTATCACAAGACTTTATCCGAGTGCTTGCGACGCATTAAGGTGAACTAATGGAATTCTCGGTCTTCAGTTACTATATGTTTAAACCGTGAATCTCTTAATAATCACAGCTGATGAAGGACTGTGATGACGATGCCAGAAAGATTGGCATTATGGTGGCCTCGCACAACGAAGACACCGTGCGCTTTGCCATCCAGCAGATGAAGGAAATTGGCATTTCGCCGGAGGACAAGGTGATCTGCTTTGGTCAGCTGCTGGGCATGTGCGACTACATCACCTTCCCACTGGGTGCGTTTCTATACATTAAACCCACGTTGCCATCTATTAATATTTAATCTTTGTTATTTAACCAACTACAGGCCAGGCGGGCTACTCGGCGTACAAGTATATCCCGTATGGTCCTGTGGAGGAGGTGCTGCCTTACTTGTCGCGCCGTGCCCAGGAGAACAAGGGTGTGCTTAAGAAGATCAAGAAGGAGAAGCGACTGCTGTTCTCCGAAATTCGGCGCCGTTTACTGCGCGGCCAGCTGTTCTACAAGCCCAAGGGCAACTATGTGCCCATCTAAGCTGGCCTGGATGGATGAAATCACTTTCTCACCCGAACACACACCCCCGAGGTGGCAGACCTGTTGGCGTTTATATCCGGCTGAGGATATAGCCAGGACTTCTATCGCTTCGGGAATATTTTAATGTTTTTTTTTGTCGTTCTTACTACTCTTACGAAATTTGCGTATATCTACAGTATATATATGAAGACTTGTGTATATACCAAGGAGCGAGAAAGTTCTAAATCACTGTGACCTCTTGCAAATACGCAGGATCTTCTTCATCCACAAAAAACTTCAATTAGAGACGGTAGCACTGAGCAGTGGTCATTTTTTGATGAAATAATGTATATTTTTACGTCTTGTTGCAACAATAATCTAAACGAGTTCTGTATGTGTGTTACAAAGAAAACAAAAAAAATGAAAAAACCAAACTAAAAAACGTAAAAAAATGTGAGGAAAGGGAACGAATGTGGAAGTTCCACATGGAGGATATTAAAAGGGGATTGAATTAAAGCGACATTTTTTTAGCATCGTAAAAAATAAAGCATAAAACGATATGGTATATACATATTATATACAATATAATGAGAGCAAAACGTTTATAGAGATATGTACCGATCTATATCTACATAGATACATGTATGTGTATGGCTGCATTTTAGTCTAGATTCATTAATTTTGTGTTTGTGCCTCTTCCTCATTATCAGTATCAGTAGATATCCATTCTTAATTTGCGATGTGATTTCATACTTTGGTTACCCTAAGTTACTACCATAAACTATATTTATATAGATCAATAGCAAGGAAGAGTCCAGGGCATTTGTTCCTCATGATTGTGGCCATCCCATCCGAAATAGTCAAATAATACTGTCCATAGGAACCAGGGAACCGCGCATACCTATACCTAAACCTAGCAAGTTTTATTACGATTATGCTAAATTAACTTAAATGTATATGTTTAATTTAGCACTTAAAGAAGCGATATTATAAAAGTCATTACTACCGATAGTCGATGGATGAGAAACCGCAACCGCAACCGGCTTCTATCCCCCTGATTTTTCCGTTTTCATATCCGTTCCCCGTTTCGATTGCTCAGACAACTATATAGACAGAAGACAGACTTGGCCATATACTAAGGAGCGCAGACCGAACCGAATATTTTTTTTATTACTATCCTCATTATTATTATTATTGTATTGCATAAACGCTATAAATAAATGAATAAATAATTGTATGAATGTTAACTATTTCAATGACAATAATAAAATGTTAAAAACGAATACCCTGAGTCGCTTAAACTTAATCTAACTGCAGCTGCACACAGCTGGGTAAATTATCCGAATCTCCGCTAATGGTGATCTATTGTTCCCGGGATGTTAGGTATGACGAGCTCAACTGGTCTCCAGCTGCTGGGCAATCATTGCTGCGATTTACTATGATCTACCGGTAATTTGTATAATGTGCCCGTAAATTCGTTTTCTGTCGCTGTTCAGTTAGAGAAAGTGGGCATGATTTAGTGCCTTCTCCGTCTGGCTGGTTTATTAGCTACTCAACGACAACACAAGCAATACGGTTTTAGGCTTCCTGATGTGTAATATTAGGTAAAGGGCGTTTATTTTCCTTGTTTCTAAATTAACTTAGGGTATTTTCACTTAAAATGTCATTTTCACTTACATAATTAAAATGTGGGCGCCAGACAGACATTAGAGTTATAGTTGCTTGTGGGCGTTAGCGTGGCTCTTCCCTAAAACAAACTTACGCTGCGTGAAATCCCTTAGAATCTGTATGCTTAATCCCAACTTTCTAGCTTTTATAGTTTCATTATACCCGTTACTCGTAGAGTAAAAGGGTATACTAGATTCGTCGGAAAGTATGTAACAGGCAGAAGGAAGCGTTTCCGACCCCACAAAGTATATATATTCTTGATCAGGATCACTAGCCGAGTCGATCTAGCCATGTCCGTCTGTCCGTCTGTCTGTCCGTCCGGATGAACGCTGAGATCTCGGAAACTATGGGAGCTAGGCTATTGAGATTTGGCGTGCAGATTCCTGAGCTTCTTACGCAGCGCAAGTTTGTTTCGGCACAGTGCCACGCCCACTCTAACGCCCACAAACCGCCCAAAACTGTGGCTCCTACAGTTTTGATGCTAGAATAAAAATTTTAACTGAAATGTATTGTTCTCATCAATACCTATCGATTGACTCAAGTTTGCCACGCCCACTTTAACGCCCACAAACCGCGAAAACCTGTGACGCCCACAATTTTCATGCTAGATAAAAAATTTTAACTGAAATGTATTGGTCTCGTCGATACCTATCGATTGATCCAAAAAAAAAATTTGCCACGCCCACTCTAACGCCCATAACGCTTAAATCTGTATACCGCCGGTAGGTGGCGCATTTTAATCTCGCTTTGCTGCTTGCATATCTCCATATAGCTGAGTAACGGGTATCTGATAGTCGAGGTACTCGACTATAGCGTTCTTCCTTGTTTTTACATCCTAAACCAATTTTTATATCTAATTGTATAATTTGTATGCATATACTCAAACTTCTTTTCATCAACTCAAGAGGTGAAAATATATTTGTCAAAACGTGTGTTTAAACCGCTGATCCCTGAATTCGACCGAAACTCTTACGTACATCTTTAAAAATTCCGCTTGAATTTAGTGCCGAACGGTCTCTGTTGAGCCGCAGGTTATTTGGGTTTTAATATAGTGGCAAATACCACTCTGGACAGAAGTTGGTTGGAACAGAAAAAAAGTGTTGGACTATGAGCGCTAGGGAGACTGTTTTGAGTCCAGTGCAGACATGGGATTTTTTTGTTAATAAATATTCAATGTTCAACAAGCAAAACTTTAGGTTACCCCTAAAAGAAAGTGGTCTAGATTTTCAGCAATACACTTCCAGCCCTCGCAGTTATTATGAGTTTATATTTTCCCTTTTTTAATTTAGTTTATCCATTTGCTACTATTTTTTTTTCCAAAAATTAAAACGTTATATAAAATTGTTCACATCTTGTATAAAGCTATTTTTATGTTTTTCTTAAATCATACAAACGAAATCAATTTTTGCTTACGGACTATAGCGATTATGGATACCGATTCCCCAGAGGCATTTGCTTCCTTACAACGCCTTCTTTTTCCGCCGGGGGGCAGGACGATTTTTGCGGAAGTCCACTTGGCTAACCATCAGCGGATCATTGCTCTGTCGCTCGAAAGCAGCCTTTGCAGCCGACTGTCGTGGCTGTTTGGCCTCCGAAGCTCCGGCAGTTGATGCAGTAGAACCAACAACTCGCTTCAGAGCCTTTGGCACAATGTACTCGGGCATGTCGGACAGGTGACTCTGAACCTTGATGGCGCGCAATGGCTTGTCGTGCCGCAGTGCTTGCAGATCACGCTTGTTCTCTTCAAAGAATCCCTTTAGCTTCTCGCAGTTTAGGATCTCCGTTTTTATCTCCCGTATGCGAGTATCGTGGACTGCGACTCGCGTCGCGGCTCTCCAGCAATCCTGAGCACGATAACGGAAGGATTCTACCTCATCCATCTTGAACTGGTAATTCCTAAAGGGATTGGTTTGCAATATCACCTTTTTATGTGAGTATTTACCACTTACTTGATGATCTGCTCGCCTTCCAGGGCTGCGAAGCTGTCGCACAGTTTCTTCTCTACGGCGGCGTTGACCTTGGCCTCCTTCATGCTCACAAAGGATAGGACGGAGCCCTTGTTGTTCCCTCTGGCCGTCCTGCCAGCCCGATGGATGTAAGACGTTACATCCCTGGGAAAGTCAAAGTTGATCACGTTGTTCACGCAGTGGAAATCAATACCGCGGGAGGCACTCGACTCTATGTCGCCAGTGCGCGAGGATTTGCGGCTGGCCGAGGACTTTCCCCCAGGCTGCTCCAGATGATGTTCATCGGAGGCTATAATGATGTCGTAGGTGCCCTTGTTGAACTGACTGATTGTGTGGATGCGAATGTTGGCCGGCAGCTCAGAGTTCAAAACGCAGGCACGGATGCCGAATTGCTCTAGAAACAGGCGAATCCTGAAAAGGTTAATTGGAGAATAATAAGTGTCTAATATATAAGTGCCATGTCGGTATTTAAGGTTAACTGGATGTGCCATCTGCGAGAAGATTAGTTTCTAGTCATGCGTGCGCCAACTGTTGCCAGCTGCCCACTCCCGGTATTCTTAGGAATATCTTCATTGGCTCTAAAGGACTTCTAAAATTAATTTCATAGTTTACTCACTTGTAGCAGCGATCGATGCTGTTCACGAAGATAATGGTCTTCCCTCGTATGAGCCTTAGCTTAAGCAAAGCATACAAAATAGCCGGCTTGTCGTTCTCCTCAGCCAGGATGCGCTGGTGCGTCAACTGATCCTGAGGCACCAGTTCTGGCTCCTCGAGCTTAAGCGTCACCGGGTTGTTCAGGCACAGACCCTTCATCCGCACTACATCGTCGGTAAGAGTGGCGGAGACCAAGATAGCCTGGTAGATCGGAGGCAGGTGCTTGATCAATCGCTTAAAATCTTTCTCGTAGCCGAAGGCAAACACCAGATCCGCCTCGTCCACCACAAGGGTCTCCACATGCTTCAGATCCACCACTCCTCCGGCCTCAGCGTGCGCTAGCAACTTGGCCGGTGTGGCCACCACGATGTCGGGTCTTTCGGCCAAGGCGTGCCGCTGGGTCACTGCGTCGCTGGAACTGCCAGCAATGTCCGCCACGCGAACGACTTTGCCGCAGGACTCGACCAGCTGCTCGATCACCGTCCGCGACTGGCGGCAAAGCTCCTTAGTGGGTGCCAGGACCACGGCGCTGACGCACTGCTCACTGGCATTTAGTTTGGAGTTAAGGATCTTCTGGATCAATGGCAGCGCGTATGTGGCCGTCTTTCCGGATCCGGTACGCGCACGTACCACCACATCCTTACCTTCCAGAAGCAGCGGAATCGCCGTGGATTGGATGAGCGTGGGCTGCTGCCAACCCAGGTGGGCCACCGCCTGAAAAGTAAAGGGAGCACAGAGTCTTCAGTACTAGAGCTATCGGCTGGGATTGAAGGAACTCACCTTTAGGATGCGCTGATCCAGCTCCAGTTCATGGAACTGCGCCATTTTCTGGGCTTTCTGACTCATGGCGGTCGGCGATCAGGAAACCCTGGGAAAATGCGCAGCACGCGTTCTCAGCCGCAACAACAAAAAGAGCGAGAGATGGGATTTATTGGTCCATCGACTCTCTATCGATAGTTCCAGAAAATGAAAATTCCAAATCTACAGATATGAGTCCATGTAAAAACCTAGTTGGATTTAAATAACATACCGGACGCGTTCTGCAGAACAACATGATACCTGATCACTGATGGAATTTTTACGATAGTTCTGCTGAACGCACAAGACTACTAATCATGATGTAAAAACTATTGCATGTAATTGTAAAAACTATAAACATGGGCCATTTAAAAGAAAGAAAAAAGCTATTCTATATGCCCGCGGAGTCGCTGCACCCCGCTGGATTAAAGATTTGCTTTTTAAAGGACACACTGTAGTTGTTGTTCTTCTTCGAAATTAGATGCATTTGCAACAGCGACGGCCTATGTGAACAGCCTGCAAAAACTTGTTCGCCGTGAGCAGGGATATAAAGGAAAAATAGTGTGTATAAAAGGCATGATTTACAACATAGAGCTGCAAAAACATCGATGGTAGCACCATCGATAGTTTTGATGTTTGAGGAGAAAATATCGATAATATTGCGATAGTATCGTTTATATCTAAACATTAAGGGTAAGGGATGAAAACAAATATAATAGGGTAATTCCTGCAATTATGTGCAATTATGATAGTAGATCGATAGCTCGAGACTTTCAAATCGGGTCTCTTGATTTCGTTGGCTAGCAGCCTGTACAGTTTTATTAAGCGCCGCACGAATAAAACTGACAGGAAGGCGGTGAAGGAACTTTGCAGCAAGTTCCTGGAGAAGGAGCAATGGCAAAGCTGTTCCCAGGAGTGACGGCGCGTGGATATTTCGCCGATGCGATTCACAACTTCAATGAACAAATCCATGAAGCCTGCCTGATGCAGTGTCTAAAGGAGCGGATATTCGCAAGCTGGTCGGCAATGGCATCAAGCTGCCCGGCGAGGAGCACGTGGGCACACCGCGGGTGAGCGCCAAAGATCGAAACCGTTGCCTATGTGAGTTCTAAGGGAAAGTACGGCATCCGGAGATTGCCCTCCGCCGGCTATAGGATGGTCACCATGCATCGGAAAGCCAAGAAACCAGTCGCTGGTGAGGAGGAACAGGAATTTCCTTCTGTTCCATCGCCACCTAGGGTGGAATTTCTCGATTGTGATCTCTTGTCCGGGCGATGTGATCCCTACAAGCAACGCATCCATGTTCCCGAAGAGATTGCTAAATCTCTCCGCCGGGCGGACTAGAAAAACTTGGACGCAAACACAGGCTGATACCCACTGCTAGCTACTACAAGATCCGTAGCAACCTGCTAGCCACTACTCAAACACTGAAACAAAAGGAGCACGATGTGCGGCATTTGTTGGTCACCGGTCGCAGACCACAATTCATGAAGTCAACGACATTGTCTATAACTTTCAAGGAACACTCAGACGAATGGAAAAAAGTAGTTCTGAAAGATGTCATCGCACCAAAGAAATAGAAGCGTAAATCGAAAACAGGGAGCAAATCCCTGTAAATGGAGCAGCAAATAATATGGGGGACGTGGCTATGATCGAAAAAAACCTTCATATGTCAAAAAGCGAATGAAAGCAAGGGACAAAGAAGTGGTTACGATTATTACAAACGACGACGGCGTGAAGTGGAAAAGGAGGACGAGGCGGGCCCGCCACAAAAGCGCAAGAAGCTGAAATCAGTAGAATAGACCTATAATCAGATTCTCCGTACCTGTTAATTTCAGGATTACAACAATTATCTTGGTTTTCAATGCCAAAAAGCCAGAATTGTTATGAGTGGTATTATCATAGGTATTATCCATATTACATCATAAACCGATGTGGGTAAGCTGTGACATTTTGGTTTAGAGTTGCCCCAACGACCCATTTGAGTTCAATAGACAACCCTTAAAAACGCACACGCAATGTTTACCACAGCGAATAGGTAATTCTCAGTTGTGTTTGAAATTTGCCAGTTTATAATTAATTGAATTAAGGTCTGAATTCAGATAATGATGACGGGACTCAAGGTGTTTCTGAAGGAAGGATTTAAAGTGGCGACGGTAATGGGTCTGGGCGATGCGATAGCCCAGTTGGCCATCGAAAAGAAACCGCTTGACGATTGGGATGCCGCGCGAACCCTTCGATTTGGTGCCCTTGGTATGGTGTTCGTGGGTCCGGTTCTGCGGCGATGGTACCTATTTCTGGAGTCGAGAGTTCCCAAAACCTACACTCCGATGCGCCGAGGAGCCATCAAGATGCTGGCCGACCAAGCCCTCTTTGTGCCTCCGTTCGCATTGGCCATGTCCTTCCTGGTGCCGCTGGTCAACGGCGAGCCCGTCGTACGGATCCGGCAGCGCATCCTCGACAGCTACCCCACTATCCTGGTCCGGAACTACATGCTCTGGCCAGCCGCCCAGATGATCAACTTCAGCTTTGTGCCGTTGGGCTACCAGGTGATCTATGTGCAGTGCATCGCTCTCATCTGGAACTGCTACCTCTCCCTGGTGCTCAACAGCTAGGGCACTTCGTAAACCTATGTACATGTGCGGATGTACGGCCCGTCGAATAAATTAGCTCTAAACGTGATTTTGGTTGTTTTAGTTACTGCTTCGTAAGGGTTATTCGGTAGAGTGGGCTCTACTTTTGAAATGTAAGGCGCGTTTACACTACGGTGCAGTTATAGAGTTATGGAGTTCACTTCGATCTTTTTTCAAGCCTGCTTACACTAGGGCGGAGCTATGGAGTTATGGGGTTGTTGGTTTTCTTTTACATAAGCCTAGTAATCAGATCGGCTAAGAGTTTCACTAGTAGAAAAATCTTAGTCTTGATAAATTGGTAAAAAAATAAATTATGAAAGTCCCTCCTACGTATTTGCATATTTCACTAATAAATTAGCTTTAATTCCATTTAATTGGTAGATTCCTGACAGACCCCTAGGAGGAAATCATTAATAAACCAATTGATTGCCCTTCGTATTAACATCAAATCAAACAACACCTGACATAACCCGATAAATGGGGTCAGCCTAGTGTAAACACTCTTTTGGAGTAATCGGGCTTGACTCACTCGCTATTTATCGATGTTCCCTGCGCAAACGATAGCTCGGCGCGTTTCGTGCAATGCAATGCAAATTAGTCACTTGTGCCGGCTGTTATGAACCATACACGCGAGATTTTGACCTTCCAGTTTGGAACATACGCGAATTATGTGGGCGCCCACTTCTGGAACCAACAGGTAAGCTGTTGCACCCACATGCCTGCCGGAAAAAGACATAAAATCCTGTTTTCCAGGAGGCCAACTTCAGGTATGGAGACGAAAGCGACCAGGTGGCCGAGGAGCAGCTACCCAACAATGATGTTCTGTACCGTGAGGGACTGAATGCCCTTAATCGCACCACCTATACACCCCGCCTCCTGTCCGTGGATTTGGCCGGAAATCTTGGACACCTTCCGGTCACGGGCGAGCTGTACGGCAACTTTGTTCAACGCGATGAGGAGCTGTTGCCGCTGGGCACGGGCGAGGAACTGCAGCAGGCTCGACAGCAGGCGGAGGAGAGCGGGGTATCCGCGCAGCGTCTGGACGTGCACGAGAAGCCGCCGGCTGTAATTTCCGAGTACCAGAGAGATCTGCTGAAAAATTCCGTGGCGCCTGAAAAGAACTATCAGCTGGCGGAGACTGCAAACAGTTGGGCGGACTTTCTCTATGCCCGGTACCATCCACGGACCCTGAATGTCTTGCCGGGGTTGGTCAGGGACCCGAATGTCCAAGCACTGGGCTCCTACTCTGCCGGAGCGGAACTTTGGCAGGAAATCGCCTTCAACGACGAGTTCTGCGATCGCATCCGCTTGTATGTGGAGGAGTGCGACGGCCTGCAGGGCTTTCACGTGATGTTTGACATTGATGATGGCTTTGGAGGGCTGGCCGGAAAGTGTATGGAGCACCTGAACGACGAATACAGTCGGGCTAGCTTTGTGTTGCCGCTGTACTATCCAAGGGTCACCAGTTACGCTCAAGCGGGTGAGTAATGCGGCTTTTAGGAAAGGCGACCTTGTGAACATTGTTTTTCTCTCAGATGCCCGCCTGTCGCACAGCATTCGAGTTGTAAACAGTGTAATGAGCTACCACCATCTCAGCGAGCAAGCCACGATGTTTACGCCACTGTCCACGCTGGAGAGCATCTGGCGGAACAACAATCTCAAATCGCGCACCCTGCCGGGACTCCAGTGGCAGGCAGATAATCTATACCAAACATCGGCGCTGCTTGCTGCCTTTTTGGACACCGCCACCTTGGGTTACCGCCTGCGGCAAACGCCCGAGTCGTTGTTACGCTTCTGCGAGCGTGTTTCTCCTTCGGGACGGAGGATGACTGCCGCAGGAATGGCTTTGCCATTTGGATTAAAAGAGGAGCAGGATCTTATAGAGTTTCTAGACCAGAGCGGAGACCATGCGCTGCTCACACAATTCACGCCGGGCTGCGATCCGGGCACCTCCTATGTAATGCAATCGGTGACGGCTCGTGGCATTCCCGCAAACCGTTTGAAGCGCCCCAGGGAGAGGGCCGGCGAACAACTGCAAATGGCTGCCTATGGCTGTGATAGCGTCTCTCATATGCTGCAGCTGTATTACCAGTGCAGCTATCATGGCAGTATCAGCAATGCTGCATCTACCCCATTGCCGCTGAAGACGCAGTTGCCATTTCCTTACGATATGTTTAGGGGAAACATCTCAAGTGATGGCTTCCAATTGCTTGGAGGTGCGGAACGTGAGTCGGGTACTCGTGTTGATTCAGTACCCTTACTGGCCGCCCTGCAGAATTCCACCAAGCTGGGCGAGCATCTGGACAACCTGCACGCCCAGACGCATCGCGTGCAGCTTCCCAAGTTGAAAGCGTACTCCAATTCTAGCTTGGAGCGGGATGAGTACGAAACAGCGCTGGATCAGTTGCTCGAGTTCCGTGACCTCTACACAGATTCGCAGTATCTTTAAAATGTGGGAATCCACTGGTCTGGAGGAACACGATTTTGTGATAAGCCCTAGGATAATAAAACACGCAAATGTTTTTGGATACTAAGTGAATTCCATTTCTTTAGGAATATCCGATTTAAATATTTAAATACACACACACATTTTTGTTCTATAAAAATTTTAATATCTGTTTTGAAAATAACGAATTTTGTAGAATCGAGATCTGTTGCTCGAAAAGCACTCCGACCTCCGACTCCGACATATATATTTATGTCCTCGCGGCTGTTAGAACGTTAGAATGCGATTCGATGTAATACACTTTTAATACAATATTAAAAGTTTCGTAAAAATCGGACGAATTGGAAGCGTTAACTAAACAAACCGATTCAACCTTGAGATCCGGTATGAGAACCGGAATAGAAATTCGTTTTGAACTCTTATACCGATTCGTATAGTTTTGGTATTTTTTTGAATAGACAAAGCGCACCAGGCGAGTGCGAAGGCTACTACTATACATAGCAGCTGAATCATAAATCTGCAGCGATGGTCCTATTATATGGAGTGATATACTAGTCCAAAGGTATCGAAAACACAAAAAGGATTGCATATCAGGCACTTTGCGCTTTGCACTTACACTTTCTAAAATGTTCTCATTCGACATCCTGCTATAAAATATGCCTTTGAAGCTGGAAGCTTTAATATTTTGCTAAGGCGGGCAGAACGAGAACATTTTAGAAAATGTATTTATTTAGTCGAATGTACAAGCATTATGCGTCACAAAAGTTGGTATCAGAACTTTTGTACGTTGATGGTGCGTGATCGTCACGACCCCTTACCTCGTTAAGAGGTGTTTTGTTTGATTCTCTTTTGCAAGCTTTGAAAAATTCCAACTAAAAAAATAGTCGTTTTTTCGGAAAAATCCTTTTACATATGTTTACTTATGTAGCTATCGAAGAGTATACGTAAAAATAGTTTCAGGCAATTCAAAAATGTGACCCAAAAAAGGTGTTCGGTTTGTAAAAGAACGGCCCATATTAACTTATACTCTTAGGAATACCACGCTCTATATATTTCAAAAGACCTACATTTTTATAAATTTAATTTGATTTTATTTAAAGAAATTAAAAATGCAGTCTTCAAAAAAATGTATTTTAAAGGAAGAGATTTCAGAAGATTAAATACAAAAACAAGAGAATACGCTATAGTCGATGGCCTCGACTATTAGATACCCGTTACTGAGCTTACGGTAGTGCGAGAGGGATTTTTTCACTAAAACACATACCCTTTAGTGCCAACTAACCTATAGCGCCCCTAGCGGCTTGGTGGCGTATTAGTGAAAACAGCTAATTTGCTGCATGTGGTGTGCAATCTTGCCTGAATTGCAAAATATTTATTATTATTTGCTTATAAGTTTTTAATGACTGCTTCGATTTTAATAAGACACATAGGTAATTTTTCAATTGCCTTTTAACCTGAGAATAAATCAATAAATAAAATAATCTTAAAACAGAAAACTTATGTTTAGTTTACAAACAAATTTATTTGGCTTTAAAGTGCATAAAAATCATGCATAAATTAAATCAACCGAAAAGAAATGTGTACGTATCTAACGGCTTTTCCTCAGACCTTTTTCCATCAATAATTATATACGCATCGGGGTAAGGGATAATGATTTCTTCTGTCCGTTTTTTGTCCCTTTTTCCGTATTTTTAGCTGATCTGTCCGTTTTTTTACCTGAGTCATGACAGCACTGCCCAAAATTGCGCACCTATCAACAGCGCCATCTAGCGTCAAATTCTTTATTTGCTTATAACTTTTTAATGAATGTTCCTGTTTTAACCATTTTTGTTCTGAAGAAAGTTATTGATAATCAAATTAAAATGACACTTTTAAAAAATATTCAAAAATGTGGGCGCTAGACGCACACAACGCGTGCATTATGGGTGTATGTAAGTGTGGCATTCTGCTGAAATAAACTTGCGCTGCGCAAGAACCTTAAGAATCTGAATGCCAAATCGCAACTTGCTAGCTTTTATAGTTTCCGTGATCACAGCGTTCATACGGACAGAAAGACAGATATACGGACATGGCTAGATCGACTCGATTAGTGATTCTGATCAATAATATATATGTATACATTATATGGTTGGTAACGCATAGTTCTTCCTGTAACATACTCTCCGTCGAATCTAATATACCCTTTTACTCTACGAGTAACGGGTATAAACACCAAATGATTCTTGTGGTCCCTGGTTTGAATGTATAAATTAAAATGTGATATATTTGAATTGAACAGCTTTAAGAAGGTCCTCCTACAACAGTCCTGAACCCTCGGACTTCGAAGGTGTCAGGTTGGTTAGGCTTCCCTCGGAGCGGAAGTTGTTGGGGCCCCACCTGCGGCACTTCATGATTGGCTGTCTCGGAAGCGGCTTTGATATTTTCCGCGTTTCTAGAAAAGCGAGTTAAGGCCAAAACAAAACAAAACAAAAAAGTTTTTGTCTGGGTAGAGCGATTTAAAAAAAAAAGCGATTTTAAAATGTAGGTCCTAACAACGAAGATGACGACTTGGACGTGCTCAAGGAAATCGTTGAATTTTTATTTGCATGGCAATCAATTTTTATACCTTATACTTAAGGGGCATATATATTTATTAAAAAAAGGGGTTATGTAGAAGCAAATGTTGGAGTTACAAGTTGAACACTATTTAGTTATTACATTTTTATAATTTTGAAGAATAGTTATAAGAAATAAAAGACAATCATTTACCCTAAATTTTTACTTTGCTTTTAAAAGCACTGGGTGTCCATGTGTCGCTATCGTTTGACTTATTACGGCTGATTTGCCGCTTCGCAGTAGACCCAAAGGCCCCTTTCTGACCGCTTCACCTTTCGGCAACATTTACGTGCTGCTACTTGCCGCTTTGTTTAACCTTAACCCTTGCGGACACGGATCGGGAGTTGGCCCGCCTAATTTATACGGAAATTTATTGCCAATAAAGCGGCAGTAATTGAAATCTCAACGGGAGTAAATCACAATTTTATGGACTGCTAACGGGCGGCGACTAGGTGGCCCGTATTTGGACTTGGAGAAGGGGTTTAATAATTTGGGTGAGTGTTTTTTAGCATCTACTTTGTTGTGCAAATTAAATTTCAATTTGATTGGCAGCTCCTTTAATATTCTACCAAATTGTTATTCTAGGTCCTTAAAGAAGCTGCTGCTTACTAGCTTCTTCTAGTGCTTCCAGGAAAAAAGGACCGAATCCGAAATTAAAATTACGCCAACGACTTTAATGGAATATGTGCGTGGAATTCGAAATGCCAAATTGAATAGGCTGCCAAGCTAGTGGAGTGTACATATTTCGTATATTGTTTTTTTGCACTTTTTAATTTCGTTTTCATTTTCGTTTCGGTCTGCATCTGAATCAGTACGAATCCTTGCATTAGCATGCAGTCCTGTCACTAGACTTATATATTTATGTTTTATTTATGTGAGTTGGAAGTTCTAACTCCTCATGGCCGTAGGACATTTTCTTAAAAATTAGCTGCATTTATTGCGTGAAGAAATATTTCATAAGTTAAAAAAATACAATTTATTTATCTATGTATAAGATAAGTGTCTGTAGTAATTAACTGGCTGGATTTGTTTTTGGGAAAAGTAATGATTTTAAACGGTCCAGAGGATGCCTCTCAGCATGTTTTCTCGTGAAAAATACATTTCACATTTATCCCAAACACTCTCAATGGTACATTTTTTTTTAAAATTAGATATTTGGCTTACTTATCTGCACTAATTTTTTGGCTTTTCTGTGTTCCTTACACCGTTTAAAATCACACTTAATGGTGCACGTGCACTCGCTGCATGGTTTTGAATCGTGTTAGCTCTATACTCCTTAAAAAACAAAATAGTGATGGAATCAAAGAAATAAATACTGGAGAAGTCTAGATAGAATCACTGGCAAAGTCACTCAGGGGAGCGGCCACGTCTATGGGGGTGTCACAGAAATCTCTTCTGGTGAAATTCAGAGAAAACTTTAGATGATGCTTTTCCCCGAAAATCGATCGAATAGATTATAATAAAAACGTGTCCTATCTCAAAAAATACCATTTCGAGAAAAAAAGTTTGATAAAATTTATTTTTTAGTGTCTTAAAGTGCACAATTTGTTGGAACGATAAAGGGTAAAAAAGGTGTTAAGACTCGAAAATTCCTTATTTAAACAAGAGAAAACGCCTCAGCTAATAAAAAGGCGCCACCTACCGTCATTCCTATCGGCCTTTTACGAGATTTTAATAACACGCCACATAATGTGAAACCTAGGTGGCGTTAGTGAAATTTCGTAAGCAGCCGATTTTCTGTATGAATACATCTCCATTCCTCTCGCTTTCTATCAAATTTTTTCTAGATCAATCGATTGGATTTGGCGAGACCAATACAACGTGGGTGCCACAGCTTTGGTCGGTTAGTGGGCGTGGCAAACTTTTTTAGGTCAATCGAAAGGTATTGACGAATCCAATATATATCAGTTAAAATTAGTTTCTAGCACTAAAACTGTAGAATCCACAGTTCTGGGCGGCTTGTAGACGTCAGAGTGAACATGGCGTGTTATCGTAACAAACTTGCACTGCGTGCTAAAATAAGAAATCTAAATCTAAAATCTCAACTCTCTAGTTCTTATAGATCACAGCGTTCACACGGACAGACGGACATGGCTAGATCGACTCGGCTAGTGATGCTGATCAAGAATATTTGTATGTATATACTTTATGGGGTCGGAAAGTCTCCTTCACTGCTTTGCAAACGTCTGACTGAAATCATTATATCCTTTGCAAGGGTATACAAATCAAAATGTATATTAATGTACCCCATAAAGCTGTTTCGCTACATCCTAAACTCTGTCTTTACTTTATCCCTTCGTTTCCAATTAGTTCCTTCAATTACTCAGTTGGTCAGCTGCTTAAGTGCTTGGTGTGTTCGCCCACGCGGCAGTTGATTTTTAATTTCTGCCCGGCTTAGACCCCGTTTGTAGCCCCATCATCCGCAGAACCACTTCTCCCGTATCTGTGGTTCTATTGCCGTCTGGGCACTTCATCATCCAATGCAGCCCCTCGGAAGCGACGGCCGACATTCAGCTCCCACGGTCAAAACAAACTTAACAAAGTTAGCTAAATTTGGCCAAAGGCGTCATTTTAACTGCCGCTTACTACCACCCACTCAACGGGTCTACTTCCCATCGTCCATTTTCCTTTCACTCTCCGCTTCCATGTCGACATTTCAATGCCTTTTTAATCTAGAACAAAAGCAAACTTAATTTGCCACAACATCTGAGATGGCACAGGCGGAGGGACGACAGGCAACAGGGCAAAAGGGGGCTAATGAGGATGGGCAAGTTGTACTGAGGAAAAAAGGGGAGTCAGTGGTGGCTATGGTTGATAAACATTTCAAAATGTATCCTTTATAATCTTGTATTTTATTTTATTTTAAAGTGCAGTACATTTTCATATAGAATCTAGCAAAAACACCTCTTAACGAGGTAAAATAATAGTGACGAACGAACCTTCGTTTTACTTTTGTGACAAAACATGATTTGACATGGCATCATTATATTACATTACATTAACATTACATTACTGCACTTCAAAATAAATACACTATCTAAAATTAACTCAATCGGCCCACCTTAGCAAAATATTTAAGCTTCTCTCAACACTAACATTTTCTATTGCAGCGTGACGATTCGATTCGACGTGTTGGATTGGTGCATCAATCATTATGATCAGACCATCACTGCAGATTTTCAATTCTGCGTCTATATATATATAGCAGTCGCCTTCGCACACTCCCATGGTGCGCTTCGTCACTACGTGGACTGCCGTCGCAAATCGCACATTTTCTTTTATTAAGTGAGGTTTTTCGAGCAGATGCCGACAATATTTTTATAATTTATGATAAACCGCAATATTTTGAAGAACAAAAGTCATCTAAAATCGCCATTGAAATAGGGAAATCTACTTTAAATGAAGCGTTTCTGATCTTATAAAGCAGTGGTCGGCAGCGGCCTATCTAGTGAGCATAGGGAAGTGTTCTGCCCATCCTCTGCTCGCTCACGTATAACGTACATGTTCGTGTGACTTCGGCATGGGTCTTCGGGTAATTTTTTTCTCAACTTCGGCTCGCTTTTTTGTTGCTGCGGCAGAGGATCTCAGTGCAAAGCAGAGAAACGTCTCGCTTCAGCACGCCGCGCGCAAACTTCGTGTTTGTTACACTCACACTAATGCAAGGCAAACTTGTGATGGTATGTGTGTGCCGACCACTGTTATAAAGTATATGTATATATTCTTGATCAGTATCAGGACCATGATCTAGCCATGTGCGTCTGTCTGTTCGTCCGTATGAACCCTGAGATCTCGGTAACTATAAAAGCTAAAAGGTTCGGGCTCGGCTGGAAGATGGTTGAAGTTCTTGGGCAGTGCAAGTTTAATTGAGCAGGATGATACGCCCACTTTGACGCCCACAAATGCCCACGGCGCTAGCGTTATGGTCGTCTAACGTCCACATTTTTATTATTTTGTAAAAGTGTAAATGAGATTTTGTTTTGTTTATTAATACCTGTCTTTATAAATTGTTCAAATCGGACCACCCATTATAAAGTTATTAGCAAATAAAGAAAACGACGCTAGATGATCTTTGTAATAGTCGCTTTGGTGGTTGCACATCTCCTTAGTTGCGTAACGGGTATTTGGTACTCGTTGCCATCGACTATAGTAAAAGTAAAAGGCTCTACTAAAATCGTCGGAAAGTATGAAAACATGCCATGTCCGTCTTTCTGTCCGTCCGTATGAACGCTGGGATCTGGGAAACCATAAAAGCTAGAAAGTTGATGATTGGCATGTAGGTTCTTGCGTTTCTTGCGCAGCGCAAGAATTACGCTAAAACCTAGCGCCTATATTTTTGAAGATTTTGGAAAAAAGTAAATGGGATTTTGTTTTGATTATCAATATCCATCTAAATGCCAAAAATTGTTCAAATCGTTAAAAAGTTACAAGCAAACAAAGTGTACAAATTGGAAACAGTCGCTTTGGCGCTTGCGTATCTCCATCTCCCTCGTACTTACTTTAGCTGAATAACGGGTATTTTATAGTCGATGGCATCGACTTTAGCGTTCTCTCTTGTTTTAAGCTCAAGTTTATAACATTCAATTAACAAACCTTTTTGTAGCGCTAAAAATACAAAGCAGCGGAACAGTTTAAAAGATTCTGAAACTATTTTTTGGATTACATGTAAAAACGTTTTGATTTGTAGTTTATTTATTAGGTGACACTGCTTTTTTGTCCTTTACCCTAAACCCCAAGAAAACAAAATGTAAACAGTTTTTGTGCGTCGCCTAGCGCAATGTTGGACTGCAAGCCGAACGGTTGGAAAAGGCACTTCACTAAATGGTTAACGTTGAATGAAAACGTAAACATAAAACTCACTACAAATTAGACAAGAATTCTTATTTTAAGTGTATTACCTATTAAGAAATATCTACCTTGTATTTTTAAGATTACTTGCGTATTTTTACAAAAAATGTGAATTTATGTTGTTAAGCGCCCTCGACTTCATGCATTCTTTTAAAGAGATATATTTTATATTGACCTTAAACCATTCAATTTTTTTTTTAATCTTGCATTTGTAAAAAAAACAATTGTAAGGCATTTTAAAATTATTTATTTAAAAAAAACAACACAGTTTTAAAACATGTATTTTATAAGCACAACATTTTTGGTCACGTACACACAAAAAAATTTGTCAAATTGACAAATTACAAAAAAATAGTTTTCTAACTGTAAAAAAGGGTAGACACCCAGAAAAAATACCTAATATGACAAAATAAGGGCTAGAATTAATTGTCTTAAACCTGGGGTTTAGTCCATGTATGGCATATAATTTTGGATTCCATGACCTAACAATTTAGGTCACTAATGGCCTAAAACGTATGCAAATTTGGCCTAGATTTTAGGTAACAAGATGCCTAAAAAAGTGTTTTTACTACAAATATAATTAGTTCGAAGACCCCGGATTAATTCCCACCGCGGACAAAATGAAAATTATGGTTTGTTTAGGGAGATAAAATACTAACTTATTCGAATTTACTATGCTAAACAATTAGTTTTACTATCATGAGTACACACTAAAGATTTTTTAAAATAAATAACCAATATTTAGGGCATAATGGCCTAAAATGTTCCATTTCGTAACAATACGGCTCAGATCTTTTTCCTTAAATAGTAATTATAAGCAGTGCAACCTATATATAATATATATATATATAATATATATATATATATATAATATATATAATATATATATAATATATAACTGACATATTAAATTTTAATGGTTTTTGGCAGTCAAATATTATTAGGTAAAATGTAATAGTTTTAAAGCCCACGATGACCCAAAATATTAGACTGTTCGTGACCTAAAAAGTGGCGCAAAAAGTACACAAATTTAAATTTTTAGGCAGTGCATGACCCAAAAAAGAACTTTGAGTTAACTTTTAAATTTGTAGGTTAAATCTATCTACCTATCTTATGTAGTTAATTAACTATTTTTAATATTACAAACTTTTTTTATGCAAAAAGTAAAAACTGCACCAACGCGCAATCATCGGAGTCGATCACCCGAAAACTAGGCTGCCGAAAATTGCCGTTTACGAAAAACATTAGTATTAAAATATAAAAAATTACAAAAGGGAAATGAGCAGGACTCGAACAATCGACCCAGAGATTATGGGGCAGACGCTCTAACCACTCATTCCAGTAAAATAGTTAATCTACAATTTTGAATTGTAACACAGGAACACAAAATTCCACTTTGTAAAATTTCCACGAACCATTCCTAGTGTTCCATGATATTTGGGTGCTACTGAGCAAAAGTCCCATACTAATTTATTTTCCATCACCTACAGGTTTCGCGGTATAGCTAAGAATACAAAAAACCGATGTTTGCCAACATATTGAATTATGTGGCCTTCGCAATTAAACATGTTTTAAATATTTTCGCTGAAATACACTCTCAATACATGACGGGATTACTAAAAAATAGTCCCAGTAGAACCATTGTCCATTGGAATTTGACGTTAAAGTTGATGTGATTTAGAAGTGTGAATTTCAAAAAACAAAATATATCCATCACGTAACCATAACTATTATTAATAGTAGCTCAACTACACAGAGAAAACTATCCAAGAACATTGTTCTTGAATTGAGAAAATTGTTCTTGAATTGAGAACATTATTCTTGCATTAAGAGCACCAATTCAACTTGTGTCGAGCAAAATAAAAACATTTTCAACTTAAAAATGTTGTTCTATTTTTAAGAACATTTTCAACTCGGATGGGAACGTCAGAATTTTCTCTGTGTATGAAACAGTAACCAAAGCAAATGCAAACACAACTATTATCTTGAAGAGTAAGTTATGAATTACTAAGTCAATAAGTGAAACAAGAGAAATCGCTTTAGTCGACGGACTATCAGATACCCTTTACTCAGATAACAACGAGTAACGGGTATAAAAACCTTGCATGGTCAGTCCTACCGCCACCCAAAAAGATATGCTATGGAATTTTATTTTAAAATTAGTCAACCGACAAAACACTGAATTTGTATTAAAGTTGTTTAGTTGAGAAACGAATGTGTGATTGTTTTTATTTCGTTTCAAATTTGTTTTAAATCTTAATCTGGGTTTAGACACGAAGATCTATTTTTTTGAGTGTTGCTGAAAGGAGAGCAGAACGAATCTGAAGACAATTTCGAGAACGTCACTTGGCACATAATTTAATTACAACAACACTTTTGGGGCCACCATTGCTCGCCAAGGCGATGGAACTTTTAACCACTCAACGCCCACACCCCAGACTCCAGCAGTCATTGCCAGGAGTCGAGTGTTGAATGAGCAACAACTTTCGAGTGCAATGCGTCCTGAATTGTAATTAGTGCCCAGGAGCCGCCAGTTCATTTGGAAAACAGGGTTGAAAAAAAGAGGGGTGCCGTCGAAGGGGTCAGGAGTTTCAGGAGATGGCTTCCCTTGATTTATGGAGCGAGCGCATTTGTAATTGTTATTACGTGCAAACACTCCACTCCAAAACAACCAACTCCCGTTTTCTGCAGCCCCTTCAGCAAATCATAACCTTGATGCGGTATCCTGACCATAAATTAGTTATCGTCGGTAGTTTTTAAACGGATAGCGAATGATTCGATAAGAGCCTAGCTCGTGGTCACAGAGTAACAGCAAAGTCCACTTCAGCCTAGCTGAAAGCAATCAACTTTAAATGGTATTGATTACTCTGTCAAACAGTGCAGGACTATACACATTGAATTAGGTTGACAAATACTTGTCTTAGCTTATCTGCATACTTATTTGTATTCCCGTCACTCGTAGAGGAAAAGGGTGTATTGTATTCGAAAAAGTATGTAACAGGCAGAAGGAAGCGTTTCCGACCCCATAAAGTATATTTATTCTTGATCAGCATCACTAGCCGAGTCGATCTAGCCATGTCCGTCTGTCCGTGTGAAAGCTGTGATCTCGGAAATTGAGAGTTGAGATTTGGATTTCTTATCTTCGTACACCCAGAAAATATAAATGACCTAATTGGACCCTAAAAATAGTATTTTTCGTACAAAAATAATTTGTTGAAACTTAAAAATGCATTTTGCCACAAAATAAAATCTTATGGACTTGGTGCGCCCCGACTCTTTTTTATTCTCGCGGTTCGAAGTTCGAGTCCTGCCCAAAACACATTTTATTTCATTTTTCTTTTCTAATAAGTAAATCTGATATATTTTTCAATACAATAATTATATTTAAAATTGGGGTCCTCTCACATTAGTGATAGACGCTTTACCAATTGGGCCATCGCACCATGCTACACATGAGCGTGTAAGTTAAAGTCATACGTGATGCATCGGACTCTCGCGTGGAAGACCCCGGATCGATCTCACTGCGGACAAAATAAAAGTGATGTTTATTTTAGGTAGATAAAATATTAACTTATTTGAATTCACTATAATATAAAAAAAAAAATGCAAAAACCAAGAGTTTTTGGCTTATAATTTTGGTCTTTGCTTCAGGCAAACGACGCATAACGCTCAAATAATATTTCTTATTAACAGTTTGACCGGGTGGAAGGAATTCATAGTGCACCACAACATGAAAATCGAAAAAAACTGTCATCATGACCTTGATTTTTGAACGCCTTGGGCGAATTCTATTTGTTCTGACCTCGCCTTTACACGATATTTGTTTGGTTGATCAGTTGTTTCAGGGTCGTAAGCATAAGTCCAAGTCTCATCTCCCGTAATCATGCATTTAAGCTTTTCCTGATAGTCAGAAAGCATTTTTTCACACACTAAACGCGTAAACATATTACTGATAATGACATTGACATGAAATTTGGCCAAATGTTATGAACAGTCCTGCCAACTCAAGAAAAAAAGAATTAGGCTAAACGTTTCTTTCACTGCATTACAAACATCTGACAAAAATTATAATACCCTCTGCAAGGATATGGAAAGTGATTTTTTTTTGGTTTTAGTCGATCGTTCCTATGGAGAAGTCGTTCCATCGAAATGGCTTCAAACTAGCTTAATTTATATGTGCACAGCCGAAAGTATATGAAAAGCGACATTTGCTTAGTTTAAGCCGAACTTTCCAATGCGAGCTATAGAATATCGGGATGGTTGATGGTAGTAATGCCGAGTAAGAATATATATGTTTTGTAGGTTAGGACACGTCTCTTTACAAATGTTTATGTTAATAAATATGCATTAAGGTCAATACCAAACATCAAAAGTCAACAATGTTTTTGAAACGGTAATAAGGCAATCATATCATAATATTATAAAGAAAAGAAATGGTGAGAACTAGAATATAACCACTTAGTATTATTTAATAATAATCGGATTGGGTCTTTAAATTGTAAGTTCTCAAAAATCTAAACAGTTTTTGTTCAACATCACCGACTTTCTGAAATCTTCAGAAATTCAGTAAAATTATATCCGTGTATAAAGCAGATAGTTTTTCTACCTTTTTCGCTATCTATTTACTCTACACCCAACACCCGTTGCATTTTCTAACTGTTCATTACAAACATTTTACTCTCCCTCTCACTCGCAAACACCCACACACGCAACCAGAGGCATTCGAAAAAAGTGTAGACAAACAACAATGGAAGCAAAAACTTAATTAAGCATTTTATTGTACGATGCTGCAGCAAAACAAATTCCTCTTTAAATAAAGCACCGAAGCAATTTATTCCAATTAACAACAACAACTTCATGGCATGCATATGGGCGTGTGAGCGAGACAGAGGAAATGGACGGAATGCTACAGGCATCAGATGGAAATAATTGAACAAAAACACTTTCCAACACTGCAAATGACAGTTGCCTAAATTTCTAGAAAATATCTTCGCTTAGAAAAAGGAAATAGAAGATGGATTGCCCAGAGTGCAATATTTAAGACATGAACAAATATGAAAACCCTAATTTTTATACCCTTGCAAAGAGTATAATGATTTCAGTCAGAAGTTTGCAACGCAGTGGAGGAGACGTTTCCGACCCCATAAAGTATATATATTCTTGATCACTAGAGGAGTTGATCTACACTCAGAGAAAAACACCGTGCTAAAACAAGTACAAACATCCTTAATTTAAGAAAAATTGAAAAAAATTGAAATTAACATTTAAGAACGTTTGTGCTCAAAAAATTCTCACATTGAGCACTTTTTGGGAATTTTAATGTCTGCCAACTCTAATAATTCCCAACTGTTTATTCTGAAAGTACTCGGTATATAAGGCGCATAAATTAGACAGTGTTAATGCACGTGAGCGGCCAGTCGTAAGTAAACTTAAAATATTAATATTATTTATATATACCTCTTTTATTTCGTTTCAGTTTCCAATACTTATTTCTCTTACTGGCATAAAATAAAAACTCATTTTAATTTCATAATATTTATATATTGATGAAGAATTATTCGTCCTTAAATCATGCCTGCATCTTTCTTATTTTTTTATTAAATCGTTCTTGTTTTTAGTCCAAATATGACTTGATTTAGGAATTATTCATACTTGATTGAAGACCGAAAGGTTCCTAAATCTAGTATTTTCGGTCTTGAAAATTCGTGCTCGAAAGTAGTATTTTGTTCTTTGGTTCTGTATTTTCCATGCTTGGCGAAGTTTTGACACTGAAAATACTAGGTTCAAGCACGAAATACTTGATTTTTTTCTGAGTGTAGCCATGTCCGTCTGTCCATCCTTTTCTATGCAAACTAGTCTTTCAGTTTTAAAGCTATCGGGCTGAAACTTTCCCAAATGTCTTAATTCTTTTGCAGGTGGTATATAAGTCGGAACCAGCCGGATCGGCCAACTATATCTTATAGCTCCCATAGAAATAATCGGAAAAAAAAATTTTTAAAACAAGGAAGAACGCTTTAGTCGAGTACCCGACTATCCGTTACTCAGCTAAAGGGACAAAAGGGAAAGGGATATATGAAAGCAGCAAAGCGAGACTGAAATGCGCCACCTACCCCTGATCACAATAAATGGTTATGTGGGCGGTAGACAGATTTAAGCGTTATGGGCGTTAGAGTGGGCGTGGAAAACTTTTTTTGGGTCAATTGATAGGTATTGTCGAGACTAATACATTTAAGTTAAAATTTTTTTTCTAGCATGGAAACTGTAGGCTTGGGTTAGGTTTGGGCTGCGCTCAAAGCTACAAAATCTAAATCTGAAATCCCAATTCTCTATCTTTGATAGTTTCCGAGATATCCGCGTTCATATTTACGATTTTTTTAAGTTTGTGTGGGCGTGGAAAACTTTTTTTTAGGTCAATCGATAGGTATTGATGAGAACAAATTATTTCACCCAAAATTTGTATTCTATCATCAAAACTGTAGGAGCCACAGTTTTGGGCGCTGCCATAGAAACGATCGGAAGAGTGGTGGGAAAATAATATGTAACAAATCATAGCTTCGGTGTTTTTAGACATATTATCTTTTACTATTGGGAATATCATTTTTTGTATTTTTAGGAATTTCGAATTAAATTTAATAAAAATCGGACGACTCTAACATATAGCTGTCAAAGAAACGGTCAGAGAAATAATGAAATAATTATTTTTAAAAAATGTTGCTTTGTTTATTTTGATCTTATTTTCTATTACTCTGGGATATAGAATATTTTAACTTTTCAGCATTACGAATTTAATTTTACACAAATATCACTGAAGCTAGCAACAATACTTTAGAATTTAACTGCAAGGGTATACAAACTTCGGCTTGCCGAAGTTAACTTCCTTTCTTGTTAAAGTATGTCACAGGTAGAAAGAAACGTCTCGGACCCTATAAAGTATATATATGTATGTCCGTCTGTCCGTGTGAACACTGTGATCTCCAAAACTATAGGAGCTATAGGGTTCAGATTTCAGATTTTGATTCGTTAGCTTTGTAAGCAGCGCGAGCTTAAGCGAATTTGCTACGTCCACTCTAACGCCCACAAACCGCCAGAACTGTGGCTCCTACAGTTTTATTGGTAAAAAACAATTTTAACTGAAATGATTTGTTTTTGTCAATACCTATCGATTGACCCAAACAAAGTGGGCGTTGCACTAACGCCATTAAACGCCCATAACGCTTAAATCTGACTACTATATATTGAAATCTCGGGTAGGTGGCGCTTTACAATCTCGCTGTGTCGCTGATAGATCTCAATCTCTCTTTTGCTCCTTTTAGCTTAGTAACGGGTATCAGATAGTCGAGGCGATCTTCCTTGTTTAATTCTGGAAAAAATCTTTTTACACATTCTAACACCTAAAAACTTATAGAAAACGTTCTTTAAAACAAAATGGAATGAGAGTTTGATTAATATTTAACATATATAACATAGAATATATAACATATATAACAATATAACATCAAGTTATTAAAAAGTAAGGAAAAATGTTTGTTAAACATTAGAAGGCAGATGAGAATCAACTGTGCCTTATACTAAGAACTATACAATTTCCAACACTAAAAATTGCAGTTGGTAACAGATATCAATTTGAAAGATTTTAAATCTGGTGGCATTACAAATCGAAAATACGTAATCAACCATTAGGGTTCTTCAACATTTTCATGACTTCCTTTCCCTGATAATGTTTTAGCTGAAATTGTTTACAAACTTTACTTTCATTTGAGCTTATCAAAACCACTTGTTCAAACATGTTTATCTGTACAGAATGTTTTGGAAAATTCTTAGGTAAGTCATACTCATAACAAAGATATAAATATTACTGATGCTTTATGACAACTCAGTACACAGACGTCTGGTCAGAAATAGTTGGCAAATATTGATTTAAGATAACACAAGATTCAGGCCCAGATCATTAGCTGGTTTTTATGTAAGATCCATAAACTAAGCCAAGCATCGGTGAAAATCGCATCGTAAAGGGAAACACTTATATTTGGGGGGTGGCACAGAAATATTTTTGGGCATAATTAATGAGAAACTTGTATTGATGCTTTCGTATATTTCCAGTGAACTTCACCCAAATAGATTTCTGTAACACCTACGTATACCAGATATCATTATGATCGGTTGTGAAGGATCGCATAGGTAGTGTGCGGGCCACGCCCATTTTAAAGCCCGCCCAACGTTCAAATCACTAAAATCTGTCTGACGCCCACATTTTCAAAGAGTTTGGAAAAGTGTAAATGGGAATTTTATCTACCTATCTAAAAATTGTATAATTCGGAAATTGTAATCGCCTGCAATCTCGAAAGAAGTAGCTTTGCTGCTTGCATATCTTATTTTCCCTTGTACTCCCTTTAGCTGAGTAACGGGTGTCTCCCTTGTTACCCCCATTACTCGTAGAGAAAAAGTATATGAGATTCGTCGGAAAGTTTGTAACCTTCCGACCCTATAAAGAATGTATATTCTTGATTAGGATCACTAGGCGTGTCAAGCTAGCTATGTCCGTGTGAACGGTGCGATCTCGGAAACTATAAGAGCTAGAAAGTTGGGATTTTTGATTCAGATCTATTAACTTCTGATACAAGTTAGATAGTTAGAATCTGACTCTCAGGTTCTACTAGTGTCTATAAAACCCATAATTGCTTCAGCCCAGTGCCCACTCTAAGTCGCTAAAGTTTGTGGCGCCCAAACATTTCCGTGCAAATTTAAATATCTATTACATAGTTTTCGTAGGAACGGACGGTTGGAGGACATGGTTAAATCGACTCGGTTGCAGTCGATCAAACAAAATGTACTTTAATGTGTCGGAAATGTCTCCTTCACTGCGTTGGAAACTGCTTACTTAAAATTTAAATAAATATATTCTTTTGTCTGGTAGAACTACATATTGAAGGCCAATTTTGAATACGAAGTGAATGACTTGGCTAGTGGAATTTGTTTAATTCACACTGACATTAGTTTGCTCAACTCGCACACGTCATCGACGGAACACGTGCGCCGTTGAGACTTTCCTCAGAAGTTGGGTATATATACGGCCGTAAGCGAGTGCCCAGATCAGTTCGAGTCGTGTACTATCTGATAACAAAATGCGCACCCTTGTTCTTGTTACTCTTGTTGCTTTGGTCGCTGTGGCCTCCGCCCAAGGACCTGGTGGTCGATGGGGTCCACGTGGACCTGGAGGCCCAGGAGGACCAGGAGGTCGAGGACGCGGCCCCGGAGGACTAGGTGCTCCAGGAGGTCCAGGGCGCGGCCCCGGAGGACCAGGTGGCCCAGGACGCGGCCCAGGCGGACCAGGAGGGCCTGGAGGACCAGGTGGTCCTGGAGGGCCAGGAGGACCAGGAGGTCCTGGAGGACATGGAGGACATGGAGGACCAGGAGGCCCTGGACCATGGGGACCACCATGCAATCAAACCACCACCAGCACCACTGAGGCCTCTACAAGCACTTCCTCCACAACAGCTTCCACCACTACAGCTTCCACCACTACAGCTTCCACCACTACAGCTTCCTCCACCACGGCGTCTTCTACTGAGTCCTCAACCGAATCCTCCACAGAATCCTCCACAGCTTCCTCCACGGCATAAATCGCGTGGTTCAGTCAATTTTGAAAATATTAAAGAACGATTCTGTGCATAACAATTTGGTTTCCATTTGTATACCCGTTACTCCTACACACAAAAAAATAGATTGGTAAAATTGTCCAAGGCACACTAGCCTGAAGTCACTTTTAACAAGAAAGGAAGTTAACTTCGGTGTGTCGAAGTTTGTATACCCTTGCAGTTATAATTAATTAAAAATACAAAAAATACTCGTAGAGTAAAAGGGTATACTAGATTCGTCGGAAAGTACGTAACAGGTAGAAGGAAGCGTTTCACTAGCCGAGTTGATCTAGCCATGTCCGTCTGTCCGTATGAACGCTGAAATCTCGGAAACTATAAGAGCTACAATACTGGTATTAAGCATGCAGATTCCTGAGATTCCTGCGCAGCGTAAGTTTGTTTCAGAAATGTGCCACGCCCACTGTGGCCTTTACAGTTTTGATGCTAAAATAAAAATTTTAACTGAAATGTATTGTTCTCATCAATAGCTATCCATTGACCCAAAAAACTTTAACGCCCACAAACCGTACACTAACTTAAAAAAACTTATAAATATGAACGTGGATATTTCGGAAACTATCAAAGATAAAGAAATGGGATCTCAGATTTGGATTCCGTAGCCTTGTACGCAGCGCAAGTTTTTTACGCAAATGTGCCACGCCCACCTTAACGCCCACAAACCGCCCAAGCCTGTGGCGCCCACAATTTTCATGCTAGATACAACATTTTAACTGAAATGTGTTGGTCTCGTCAATACCTATCGATTGATCCAAAAAAAAAGTTTGCCACGCCCACAAAACCGACCAAACCTGTGGCTCCCACAATTTTCATGCTAGATAAAACATTATAACTGAAATGTTTGCCACGCCCACTCTAAAGCGCATAACTCTTAAATCTGTCTACCGACCACATAACCATTTATTGAGATAAGGGGTAGGTGGCGCATTTCAATCTCGCTCTGCTGCTTGCATATCTCCATTAGTTGAGTAACGGGTTTCTGATAGTCGAGGTACTCGACTATAGCGTTCTTCCTTGTTCAGTCATAATTTTGAAGAGAATACACACACTTGTACCACGAAAAATTCTAGATTTCTAGAATTTTGTTATTATATTTATTGAAATTCTGTTTTTAGTGTCTTAAGGCACATTGTTCCAGTTCTTTTTATAATTAAATAATAAAAAAAAGTTATAAAACTAGTCCGTTATTTTTCCAAACTGTCGGACCCCTATCGGGGTCTTGCGGTGGACACGAAAATGTAGAAACATTTAGTAGGGAATTTGAAAATTTTCGATTACAATGGAAAAGGCGGAAGTTTGAACAAAAAAAGTGTTTTTCAATGTAAAAAAATTTATTGTCGGCCATCAAATATACGAATTTCATTAAAATGACAAGAAGAATATAGTCAAGTGACTCGACTATCAGATACTTGTTACTCAGCTAACCAACTTTATACCCTACTCACACAGAGGGGTTTTTAGCTTCAGCGACAAATGGAAAAATCATTTTTGATTATTTTGCTAACAGCAAGAAAATTATCATTTGCCACTGAAAACAATCCACATGCTAGCGATCTTAACGTGTTTAGTTTTCATTTTTTCGGAGCAAATGAATTTGCACGCCCCTCCCTTCGATTCTGTATGTGAACCAGAATCCGCTTAAAATTGCATTAAACTGTTGACCAATTATAAAATACAATTCCATGGCATATCTTTCCGCGCAATACCGAATGGTTTGCGCCACCTAACGTATGGAAGCGGTACTACTGAGCATGCAAGTCTTTTCTTAATTATTAACTAAGTAATTCAATACGTTTCTAAAAATATTGGGATATTTATGATTTTTATATGTAGACAGATATTGATCAATAAAATCAATTTTAATTTATGCAAAAAAATCTTCAAAAATTTGGGCCTTTATGGCCTTATGAGCGTTTGGCGTGGCACTCTTATTTAAGGTACTATTTCCATTCAAACTCGTATAGTTTCCGAGATCTCAACGTTCATACGGACAGGCAGACAGACGGACATGGCTCACTCATTGAAATCGGCCTAAAAGCGGGGAAAACGACTGGCTAACAAAATATGGGCATGTATTAGTCTTACATTTAGGGCGATTTTTCCTAAATCTAGGGTGAATTTTCTTAAATCTAGGGCTATTTTTCTGTTCTCAAAGGTAAACACCCTTAACATATGAAAAAAGTGTTCCACGGCGATATTTGTTAAAATTATGGTGACTTTCATATTTTAATGGTAAATTGCCGTAAATAAAAGGCAATTTTTTCTTAAATATATTGTGTTTTTTTTTGTTTCAAAGGTTAAACGCCTTAAAAATAAGGGCAAGTACCCTAAAAATTAAAAAAAAATAGTGCTTGGACGTGTTTGCTGGTTCTCGGCAAACATTTTCTGCGGGGTACTTTTCCAGGATTTTTTTTAGAATTATTTGACATAATTTTTTTTATAATTTTAGAGGTAAAACAGGGAAATAAACAGAAATATCAAATAACTTTTTTTTTAAGAAAAATCTTTAAGGTTTTTTTTTCGGGTTTGCACACAAAATTGCTCAAAGATTCAATTCTAAAAACTTGAAAAAATAAATAACTTTGACTCTGCGTGGGCTCCATTTAGATCATTTTGAAAGTTCAACGCATTAGGCCGCTAGGCCACCGATTTTCAAATTCCAAGGGCAATTTTCTAGTTTAAAGGGCGATTTTAGATGTTTTGTTCTACGAATAATTCGATTTTGCCCTAAATTTGAGAAAATATTAACAGCATATGCTCGGAAAATTCGCCTAATTTGGCAGTAAAAAACAAGGAAGAACGCTATAGTCGAGTACCTCGACTATCAGATACCCGTTACTCAGCTAAATAGAGATATGCAAGCAGCAAAGCGAGATTAAAATGCGCCACCTACCGGCGGAATACAGATTTAAGCGTTATGGGCGTTAGAGTGGGCGTGGCAAATTTTTTTTTGGATCAATCGATAGGTATTGACGAGACCAATACATTTCAGTTGAAATTTTTTATCTAGCATAAAAATTGTGGGCGTCACAGGTTTTCGCGGTTTGTGGGCGTTAAAGTGGGCGTGGCAAACTTTTTTTTATGTCAATCGATATATATTGATGAGAACAATACATTTCAGTTCTTGCATCAAAACTGTAGGAGCCACTGTTTTGGGTGGTTTGTGGGCGTTAGAGTGGGCGTGGCACTCTGCTGAAACAAACTTGCGCTGCGTAAGAAGCTCAGGAATCTGCACGCCAAATCTCAATAGCCTAGCTCCCATATTTTCCGAGATCTCAGCGTTCATCCGGACGGACAGACGGACATGGCTAGATCGACTCGGCTAGTGATCCTGATCAAGAATATATATACTTTATGGGGTCGGAAACGCTTCCTTCTGCCTGTTACATACTTTCCGACGAATCTAGTATACCCTTTTACTCTACGAGTAACGTGTATAATAATTACCCCCATACATACATACATATTTTCTATGGGGATTTTTTCTATATTTAGGGCGACTTTTCGTAATGTTAGGGCGATTTCATTGTTATGGCAATTTTTTCTAGTACTAGAAAAATAATTTTATGAGTGTAGATCCGATTCGTCTAATGATCCTTATCAAAAATATATACACTACACTTTGACTAGGGTCAAACCCGTTTACTTCTAACTAACGATTCTAATATATATTTTTTCTTTATAGAGAAGGGAGATACAATATAGTAGTGATATAAATTTAAATAAATAAATTGTATTAATATCATGAATAAACACTTAACTTTTTTTTAAATATCCATATTTTAGGGCATATATGGCCTAAAATGTTCAATTTTGTAAGTTAATTTTTCTTAAAATAGTACCTTAAATAATTGATTAAATAATTAGCAATACAATTATTATTTGGTTAGGTCCAACATCAATATATAACAGACACATTAAGTTTATGAAATTTTTAGCAGTCGAATACTTTTATGTAAAATGCAATAACTTTAAGGTTCACGATAACCTAAAATATTAGGCGATCCATGACCTAAAAAGTAAGGAAAAAAGTCAAAATACAGATATTTTTATGTGCATGACCTAAAAATTAACTTTTAGTCCATTTTTAATTTTTTAGGTCATGCATGACCTAAAATTTTGTTAATCATTTTTCTGGGTGTACAAGTAATGAGTAAACAAATTTCTGCCCCACATTTTCCCTTAAAAACCTTAGGCAAATAAATGCCTGGTAATTGCATTAGCAGTACAAATAGTTGTAAATATATAGAAATTACGCAAAGTAATCAAGTTAATTTCGGTGAAAGCATTTACAAAATAATATGAAAGCCAAAGGGCTTAAGTCCTTGTCCAGCAATGAGATTTTTGAGTGTCCAATATCCTTATTTGGCCAGAGATAGCTTAAACTCATTTAATTACCTTGGCTCAAACTAACGCTTTTCGTAAGTTTAGTAAATTTAACGTAATAAGTGCATTGGCACTATGAGCTAAATTAATCACTGGTGATTAGGGAATGCATTGATAATGGAACATTCAACAACAATAAACCATTCAGCGGTGCAATCGGGGCTTGTATTCCATTGTGTTTGGGGTCTCCTTTCAGAGCCAAATTGGGAATTAAGTCCAAACCGGACTGGGTGCACGTCAAATTGTTTACTATTTAATTGGTTTTGGTCAATTTCCCAACCAACTAGTTTCCTCTGCCCTCGCACACAAAAAGGTACGTAAACAGCAGCCAGGGTCCAAGGAAAAGTAAAAGAATCCCCGAAAGAGCTTACCGGGATGAGCATGAGGATTAAGGGGCATTAAAAGTTATAAAACAACAAGATTATGGCTTTGCTATAACAAACACACACTCAATTGGTCGAGGATGAATTTGGACATATCGAATAACAAGTTTGAGGACTTTGTTTTTCTATGAAAGTTGGAATCAGCCAAAAATACCTCCGGCTTTTAAAAAATAGTTGCCCTTACTGGAATGGAAACATCTTTTTTAATATTCTCTTAATGAATTAAAAAAACACTTGATATGATTTTTAAAATTTTACTCCCTTTTTGTTACTTGTGTTGAGCACTGATTTTATAATATTTAAATGTTCTCGTTCTGGCTGGCCAAATGTACGCATAATTAATATGACGGCCAAGCTTAAGGGGTGTACACTCAGAAAAAAAACAGCGACTTAAGCTTGATTTCGAATTGTTGTTTGTGCTTGTTTTAAGAATGAATGTGCTGCTCGTTTTGGAATCAAGAATAAACCATTCTTAGAATTTAAAATATCCGAGAACGTGATTAATTTAAGGCCGATATTTATTGAACTGGAATAAACAATTATGATTTCTCGTAAACCTAGGTATAAAATATTAAAAAAAAAGATTAAGAAAGCCACAAACTTTCTTAAATTGATCACTAAAACCACTTGATTTCCGAAGAATCAGGTTTCTATATCCTTAAATATATAATGATTTACACTCTTCAGTAAAATTAAATTGAAATATTTTAACAAGTTCAGTTTGTGCTTAAGTCAAACATTAAACACAATACTATAACATTTATTTATCGAGAACAAATATCGCTTGAACCAAATAGAAATTGTATTTAATTCAAAAACCCAAAAAAAACTTTAAAAATGTTTGTAAATGTCAAGCTTAATTTAAGAAAAGCTCACACTTAATTTAAGCATAATAAATTCTTGGTTTTACAAGATTTTGTTCTTTATTTCGCAAAAAATGGTTTTAGAGTAAAACATTCTTGAAATGAAAAACTAAGTCCATTTCGTATCTGTGTTACTTTTAAGTCTAACCTAATATTGAATGTATATTTCAAGAATTGGTTTTTTTAAGGTTTTGAACTTAATGGAAGAACCAATTACAAAGGCCACCGACGAAAGTATGGAAAGAATTTATCAATTTGGTTCTGAATCTGACTCAAATTCAGAGAGTAAAGGTAAGAAGTAAAGTTGATAGTTGATAGTTATCCATTCAAAAATTTCTAATATTTATTTAAAACGCTAATCAAACAAGTAAATTTCTATAAAACGACCGCACTGAGAAAAAAAAACCAAGTCTTAATTTAAGAATAAAATTCGTAATTTCGGAACATTTTGTTCTTACTTTTTTTACCCGTTACTCGTACAGTAAAAGTGTCTGCTAGATTTGTCGGAAAGTATGTAAAAGGTAGACGAAAGCGTTTCCGACCCTATAAATAAAGCACTAGGCGAGTCCATCTAGCCATGTCCGTCTGTTTGTCCGTCCGTATGAACGCTGAGATCTCGGAAACTATAAAAGCTAGAAAGTAAGGATTTGACATGCAGATTCTTGAGGTTCTGGGACAGCGCAAGTTTATTTCAGCAGGGTACTATTCCCACTCTAACGCCCAACCGCTCACGCTAAAACCTGTCTAGATTTTGAAAAATTGAAAAAGCAATTTTCTTTGAATAAAATTATATATCTTTATGCCAAATTGCCGAAATCGGACTATCCATAAAAAGTTAAAAGCAAATAAAAAAATCGACGCTAGGTGGAGCCGTTGCGGGGAGTACAGTTGTGAACAGCCGCTTCGCTGCATATCTCCGTCTCCATCGCACTCCTCTAACGGGTATTTGATAATCGATGGCATCGACTATAGTGTTCTCTCTTGTTTTTAAAATAATAGCGTAGCGGGTGGAGGGGTTGCCAATTTAAATTTCAAATATTTTCTTAGGAAAACGCAGAGCGGAGTTCGAGCCCACGAAACATTCTGCAAATATTTTTATTTACACAACCTCCCATATGCACTTTATATGCCTATTTCGTATTAGAAGGCAAGCTGGCCTAACGGTAAGTGTTCTTGGGAAGAGTTGCTTTGCTGCTTGCATATCTCCATCTCCTTCGCACTTCCCTTAGCTGAGTAATGGGTATCTGATAATCGATAGCATCGACTATAGCGTTCTGTCTTGTTTGATGTCTTCTCAACAACATTTATTTATATCCCCAAACCAAATTCTGGATCCGCCACTGGTAGGTAACAGTAAAATGTTAAATTATTCCAAAAAAATTGTACTTTAACTAGTTAAAGTTTTGCTTTTTTATTAGCCTATGTAACGATAAAACCCATTTTCTTTGCCACGTCCATTTTCAAGCACTTTCATTTTGAACGATTTTCGTTGCATTTTGAGTGAAATTAAAACTGCCACACTTAGTTTCCTTGTTTTTGTTTTCGTCGGTGTTTTAGCTGTTGTTGTTGTTGTGTTTGGGTGGGCGGAAGTTGGACGTGCGGGCTCTGTAAGGGTTAAGCTGCTAAACTACGACGGGCAAAGAGCCGAAAGCAAAACAAAAGAAAAGTTTTATTTGCATTTCTTTGGCATTTCGCTGCCAAAGGAAAGTGAAGCGAAATAATTCTGCAGGTATGCGATGCGGCATGTCCTGGCCCAGAATCCAAAATGTAGAATCCTTCTGCAGGATGGCTTTCCGGCCCAGGGGAAGGTCCCAGGCCACGTTAAACTTGTTTCATCTTGGAAAGTACAACAGCAACGGCAACGGCAACAAAAAAATAAAATAAAACAAAATAAAATACGGCGAAAAAACCAAACTCATTTTACACAGATTCCTCGTCGTTCCCACTTTTCATCTTCCTTCAGCCAAGCCACTCAAACCCGTTTCTCTACATATATCCAATTGAAATGAATTTGTATCCTGTGGACACACACACACTAATACAGCGGCACGCATGCAACAACAGCGAGAGCAACAAGGACGAAAAAGGCGAAAACTTTGCCGACAAACTTTGACTTTGGTTATTGTTACAGTTTAACTTTGTTGCCTTTGCTATTCATCGTTTTGCTCTTGTTTTGGCGCTCCCTTTTGACAGGATATGCACCATCTGAATACCCATTAAAAATCGAGGGAAAATATATATTAGGGCCTATATATTGTCATTAAAAGGGAATATTTCAAGGCGGTGCACTGTCAATTTTATGTGAAATTGAGGTTTATATTATATTATGAGTGTTATATCATGAGTTTTATGAGTTATATCATGAGTGTACGCGAGGAGACTTCTATCTATAGCCGCAAAATCCAAAATCTTCTACGACAGTCCTATCAAAAAAACTGTTTTATAGATCGCCAGGTATCGTCATTCTTTTCAGATTTTAAAGGTCGATGGTCTAAAAAGAAATTACTGTGAAAGTAAAAAAAAAAACTGAAGCTGGGAAGACCTGTGGAGCAACAATAAATAATGTTTGATTTTCTCCCTGTACTGCCAGTACCACATTGCATTCCAAAAATTATTAAATTAACATGAGTTTTGGACCATTTTTAAGTTAAGACATAAAGGTGCGACTGTTTGGCTGTGAGTTCGTCCGGTCAACTTATTGTTCTAGGCTCCTGCAATTTTGTTTGTCATATTAAGCACGTTGCTATACACTTTTTATATACAAAAGTGCTATATGTTGTTGAAAAGCTATTTGGAAATTTTAGTCACACTGTATCAACATAATTGCTCCAGCAAGTAAATTTTCTAAAAGATTTCTACTCTTCTGTGTTGATTTAGTCGACAGTAATTCAAAAAGGCCCGATTAACTCTTTTTTTTCCGTGTTTAGCGGTGTTTTTTTATATAATATAAATAGCACAAAGCACTTAGTCTTTTTTAACTTATATGCTCAACTAAATTGTTTTTCTTCCAGTTACTCGTAGAGTGAAAGGGTAATAAAATAGGAGGAAAATTAAATATATGCATTATTGATCCTGACCCGGCGATTAATCTAACCATGTCCATGTTTCCGTATGTATCTATAACACTTATAACGTAAGAGAAATTTAAATAGATTTTGTTTGCCGATACCTTTGCACATGTCGAATTATTCAATCGTATCATTATTACTTAAAAAGTTTTTAGTGAATAAACCAATTGATTGCATATTTCCTCTCTCAAGAGTTTTATTTTGAAATTAGTCAAGAGAATAAGGGGTATCTGATAGTCGAGGCACTTGACTTTAACGTACCTTCTTCCTTTGATATAGGAATTGGAAAATGAGAATTGCCAAGTCGAGTAGGTATTTTGAATTCAATGCCCACGTACCGCTCTCAGTTGACCTTACTGTAGTTGTTTTTGCTTTGTTGTACCGCTGTTGCCCCTGTTGTTTTTGTTTCCCCTGATGTTGCTGGTGTCGCCAACACAGACGTCACAGCCTTCTATCAGCGAAAGGTGGAGGCGGCAATTGTAAGGGATATGCCAAGAATAAACTTTTCAAATAAAATGATTTCTTATTTAGGCAGCCGATTTGATATACGCCTCCATACCCATCCCCGTTTCCATTTCACTGCCAGAAGTTACCATGGCTCCGATCTGAAAATGGAAACTTCTCTGGCTAATGAAATCGGTACACTGTATCGTTTTTAAATAAACTGAATATATTTCTTTATTCAAAGAGTTTTAAGTTTTTATTTTAAGGAGCTGTGAGCTTCCTAGGCAGACGACTCGCTAGAAGACTCGCTGGAGCTTTCCTGGGACGACTCCTGGGACGACTCCTGGGAGGAGGATGAGTTGCCGCCCTGAGGAGGTCCCTGAGGTGGTCCTTGGGGAGGTCCTTGGGGAGGTCCCTGGGGAGGTCCCTGGGGCGGTCCCTGGGGAGGTCCTTGGGGAGGTCCCTGCGGTGGTCCTTGACCTCCCGAACCCTGAGGAGGGCCCTGACCTCCCGGAGGACGACGTCCCTGGACAGCAACCAGCGCCACCATGGCGAGCAGTGTAACGAGGAAGAAGATGCGCATTTTTATTTTGTTGATGATTGACCGAACTAATTCAACTGACTTTACTAACCTCTTATAAGCCCTATATATACCTAATGAATTTTAATTGAATCGGATCGATTACAGGTGTTATTGCAGTCCCGTGTTTTCAATGGACAAACAAAAACTTTGATGCAAATAGTGACGCAGTCCCAACTGGAGTTGTGTAAGCCGTTAATAGCGGATATAGATATAATAGAATTGGTATTAATATTTACATAAAATATAGGGAAAGCCAGAAATATAATTTTTATTAAAGATCATTATAACGAAAAGCTAAGATGTAAGGTATTTTCTTAACTTTCTTATTGTTATGTAATTTTCAATTAATTAAATTACCTTTCCATTGATGCCAAAGTTTACAAGAAGAAAGTTCAAAATATGAGTATATTTTACTTTTGTTATGTCAAAATACTTATGCCGACCAGTGTATGTCCAAAAACGCCGAAGCTATAATTTAAAAAATTTGTTTCATTATTTTTCCGATTATTCCTATGGGGGCTATAGGATGTAGTCTGATCCGGCCTCTGCAGGGGAATAAAAAATCATTAACTGTCGTAAAAATCCTTAATTTGTAAGTTATTTAAAACAAAATAGTATAGAAAAATGTAATTTAAAATAAAATGTAAACAATAAATGTAAGCAGTACCAATTTCCTAAAACATTTATATCTAAATTTTTATATTTAGTTATATCCCATTGACTTACCTCCTTTACCTATTTTTAGCAACTACCAGATTTAAGGTCCGTTGAGTTCCCATAAATATGCATTTGGATTTCACTTAAAGGCTTTTTAACTCACCCAAAAAGTGGATATATAAAAATGGCAATGAAATAAAGTCGGCCAAACAATTGAGCTGAAACCTTAAGCTCTTGCTGGGATTTGGCCAGATAAAGTGGAAAGTCCTTGCAGTTGACTTGCCCCCACGAACCCACCACTTCGCACATTGCACAGATCCTTGAGCATTTGGCACTTGGATGATACACCCAACTTATAAAAATTTCTACTCATGATTTCGCTTTATTGCTTTATGACTGTGTGTGAGTTTTAAAATGCCAGGTGGAGGCATACAGTTTGGAGTCTGTCCTAAAAAATAAATAAATTTGGTTTATATTTTTAAATAATAAAATTAATAAATACATTGCTTTACAAAATATAACAAGGAGGAACAAAATTGGGAAATGAGTTCGCTTTTGTCTAATTTTTAGGTTTCAAACAAAAGTCAATTTTTCTTAGTGTACACTCTTATGAATATTTGAAAGTACTGCCAGACTCAAACTTTGACATTCAGACTGGAAGTTGCCTTTATCCCGCGGGAACATGCACATACATATATCTTGTAACATTATATGCCGAAGTGTTAGCACTTTCACTTGCAGGATTTCTTTTCGTTATTTTTTTTGCGTCTCGCGATTGTCGGTCTGTAGTTTTATTTATGAATCTATTTGCAACAGAAACAAAGGACCTTTTTCGTTCTCGTAATAACCTTTGATGATCTGCTTGCACGGCGCGTGCTGTGAATTGTCAATAAAAAGGCAATTTCAACGCTCTAAGACCAGTTCGGTGGATTGGGTAGGGAAACCCCACAATTTGAACACCGCAATCTTTTGTTTTTCTATGTGGCAGCTTTACTAGAAATATTGAGTGCCACCATGGACGGAACTACACGTGGTGACGAACCGCAACAGGAGAGTGTGCGAAGGTAAATACTATATATGTATATACAAAAAATTTAAAATTTGATAGAGGTGTGCATTCCAAGACTTTAAGGAAATCACTCAGTTAAGAAGAAAGGGCGGTGAATGTAAAAATGTGTGCCGAGTGGGGCACAATGTGTAATTTATAATAAAAACGCGCGCTGAATGACACCATTGACACCATCCTATGCTTCTTTCTAAAGTTGCTAAATAAACAATACTTTGGGGTTCTTTTTAAATAGATCAATCAGATTTTCCGATTTAATAAAACTCCCTTTGTTCTGCGACTTTTAAAATAAAACTTTTGTTGAGGGTAAATATTTTAAAAAAGACTAAAGAGGCAAACCTATACTTTATGCAGTTAAAGGGGTATTTTAAAAGTTATTGACTAAAAAAGTTTAAGCACAATAGTTAATAATTTTTTGGTAGAAGCCCTATAGAAGCCCTTACAGAACTCAACTTTTGACATATCGTCCTTGAAAGTCACGTTAAACAACAAAATTCTCAAGTCTCATGAGTTCAGAGAAACGTACGTTGCCCGAGCATTCAATTTTGCCGAATGGTAAAATATATACTCAGTAAATATATATACTCAATATTTATTATTTAACTCGTTAAGTAAAAAAAGAATATATGTTTTTATATCCGTTACTCGTAGATAAGGATCACCAGCCGAGTCGATAGATCCATGTCCGTCTGTCTGTCTGTCCGTATGAACGCTGAGATCTAGAAACTATAAGAGCTAGAATGTGGAGTTGGCATACAGATTCTTGGGCTTCCTGGACAGTGCAAGTTTGTTTAAGCAGGGTGCCACGCCCACTTTATCGCCATAACACTAAAACCCGCCAACATTTTTAAATATTTTGTTTAAATTTAAATGAAATTTTGTTATTTATTGTTGGCCTCGACTATCAGAGGCCCGTTACTCACCTAAAGGGATGCGATTGCCACCTAGTGTAGATTTCTTTATATGCTTATAAATTTTTAATAGATGGTCCGATTTGGTACCATTTTTGGCATGGATATAGATAAATGTTTTGCCGAAGCGGAAAGAATAAAAACATTTTAAAAAGAGTATTTACCTAGTCGAATGTGCCAGTATTTTTCGTCACCAAATTTGATATCAAAACTTTTGTATGTTGAAGGTGCGATCGTCAGGACCCCTTACCTTGTTAAGAGGTGTTTTTTTTGATAGTGTAATAGTATCAAAAATCAATGAGTTTCAAACTATAAACAAGAGAATATGGTACCGGCTACTCAGCTTATCTTCTTCTTCTATTGCGCCAACTTGGCCTGCAGCGCCAACTAGCCAAAAGCGCCCCTAGAGGCTTTGTGGCGTACTAGTGAAAACAGCTTATTTGCATGTGGTGTGCAATCTCGATTGAATTACAAAATATTGATTATTATTTGGTAATAACTTTTTAATGAGTGGTCTGATTTTAATAATTTTGGCATGTAGATAGGTAATGATAATAAGAACAAACGCTTACCTAAATTTTTACGAAATATTAAAAAATGTGGGCGCTAGACGGGATTTAGTGTTATAGTCGTGTGTGGGCGTTAGAGTGGGTGTGGCACCCTGCTGAAACAAACTTGCGCTGCGCAGGAAGCCCATGAATCTACATGCCCAGTCCCAACACTCTAGCTTTTATGGTTTTCGAGATCTCAGCGTTCATGCGGACAGACGGACAGACGGAAATAGATCTAGATCGACTCGGCCAGTGATCCTGATCAAGACTGTCTAAGCTTAATAGGGTCGGAAACGCTTCCTTCCACCTGTTACATACTTTCCCACGAATCTAGTATACCCCTTTACTCTACGAGTTACGGGTATAAAAAGTTTCCAGACATAGGTACGTTTACGTTTTAGAAGTGAATGCTCAAATTTTTACGCGAAGAAAAAAAGTTAGTAGTCGCGCCAAAATTATTGTATAAAAATGTACGTTACATTAAGCAGCGAACTACCTAAGAAATATTCAGAATGGCAAATCCTTTAGACCATCCGTTGAACGGGTGGTTAAGGGTAGATTCATTTTAAAACAAAACGGTAATAGTTTAATCCATAAGCTGAATGAGTACATTTTCTGCATTTCGACTTCAGCCGAATGAGAAAAAAAGAAAAAAAGAGCCGAAATAAGGAGTTTGTGCTTTTAAAAATACAATTTAAAACAAGACAGAACGCTATATTCGACTAACTATCAAATACCATTTATTCAGCTAAGGTGAGTGCGAGAAAAAGCGTCTGTAATTGGAACACACTTGCACACTTAATTTGCTTATATATTTTTAATGAATGCTTCGATTTGAAATATTTTTACATGTAGATAGATATTAATAATCGACAAAATTCCGTTTTCTTTTTTTCCAGAGTCTTCAAATATGTAGGCTTTAGGTTTTAGGGTTATGGGAGTTTGTGGTCACTCCAGTGGGCGTGGCACCCTGTTGAAATAAACTTGAGCGTAAGTGGGCGCAGAGCCTTGAATAAAAATCTATTTAGTCAAAAAGTAAGTAAGGGTCATATGGCCATAAGCAATTATACTTTCCACACACGCAGGGGTTTGGCCTAGAGCAGTTTAAAAGAAGGATGTACCACTTTGCTTGTTGGGTTAACAGGTCGATCGAATGTTTGCTGATTTGCGGTCAACTGGCATTGCCATCGGTCATATTTTGATTAATCCAAACGCAAATCCACTCACACACTCAGATAAACACTCACCGGAATGCTGATGAGGAATTTAGTGTCTGGTGTGGAGTCCCGGTTCGCATGGGCTCGGTTCCCTTCATCCGGTACGTACTGCTAATACGTCGAACGGGGTCTAATAGGCCTGATTCGATTGCCCAATCGGGCAATAGGCCAAGCTCCAATTTTGAACATCCACTCCCGAACCACACACCCATTTCCAGCCCCAAAACATCAGTATGCTTGGTTGAGTGAACCGAACTGGGGCCAGAAATGTTATTATGCAAAATAATAACAACGCATCGCACTATGAAATTAAATTTTGAATCCCAGCAGTGAGTAAACTTAAAATACAAGTTATTGCAACGCCACAAACCGTTTCACATGTGTGGATACCAGTATGAGAGTTGCCACATGACTGCCTTTGACTCTGACTCCGACTCGAGTCTTGTGGATGAGGACGTGGGTCGTTCCTGGTTGCCGGCCGATTGGATGCCCTTTAAAAGGTCCCTTGAAATACATTCGATAACAGGGGTTCCAAAGTAGTTTGTTAAATAGTTAAAGCTCCTATTACATTTCCAAGAAACCGAACGATATGTTTCTGGTAGTGCCTTACATTATTATATAAAATATGGGGAAATACCAATTAAGAAAAAACGTTTGGTAATGTAATTTGTTAAAAAGGTTTGAAAATAAATTGCATTAAGGTGTGGCAGAAAAATTTCTTGTTAAAGAAACTAGATTTTTTCGAGCGTAAGGGATTCACACTCCTTCTAAAGCCAACTATAATAAATTTTCTAAAATCAGACCTAAACAGGTGATTCTATAATAAAGTTTCTAAAATGAAGGGAATGGCTTGATATACCAAAAAGCTATATTTGATAAGTTATGATTAGTATAGGTTAATATTCGAATTATGTTCTTTTACGTTAAAAAAATGATTAAACAATTACTTATTCAAAATATGAAAGGTAAGTGCATTTCGGATTCGACTTTATTATATCTGGGATTCGTCGCTGTTTTTCAGCAGCAGTTTGGTAGCTGCTTTCATTCCGTTTTTGGGTCGTGGATTGGGGATTCCGCTCTTGCTGTTGCATTTGCCGGTTCTGGCTCGTTTTCGTGGGAGTTGGAAGACAAATTGATTTCATGTCTGAAACTTCTTAAGCGCCTGTATCGGGGGAATCCTTGGCGTCCGCCCTCACGCTCTATAGGTCTCCGTCTGTGTCTGCGGCCATCCATGTTGTGTTTGTGTTTTCAAATTTGATATTGCACACATGAAGCGCGGCCGGATCCACATCCACCTACTACCTACTATATTCGATGCATTTTGGGGGTCTTTCTTGTACCTATTTTTTTCGGTCTGCACAAAGTGAGTGTGTGTTGAATTTGTCTAGAAATTGATGCGCCTGCCGTCGAAACAATATAGCGAGGCAGCAGGGCAAAGGCAACATGTTGCAAAGGCCGGCATCCCCAGTGCACCACCCCGCTTTTCGCCATCCCACAATTTGGGTTGCATGCTTTTGGCGAATATTTTGCGGCACGTCGCTGCGGCTTCGCCTCCGCTGTCATAGACATGAGCAATAGACAGATACGTACTCGTTCCAGGCGTACACTTAGAAAAGATACAGAGGGGAAAGCGTTTCGTCGAACATTCAGGCGTTCTTCGGTTTACCTTCACTTGGCCCTTTCGACCCCAACGTATTCCCTGTGTTGGGGTAAATGTTTTCATATTTCTCGTTATTTGGTATTAACTTAATAAGAACTTATTAACAACAAATTTAACTGCCACATTCATTTTTATTAAAGCCTTTTAAAATGTGAAACATTCTTTTTTATATTTTACATTTTTAGTTATTACACCTTTTACACTAATTTCACACAAAATTCAACAAAATTACATAAATTTACGTGCACTTTTTCCAAGAAGTAGTTTCACTTCCTTGTGAATAACATAACAAAGTGATCTTCAAATACGTCCTGGATAATTGATGTACTGTTAAAAAATTGGATGCCAAGGCGTTAGCTGTTAAGGAACCTTAAGTTTTTAACTATCAAAATGGGGTCGAAAGGCTCAAGACTTCTTCTTAAGTTCTAGGTCCCCGTTTTTGCAAAGATTGTAAGTGCCCAGTGTGCTATTAAGCGCACAATAAAAGCTGTTGCCCATGGTTTCTGACGTATCAAAGTATAATATTAGGGTAAGATAAGATAAGTATAATTTAACAAATAATAGCTCCTCAACTGGTCTTGATGTCTTATAATCGTTTTGAATCCACAAGTCATACCTTTTTATCGTTGAGAAAAGAGATTAAATTTTTTTGTAAAAAGTTCACTTAGGTCAGTTAAGTTTTAAAATGTTGTGTATCCGTATTGTGTAACACTTAATTTTGTTGGCATTCTCACTGTACTGTGTTCAGTGTTAATGGCGTATTAAGTAAACATATAAAAATTGTTTGCAATAACTCTATGTACAATGAACAGGTTGCAATCCGGCAATTATTCTCTGTTATACTCACAGAATTTTTCGACGGTGTCTCAGGATCTAAAGAGTTTTTTTATTCGTTTCGGAATAAATTTTCTGAGATTTTGGGAATATTTATATGAAAGCCCAAAACTCGTTTTCTTTTAAATCGTCCAAACGGTTTCTGTGACACCGAGAATTGAATTTAGGGGAAAAATGGTTTGGAAGAGATTTTTGTAACACTCCTGATAAAGACACATTTTTTTTGAATGTGCATATGTACAATGTGCATATGTGCGTGAGTTGCCATAGAAGTATATGGCTAAATATTTGCAATTCTGTTTTTCGGTATTCCCCCAAGTGTGGCCATAAATTGCCCCCTATTTAATACGAGGTGCAAGCTTCTCTGTCCCGCAATCCACTTGCTCCTCCACTCCTCCCCACCAACACTATCGATTCGTTATCCTTTATTTTTCTGTTGGCTTTCCTAATCAGTTTGGTGGTCGTCGAAGAGCTAACCCAAAGAAAGCGACCAAGGGATTCAAGTCAAGTGGAACAAAGTGGATAAAAAAGGGGAGAGATTTTAAGGAAAGAATCTGTAAGGGTTGTTGGTGGCTTATTCAATCAAAGTGGATTGGGTTATGATCTATAGAGTATATCTTTAGGGATTTCCAATGTAATTTATAAGGATGACCATCTTGATGGACGACGGAAATTATTAATTTTCAAACCTTGAAAACTATTTAATTACAATACCTTTAGAAGTCTTAAAATATCAATTTCATTTCAAAATGTTCTGTCAATAAAACAATGAAGAGGCATAATTTGGTAATAAACTGATCTGTAATACAATTGGCTGCTTATAATTAATAAGCCAATATATGTTTATCAAAATATGGCTTGAGAATATAATATAAATATATATTTCATTAGTATCTTACGGTAATGGCCTACATGCAATAAAAAAGATAACTGTACAACCATAGCTTACCATTTGAACAATTGAATAGCTTCGGTGGCTAAAAGCTCAAGTTTTCTATTCTTTTTTAATGGAGGAAGTGACACAAGATCATAAAATTGTTTTCTTTCGTGAAATGTTCTTAAGAATGAAGCCAAATTCCACAAAAACGTTTTTATACCCGTTACTCGTAGAGTAAAAGGGTATACTAAATTCGTCGGAAAGTATGTAACAGGCAGAAGGAAGCGTTTCCGACCCCATAAAGTATATATATTCTTGATCAGGATCACTAGCCGAGTCGATCTAGCCATGTCCGTCTGTCCGTCTGTCCGTCTGTCTGTCCGGATGAACGCTGAGATCTCGGAAACTATGAGAGCTAGGCTATTGAGATTTGGCGTACAGATTCCTGAGCTTCTTACGCAGCGCAAGTTTGTTTCAGTAGACTGCCACGCCCACTCTAACGCCCAAAAACCGCCCAAAACTGTAACTCCTACAGTTTTGATGCTAGATAGAAAATTTTAACTGAAATGTATTGTTCTCAACAATACCTATCGATTGACCTAAAAAAAAGTTTGCCACGCCCACTAAAACGCCCACAAACCGCGAAAACCTGTGACGCCCACAATTTGCATGCTAGATAAGAAATTTTAACTGAAATGTATTGGTGTCGTCAATACCTATCGATTGATCCAAAAATAAATTTTCCACGCCCACTCTAACGCCCATAACGCTTAAATCTGTCTACCGCCGGTAGGTGGCGCATTTTAATCTCGCTTTGCTGCTTGCATATCTCCATTTCCCTTTGAGTAACGGGTATCTGATAGTCGAGGTACTCGACTATAGCGTTCTTCCTTGTTAGTTATCAAAACGATGCGGGGAGACTTCTTCGACCCCTTCATTTGATATGCCCACTTGGGTTGTTCTCCTCCATCGACTGCAGAACTATTAAATGTCAGTTAAAATAAGAAAGAACGCTACAGCCGAGTGCCCCGACTATCAGATACCCGTTATTTAGCTAAAGGGACCAAGCGAGATGGATATATACAAGCAGAAAACCGAGAATGTAATGCCCCACCTATCCGTGATCTCAATAAATGGTTATGTGGGCGGCAGACAGACAGTGGGCGTGGCAAACTATTTTTTAGATCAATCAATAGGTATTGACGAGACTAATATATTTCAGTTAGCATTTTTTTTAGCATTAAAATTGTGGGCGCCACAGTTTTGGGCGCTGCGTATAAAGCTACGGAATCTAAATTTAAAATCCCAATGGGCTTAGCAAATCAATCGATAGGCATTGATGAGAACAATACATTTCAGGGAACACAGTTTTTGGCGGTTTGTTTGACACCCTGACGAAACAAACATGTGCTGCGCAGGAATCTAAAGAATCTCCATGCCTAATCCCAGTATTGCAGCTTTTATAGTTTTCGAGATCACAGCGTTCATACGGACATGGCCAGATCAACTCGGCTAGTAATCTTGATCAAGAATATATATACTTTATGGTGTCGGAAATGCTTCCTTCTACCTGTCTACTTTCCGACGAATCTAGTAAACCTTTTTACTCTACGAGTAACGGCTATAAAAATAGGAAAAATAAGAATAAACTAGACATAGGGAAAGTGGGTAAACTTTGCACTATTACTTTTTTGTTTTCCACACGCTTTTGAAGCAGTTGCAACGCCGTTTCTCGGCTTTTCCCGCCTTTCCCCCATTTTCCCATCATTCAGTGCAACGGAGTATGCGTGAAAATCCTGGCAACTTGTTAGCTTATCCGGTGATTACATCGATAATGCTACGTGGTGTTTTAGCTTCCCGACTACGTGCTGTTTATGCCCGGAGAGTCAAGCGAGTCGGGCTGCCCCTGGAAATTGGAGAGGGGCTTACACATACGAACGGCGAGAGGGGATCCCTTGGAATGATACTGTTGCCATATCTGTTTGACTGTCTCAATGTGTCTGAGTTTGTGCCGTGTTACTTTTGGCGAGGACTAGGAACTGCAGAACGCCACTCAACTACTTTTCTTTGTTGTACCCTGAAGACAAGAAGAGGTTCTTAGTTCTTATGCCCCATATACTTTTTTCAATCGACAAGTCCAATCAATGTTTTAAAATATCCCATTTGGAAATTATCCTTTTGATTAGGTAAAATATACTCCAATTTTTACTTAAAAGCTGCAGTTTTAAGCTGATACTAAATGAGTCTTGATATATTTTAAATATTTCGTTGATTTAAGCTTTTCCAAAAATGTAAACGATATTACGAACAGCTGAAAAAAAGCCAATTTGAATTAACTGTTCTCAACTGTGAACTACTGTACACAGGAATTTTATAGAAGTTCATTTTTTGGATGTTTGATAGTAGCTAAATGGTCCATGAATTTTTAGAGTAAACCAAATTCTACTTGCTGTTGACTCTAAGATCTTCTGTAGTTTTTGGCATACAAATGCGCAAGCTGTAGTTCTGGATGGTTTTATAGATACTCTTCAGGACGCCCTCTCCCCGCCAGTGCACATTGTACATTTTATTGCCTTCCGCCGATTCGACTTGAGTCGAGAGTCGTAAGCAGATACATTTGTATCTGCTGAAAAAACCCTTTAAAGGACTCTCGCCCCTTAGCTAGCAATTTCACTTGCTGTTATTCACGCGCTCAATCAATTTTTCAAGTTTTTATAACCAGGAAACGGGCGTAATGCAAAAAGAGCTGGCTGGTGCTGGTTTTTGTTGCAGTTTGCGGTGCACATTTCACGTCGTATTTCCTTTTTTAGTCAGCTTCTAATGCAGTTTCTTCTGGGTCTGCGCCCTGGCACTAATGATATTTCATTGGTTCTGATTTATGGTCAGTTGTTTGCTCCTTGGCCGGCTCTTTGTGTTTTGCATTGATAACAAAGGACGAGTTTGCCTTTGGAATTCGTAATGAGCCAACAGGTGGCACTCGACAGATAACAGTGCCGATTAAGGACACTTTTCTAAAACCGTGGGCTAGCTACCAGTTTATCTGAAAGCATGAATTTCTGGAATTAGTGCAAAGATAAAGTGCATTTTCGGGAAAGTCTTTTAAATGTATATAAAAATATATAAAGTTTACTTATTTACGGAATTCATGGCAGTCACAAATAGTACCAAGAGTGTGCGCGAGGAGACTACTGTATATATAAATAATTTAAGACCAGGGGACTTCAAAGTTTAAAAATAAGCATTACTTTTTAAAGGATAGATTAAGCCGAAAATTATTTACTATTATTAAATTGAACAAAAAAATAAGTTTACTATGGCAAGCCGATGTTTATATAGAATATATATTAGAAGTAGTCAATGTTAATTACACCATTTTTGAGGATTTTTGAGTGATATTAAAATATCAAGTTATGTAGAATGAATTCCGTAATTATTATTAAATACTTTATTTCGAGTTATACAAGGATTTTCCGATCCTTCCTATAGCTTTCTATGATACAGTAGTCCGATTTGTATCAAATTTATTTCGTAGTTCTGAAATGATCAAAAACAAGGAAGCTGTATTTATTTTCCTATTATTTTGCCAATAATTATCCAATCGTTTTTATGGCAGCTATGTGATATGATCGTCCGATTATTTTAAAATTCAATTCGAAATTCTAAATATTAAAACGAGGAAGAACGCTATAGTTTAGTACCTCGACTATCAGATGCCCGTTACTCAGCTAAAGGGACCAAAGGGAAGATATGTAAGCAGCAAAGCGAGACTGAAATGCGCCACCTACCCGTGATCTCAATATATGGTTATTTGGACGGTAGACAGATTAAAGCGTTATGGGCGTTAGAGTGCGCTTGGCAAACTTTTTTTGGGTCAATCTATAGGTATTGATGATAACTATACAGTTCTGTTAAAATGTTTATTCTAGCATCAAAACTGCAGTAGCCACAGTTTTGGGCGGATTGTGGGCGTTAAAGTGGGCGTGGCACCCTCCTGAAACAAACTTGCGCTGCGCAAGAAGCTCAGAAATCTGCATTCCAAATCCCAATAGCCTAGCTCTTATAGTTTCCGAGATATAATCTCTGCAAGGGTATAAAAAACAGACCAGCCATAACTCTATAACTCCACCCTGAGTGAACTGGCTTTTAGTCATCAAATCGTGGCCGTGGGCTTTGTTTAATTGTTTTATATATGTAATAGGGGATATCTTCAATTTTTTAGGAGAGGCAGAGGCTGTATGTAAAAGAAAGGCAGTTGAGAAATTTATCTATAAGGCAAAATCATAAGCCTTATTCTTTAAACGTAGTTTCTCTGCCTCAGTATAGATTAAATTTGGTCGTCCAATATTGGCTGGAAGACTTTTTGGAGGTGTTTTCCATTTATATTACCAAATTTTTTAAGTGCACGGATTTGGCCAATACAGTGTTTAAGCCTCTTTGAACCTCGTTTTCCACATTTTTATTAATTTGTGTATCGTAGCTTTTGCTGTTTACTTCCTTTCGAACAACGCACTCAGGTTTCGTCAGTTTTCATACATGATAAGTCAAATATTTTGATAAATCAGCTGACTTCAGAGAGCTGACACAAGAAAAAAATTGCCATCCAGTTGAACTTTCTTTTCAGTATCTAACTGAAGTACTCAAATATTTATAGTCTTTTTTACTATGGTCTCTCTGCCATCGATTTTTCGACATTATGCTAGAAAGTCAAACAATGCTTTAGATAATTAAATTAATATTGTAATATCAGGCCCAACTGCCATTTAAAAACTGTGGCAATAAAACGAAACTAAGCGAAGCAAGATGAAATAAAAGGAAGAGGTTAGTCGCCGCCACTTGGAATTAATGCGTAAATTTAATTTTGAACTTGGCACGTTAAAGAAAGCGGCGAAAACAATTTAATGGAGTTCCATATTGTTCCTTTTCCCAGTACTATATGCTATACACATTGTATGCTATGCTTAGCCACCCACATTGCGTGCTTGGCGGCGCTTAATGGTGATGGAGATGTCCTCTGTCTGGGTGAAAGTTGCTCCGCCATTTCATCCGGATACCCGGCTACTACTGCTGCTGGTTCCCATCTCGAAGGCCGTTATGTTAACGCAATTATTACGCATTTCTTATGATGTAATCAGACGCAGCTTGGTTTTCAAATGAAAATATGCCATCCCTATCCCCATTTCCGTATCCGCATCCGCACTCGCATCCTTAATCCTGAATTCAATGCCCACCCCACGGGTTTTCCCTGCGCTTTTTGCGGCAAAACTTTTGCCAGGTGAGCTGCTGCCGTCCTCTCCACCTGAAAATGAAGCAAAATAAAACTAAATTATGGCAATTGAAAATGAAAAGCGAAAATTAAGCGCATAATGAGTCGCATCGGAGGGGGAAGTTCCGTGGGTGGGAAGTGGATGGGATGGAGAAACCCAAGATTAAAGCAACAAGCAACGACGGTACAATACAGGATAATACAATAAAGGCCGACAAACAACAAACTGCCAAATTATGAAGCAAAAGTTGGCGTGAAGCAATCTCGAGAGGAAGACAAAGGGATCCGGGAAATTGGGGGCGTAGTCGCGTAGGGAAAGCGCATTATCCGGCGCCCTAATGCACTGGGCCCACAATGAACCTGGCGCCCTCATCGTGAACTCTGTCCTGGAAGCCACTTGAAGGGGTCCTTTGATTGGTGGTTCAGTGGGCGGTTTCCGAGGCGGTTTTCTGGGCCTCTCCGGATGGAGATGGAAAATTTGGCTGTGTGTTTGCGGGTAGGCTGAAGTCAAGGGGCACCGTGCTGGCGAAAACTCACGTACCGTGAATCAGTCAAAAGAAATAAACTTCAGCTGCGCGGAGAAGTCTCGCAGGGAGTCTTCGGAAAACTTGAAACTGGCGATAAAAGTGTCAATGGATATGCCTGTCTACTGTATTGTAAACACATTAAACATTCACATTAAAATTTGAAGTACTTATGTTTTCACTTATTAAAACTGGTTAATATCCCATAGTACATTACGTATTTTACCTATCAAATTGGTTTTCATTGCTAGTTCTAACGGCACATGAAAACAACATTTAAGTTTTAAGAGTTAAGTATAATAACCAATACAATTAAATACAAAGAAGTCACAGTTTTTTCATTATTTTTGTACCCGTTACTCGTAGTAAAAGGGTATATTAGATTCGTTGGAAAGTATGTGACAGGTAGAAGGACCCTATAATGTATATATATTCGTAAAAAGGATCACTAGCCGAGTCGATCTAGCCATGTCCGTGTGTCCGTCCGTCCGTACGAACGCTAAGATATTGGAATATTTAAAAGCCCGAAAGTTGAGATTTGGCATTCAGACTGTTGAGGTTCTTGCGACGCCCAAGAACATATATTCATTCATATTTAACATAATATTCATTAAAAAGTTATTAGCAAATAATATGTTCCATCTCGTAAAGAGCCGATTATACACTAACAAATTTGTATTTATTAAAGGTAATTTTTGAAGGACATTCTAAAATTATGAATGTGCCGGGTTCTTAGATCAACCAAGACGAATCCAATAATCCAACCTTAAGCGATACTCAACTGACATTTAAGTCAGTGATTTAAAAGAAGCAAAATATATGATTGTGTTTTTTATTACACTATTTATACGGTCCCTGGCCTAAGTTGTAAGAGTTTTAATACCAAACGAAAAAAGTTAACTTAGAGTGAGTGCTCTTGTGTAAAAATATTTCCTTTGAAATGTTGAATTGAAAAGCGATGCAATTAATTGGGGATAACGGGCAAGATATAAATATCTAAAAGCACAGATTTATCATCCAAAAATGTATTTCATGGAATTCAGTTGAATTCTTTATTTAGTTTCATATATTTTGGGAACAGAGCCCAAAAAAAATGTTCAAATAAAAAATTCGGCATTTCTTTGACCGGATGAATAGAATGATTTTCGTTCCAGTGAAGTGCCAAATATAGTGATATCACTTTTGTACTTTGTGCTGTTCAGTGAAGCAATTAAGTGGGATTACCTGGAAAAAATATATAGCTCTGAAAGCATGAATTTTTTTTGCCCGGACTCAGGACATTTTTGTCGCCTGCCGAAGGACTAATGCATTCACCACATAGCTGCATGTGGGTGGCTTTCTGTGAACATCCTTTCACCCACACGCAGCCAGTGAAAGGCAAACAAACGGCTCTGTCACTCAAATCTGACACAAGACAAATCGCATTGAGGCGACTGCCGAATTGATCGCCCGACTTTGCCAGCCGCTTTCCTTGCCCTGTCGGAAAAATCCCCCGGAAAATTCGCTACACTCGAGCAATCAATTCACAATTACGGAACTGCCGCTCCAGCCTCCAGCCTCCTACCCATTCCTATTCCCAATCCCCGACACATTCGCATCCACATTCGCTCGAATGCAAAGTTCAATTCAATCTTTCAGTTGTCACTGGCAAAAACAATATGCGAAAGGATGCATCGGTTGCTCCGCTTGTTGTCTGCATCTTAGGATCGAAATGTACCCATCTATATACAGTACACAAATGTGTAATGGCATTTGCAATGCGAAATCTAATGAAACGTGTTTAAAACAATTTGTTCCCAATATTGAATTATACACATGAGTGCACTTTGACTTCTTTCCATGATACCGTAGGTGCTTTTGGTGGGGCTGTTACGAGGGCTTCGGAAAGGGTTCTCGGTGGGGGTTCCCAGGAATATCATCCGGTTGTGACTCACACGTGCGTGTGGGTGTGCATAAATTAAGATGTGTGCTTTTGCGGCGCAAGATCAATGCTCATTTGGCTGGCAATCAATCCGCATCCCCGAGTCCTTGTGGGCAATCAGCCAGGCTAAACTCACTTACTTGACGGCACTTCACTGCACTTAGATTGGTATTTCGGGTTGAAAATCGGAGCAGTGTTAGTTGGGGAGGAATGCAACTTATTTAGACTCACTAAGACTGGGCCGAGGCACGGAAAGCTCTTCTTTCGTATTTCCTATTGTCTAAAGGCCGAATACGTCTAGGTATACAGACTATGTTTTATTATCTAGGCGAGCGTAGGGTAAGGTGTCGAACTCGTCAAATCTCATATGTGACGTCACGTAAAAAATTCCAAATAATTGTTGTCGATTTCTCGTATGTTTTTACAATAAGTTTATTAGAAATTCGCCTAATTTAATCATAAATTTAAAAACCTATTCAATTTATAAGGGTTTCAGAAGTGCCAGATCAGAACTTTGCGGAAAACCAGGTCAGAAAAATATACGCACGTATTAATAAGATCTTAAGCAACAGTTCTTGGAACATTGTGTTTTATTGCTTTGCCCCTAATGAAAGTCGCACCATCAAGTTTCCAACATTACCATGGAGTGTCGTGACGAATATAGGGTAGGGTATAAAGACTTAATTTGTTTGGTATTTGCTGACATTATATCTTTATATGTTTCTTTTCCACAGCCGTTAATTAAAAAACCAATTATTTTTTGTTGAACTTTGTGTACTAGAAATTGAACCACTTTTTTTGTTCAATTTAAAACAAGAACTGAAATAGTCCTTTTTATACCCGTTACTCGTAGAGTAAAAGGGTATACTAGATTCGTCGGAAAATATGTAACAGGCAGAAGGAAGCGTTTCCGACCCCACAAAGTATATATATTCTTGATCAGGATCACTAGCCGAGTCGATCTAGCCATGTCCGTCTGTCCGTCTGTCTGTCCGTCCGGATGAACGCTGAGATCTCGGAAACTATGGGAGCTAGGCTATTGAGATTTGGCGTGCAGATTCCTGAGCTTCTTACGCAGCGCAAGTTTGTTTCGGCACAGTGCCACGCCCACTCTAACGCCCACAAACCGCCCAAAACTGTGGCTCCTACAGTTTTGATGCTAGAATAAAAATTTTAACTGAAATGTATTGTTCTCATCAATACCTATCGATTGACCTAAAAAAAAGTTTGCCACGCCCACTTTAACGCCCACAAACCGCGAAAACCTGTGACGCCCACAATTTTCATGCTAGATAAAAAATTTTAACTGAAATGTATTGGTCTCGTCAATACCTATCGATTGATCCAAAAAAAATTTGCCACGCCCACTCTAACGCCCATAACGCTTAAATCTGTATACCGCCGGTAGGTGGCGCATTTTAATCTCGCTTTGCTGCTTGCATATCTCCATTTAGCTGAGTAACGGGTATCTGATAGTCGAGGTACTCGACTATAGCGTTCTCCCTTGTTTTTAGGTGTACAGTTAAATTATTTTTCCATTATTGTAAGGTTTTTTTTTTTAAGAAAAAATAAATAATTTTTACATCTGCATAGAGTTTTTGTGTGTATTTATCAGTTCGTCACCTTAGTCTACAACTTTTAAAAGTAAAACAAATATTGGCTCACGCCAAGAGCTGTAGTATTTAACTCCGCCAGAATTTCGCCATCGAACTTTTACAGAAATATGCTCAATAGATCTCAGCAACTTTCTGCCTTTAAACCTTCGAAAAAAATCAATTTTTTGAAAAATTGACATTCAAAAATCGAATCGTTCGTCACTATACCCTACACTTCCCTTTTTATACCTGTTACTCGTAGAGTAAAAGGGTATACTAGATTTGTCGGAAAGTATGTAACAGGCAGAAGGAAGCGTTTCCGACCTGATAAAGTATATATATTCTTGATCAGGATCACTAGCCAAGTCGATCTAGCTATGTCCGTCTGTCCGTCTGTCTGTCCGGATGAACGCTGAGATCTCGGAAACTATAAGAGCTAGGCTATTGAGATTTGGGCGTACCACGCCCACTCTAACGCCCACAAACCGCACAAAACTGTGTCTCCTACAGTTTTGATGCTAGAATAAACATTTTAACTGAAATGTATTGTTCTCATCAATACCTATCGATTGACCCAAAAAAAGTTTGCCACGCCCCCTTTAACGCCCACAAACAGCCCAAACGTGTGACGCCCATAATATTAATGCTAGATAAAAAATTGTAACTAAAATGTATTGGTCTCGTCAATACCTATAGTTTGATCCAAAAAAAATTTGCCACGCCCACTCTAACGCCCATAACGCTTAAATCTGTCTACCGCCGGTAGGTGGCGCATTTTAATCTCGCTTTGCTGCTTGCATATCTCCATTTAGCTGAGTAACGGGTATCTGATAGTCGAGGTACTCGACTATAGCGTTCTTCCTTGTTATAACTATAACTTTAGTCAGCTGATGTCTTTCTACCTCCTCAGCAATTCAAATAAAAACCTCCAATTTTAAACATCATTTAACGCACTTCGGTCGCTTACCAAGACAGCTATTTCCCTGCTAATGATTGTACTTGTGTGTTGGCATAATGCCGACACTTCTTGAAGTCTAAGCCGAATGATCTCGAGTTGACTAAAACTTCCCTCTACCAAAAAAGTCGTATATAAATCCAATCTTTGTACACAGGGAAAACTATCTAAGAACATTGTTTTTGAATTGAGAACATTGTTCTTGAGTTGAGAACATTCGTTCTTAAAAACCGTGTAAGTACATTTTGGTATCAATATAAGAACGAAATGGTGAGAAGAGAAAAGTTAAATTGAGTTTATTTAACAACTTTTTGATAAGTACACACTAAGGACTGAACTAATAGTTTATTTGTACAAACTATGTACTTAAATACCGCCAATTCAACTTGATTCGAGCGAAATAAAAACATTTTCTACTTAAAAATGTCGTTCGATTTTTAAGAACACTTTTAACTCAGATGATTGATTCTTTTGCAAAATGTCTTTAAATATGTTCAAGTACTCGACCATTGCTATGCAACTTTTTTCTCGAGTGAGATGTTTATTTAAATAACCCTAACCTTAATCGGATGAATAACGCCCTAATTGCGTATAAGCAGTATTGACCACCATAATGAATAGACTTATTTGCGTTTGGCCGGGCTTTGGTCAAGTAAATCTTGCAACTGATTTAATATATTTTTAATATGTACTGGGGCTTCGACCGCTGGTGAAAATGAAAATGGTCGAAGGCGGGGACGGGGGGAAAATGGGCATTGCACTCATAATAAAATTGAAACAGCAGGCGGCCGAAGGATGCGGCTCGGCCGGGAAAAGGACGCGGGGGGTGGGGGAGGTACAGGACATGGTTCACAACCAGGCCCAAAAGGGCGCAAAAAACAATAACAACAAGACGGGAAAACTGCAACAAAAATTGTGTAAACACATGTAAGACTTGCTCGATTGTTGTTGGCCTTTAATTTTTTTGTTGCTTGTTTTTTGTTGCCCTTTGTTTTCCCCCGCCTGCTATTGTTGTTATTTGTGCTTTTGTTGTTGGCGCTGGCGTTGTCTGTCTGGTAAACCAAAATTGTTGCTCGTTTTCCGCATGAATCACTTGCATCATCATCGTCATCGCCATCGTCATCATGGCCGGTTTCGTTGCCAACGCTGCGCTGTGTGTGCATGTATGAACCACAACACTGCAAATATCTGTGTGTGAGTGGGCGTGTCCCGTGTGTGGGTGTGGGTGTGTGCTGCAATCACCCCCTTCCTTTTCCCTCAGTGTAGCCCCATGTGTGTGACTGCACACGGGCCAAAGCGTTTGGCTCTGCACTTTGTAAGTAGCTTTTAATATATTTTGCCACAAGCCAGGAAAAAATCAGGAAAATAAAAAACACCCACCCGTATACAAATAAAAATAAATTCTCTTCGTTGGTCTTTTATGTGTGTGCAGAAATTGGATTAAAATTAAAATAAAACGAGTAAAAAAGGCGAATATGTTATATATATCAATAAAAAAAAAACCCGGTTTCCAACAAGCACAAAATTAAATGAAATAAAATGTACAACGTGCAACGTACACAACGTAAGAAAGGGAGAAGACGAAAAGGTTAAAGGTCGGGGGAAGTTGAGGTGAGCTGCCAGAAAGTGCAACAGTACGAGTACGAGAATGAGTGTGTGGCCAGTGCCAAGAAGGTCGGAGTCCCAGATTAGCAAAAAGTTGGTCACGACTGGAATTTCCTTTGCCAAATTTTTTGATAGCTCGGCATCCCTTTGGCTTCTTCCTTTTCCAGTTTACTGTGTAATTATTTGATGTAATTTGCAAAATCCGCATATTGCACTTTGTCGCGGTTTGACACACAAATTGCTTTGGTCTCTGTGATCATCTAAACGAGGTATTTCTTTAAAATCAAATTTTCTTGAAATTTCTTCTCTATGCGGAAGATTTTTGAATGAAAAGCCCAATTTACTTTGTGTCAATAAATAGCTTTTATAATTTTAGTCATTACTTAAAGTTGTTTAACAACAAAGATTAATCTCGTATTTTTTTTAATAACATATATTTCAGGGTTCCCCCAATATGCTGTAGTATGTTGGGAAAACATTTCAGCTAGAATTATAAAGTGTCTTTCCTATTTTTTTATGATATGTTATGTTATATTATGTTAAAATAGATACTGAGTTCAAGCTACATTATCCAACAAAAATGAATCCTTTTATTTTACCCTTGCATAGGGTATTATATTTTTAGACAGAAGTTAGCATCACCAGTGCCGCTCAAGTTGGTTTATGTTTTTTAAGCTCTACCATTAAAAGCGAAACGTACATTAAAGTTTTTTAAAATCAATCATTTTTTATATTTTTGGAACAAAAAATCTACCTATCCAAAATGTTGTTTAAGTTTAATCATTGAATGTGCCAAAAATCGTTTCGTATATATTTGATACAGCTGCAAATGGACATATTTTGAACATCAAGGAGTTGTTTATTATTACTTAAAATCTTTTTTCTTTATAAGTTTATTTTGGCATGATTTTCTATCTATTAACAGTACAAAAAACAAAAAGAAATGTAACCACAAAATCTCTTAATGTGCCATAGTCTAAGTACAGATCACAATATCTTTTAGGTCCGATAGGAAGAGTGATCACATTTCCATTAACTCTCGGGTTGAGATTTTTTAATATTTATATTTAAGTCTGTTAGCGCCCACATCTCTAAAGATTTCGTTTCAGTGTAAGTTAAAATTGGTTTTATTTATCAATACCTATCTAAATGCTAAGAGTCATATGAATCGCATTGTTATTTTAAGAGTTATGATTTGCGACTTACAACACAGTCGTAGAAGGAAGACTTCCACTACGTTGAAAACTTCTGACTGAAATATACACTGTGTGAGGGTATAATTAATCAATTTTTGAAAGCAAAAAATAATCAATAGCATTTAAAGAATTATTGTTTGCGTTCGAATAAAAAAGGTTGCTTTTAATTAAGAGGTAGACTTTAGTATATTGATATATTTAATGAAACTTAAAATGCCTGGCTACTAAAACCTATAATTTGATAATGACATATAATGTTCGTGCGTCCATAAACCATATGTGCATTGGCAAGCCGGCTACACAGTGAGAAATTGAAGAGATGGGTTGCAAAATCAAGGTCTCGACCAAACCAATTACTGGCTGGACATGCAACTGATTCACTGCTCACACCACTGCCACAGAATTTCCTGGGCCCATCCCCTTTGCCCGATGAGCTGTCGCCTCTTTGACACTTTCGATTGCTTTTTCGATCCGTTTCTCACAGTGCCCTGGGGTGGGATGGGGAAATGGGGGAGAGAGGGGCGAGAGGGGCGCTTTTCATGCTTAGCTTGACACTTTCCACATGAGCATTTGGATTGCCTGCCTGTTCGGTCGAAACTTTTGCTGACGTCGGCAGTAGGAAATTGTTGTGTGTTGGCCAACGATTCATATGCCGTACAAACCACCGATGACCCCTGGATCCGTGACCCCCGGCCTCCGACCCACAACCCCACCAACACACTACCCCACCTCAAAAGGCACCCCTGGAGCCCTCAATCATGTCAATTACTCGCCAATTGTTGGTGTCCTCGGCGAACAGTTGAAAATGTGTTGTGTGTGACGTCTGCGAGGTTTCGCCTGATGGGCATAAATTTTGATTTATTAACAGCCGCAGAGATACTACATAAATACATAAATACCCATATGTACATACGTATATATTAATGCATTTATGTTTGTACACACCACGTACTCGTATATCTGTGCCGGCCCGCTTCATTAATTTGTCATATGTAGCGATGCATGAAGTGAGGCGATATATCCCTGCAAAGGACTCCGCGCAATCCTCGCACAGTTTAAGTTTTCAATTAATTCGTAAATTATGAATGTACGTATTTTTTCGCCATTTTAAATTCGCATCAAATGAGATTTAAATAACAAAAACCACTGATTGGTCTGGTCAGCTCAGCCGGTGTTGTTCTCTTCTTCGGAATCACCCAGATTTCAGATTTCAGATTTCAGGTTTCAGGCTGATATGCCTCTTCATTTAACCATGATTTTCGAGAATCAGCACTGAGTGGCGGAGGCAGCGGCATCGGCATTGGCATAATAACGCTGATTTATGAGCCTGCCCCGATTTCGTGGCCGACTCCCCCGCCTTTCCACCTCTCCGGTTTATTCTTTATTTATTGTTTGCCTCCTTTGGCTGCATTAACCTTGGGCTGATCCGATTCCAGCGGGGAAACTTCGCCCGGGGGCCAACAATTGAAATTATGGATTTTATGTGTCATAAGCTTTTATTGATGCAACAATCAAATATTTATGATGACAATTCCCGCTGACAATGATGGCAATAAAAATGCTTTACCCCCCTCTTTTGTGTCGCTTTTTCAGTTGAGGTGAGAGGTGGGTGGTGGGTGGTGGGTCGTGAGGGAAGCGGCGGCGCAGGATAAAGAGAAAGCGAGGGTGGCAAGGACAATTGAAATTCAACTCCGATTGATGAGCGCCGTCTGAAAAATATCCCCTTTGAGCTTGCTTAAAAAACACTTTGGTTCGAAATTGATATTTTTGGTAGTGCTGTTCTTGACTCTGTTGTTAAATATTAAAGATATGATGATACTTTGTCTATAAGTGGGTGGTTTGTAGAGCTTTTGATGAGATCTTTGGGAATAGGTAATGGTAATTTTGTTAATTTTGCATAACTAAGCTGGGAACATTATTTAAAATATTACTTTAAACCTTTGAGATAGTTGAATTTCTTGTTTAATTTCGTTTTAACTGTGATATTTTTGGTGACAGCTTTCATATTTTATCGGTTACTTATAATTAAAATTATTTTGCTCCAACTTCTGGAAGACATTACTTATGGGGTTAAGGGTATAGGGAATTATATCATTAGCCGCCCTCAATTTCACTTTTGAATTGTTGCATTTTAATTCCCCGTTAGATGTTGTCCCGAAATCTATATGCCATATACATAACATACAGGAGAATAGGAGCCCAGGCCCGCAGGTAAATGTAATTTATCTAGACGAGCTCGCCCACACAAGTGTGCCTTTAACCCAACCGAATCCGAATGGAGTCCGTGCAGATTCTCGGATGTTTCGCGCTGGCTTTGAAGAACCCTCCTGGCGACCCACCTGCATGTTCATCAGGCCACCACCTCCGCAGCCACTGCCTCCTCTGACCCTTCGCCGCCGTCCTACTGCTCCCCATGGCGAAATATCTATGAGTGCATCCATTATCCTTAATATACTTACGTGCACTAATGTGCTCCACATTAATGTGGGGCTGCTTGAAAATTTTAGGTTTTCCGTTTGCTTCAATGTCTGTTTGCCTATCTGTCTGTTTCTGTTCCGTCGGTTCACCCCATGCTCCCTTCCCGTCCCGTCCTCACCAGCCACGCCCCCACCCGTGCATCACAGCAACAATAACAACACTGCCATGTGAGGTCCTTTGTTGGCTGAGAGCACGAGGTCTCCTGGGCAACACGTTGGATATCCGTTTCCATTTCCCATTTTTCCCCATTTCCACCGTCTAGCATGCAATCACGCCGGGAGTCGGACCCGCAGCCGGTGGGCGTGGCCATCTAAATACCAGCTGAATATTTAAAGTTATACTAGATTTTGCTTCGAAGCAGTGTTAATCAATGGAGTTATGTCACGGCCAGGGAACTTAATACTGACTCGACCAGACAAAAAGTAAACACTACAACTATTACTACAAAAAACAGGAGAAAAAGCTATAGTCAATGGCGCAGACTATAACCCACTTCAAAATAAATATTCTTTTTACATTTGATCTACTCTACTTTACACTTTTCACTTTAATATACTGGCTGTGACGTCTTTGACGATGTTCATGCTAGTTACTACTATTTACTAATGGTCCGATCCATTTATAACATATATGTAACCATTTTTAGAGTGCCGGTAGGTATTGACAAGCGGAATAAAATAAAATTTATTTTACAATTTAAACTTTGAAGATTTGGCGTTTTTTTAACCATAGACTGGGCGTGACAGATTTCTGAAATTAACTTGCGCTGCCTAAGAATCTCTAGAATCTGCTTAATCCTAAAAGTTTATAGTTTCCGAGATCACACCGTTCATACGGACGTACAGACGTTATTCTGAGAGTAACAGGTATAATGAGACCATAAGACCTCCATGTTCTCAGTTTTTTAACTAGATTTCTAATGAATTGATTTCAGTCATTAAGACGATTTCATGTTGTGAACGGTACAATCATTTCATTACGCTAAACTAATTTTAGAAAAATCATTTTTATTCGAAAAAAAAAACTGAACTGGAAAAACTTTACTTTTCGAGTATAAAGTTAAGGAAAGATTCGAGTTACGGAAGTTCCACAGACTTTTTAAAATATGGTTGCTAAATGCGAGCTATGGGAGATCGACTGTATTCGATCATACACATTTGATCGCGAACAAAAGAAAATAATTAATAATATATATTAAACTCTACGCTCCATGGTTTTCTAGCGTTTGTCGTTGGAATTTAAAAGCAAACAGAATACAAAGCAGAGCATGCTGCATCCTTGCGTTAAACAGACTGTGTTTGCTCTTATTTATTTGTTAATTTCTGGTTGTTGCAAATGGCAAACAAACTAAATGCTTAAACGATTTAAAACTCAACGCCGGTAGATATCAATTGTGAAAAAAGGCAGCAAAAAGCCGCAAGTAAATAAGCATATGGCAAGTAAACAAACACACCAAAGGCGCCAAAAGGGACAAATAAAAATGAAAAGAATGAAAAAAACTACCGGGAGAAATGAACGACGGGTCAAATTTTATGCAGGCGCAAATATTTTAAATGTTAACAATAAAACATGCGCACAGTAAATAAATGTACATATGAGTGTAAGTGTAAACAGGCCACTATAGGCTGGATTCCCACTTTTTCTGACATTAATTAATAACTTAAAAACGAAGTGCTCTTTAAAATTTCTGTCTTGACCGTATACCCGTAGAGTGAAAGTGTATATTTTATTCTTTGAAAAGCATGCAACAGGTAACGTTGGAACTGTACGGTAAACAAATTCTTGATCTTGATCACTAGACAAGTGAATCTGGGTACATCCGTCGATCTGTCTGTAAAAGCTCAAATCTGTGTGAAGATTTTGTTTTAATGTAAATTGAAAATTATTTATGTGTCAATAACTACATACATGCGATTATCGTAACTAACTAACTAAATTTAAATAAACTCATCGATTGGACCCGACACCAATCGATACTTCTTACCGAAAATTGAGCGACCAGACAGTTGCGATCCTCACTAGGAAAGGAAGATTTTTTAAAACTCTTGATTTCAATACATGAACAAATAAATAAAAACATAAAATTAATAAGACAGTGCTGAAGAAGCTTTCATTTAACAGTCGGCGGTAACAACTTTATTATTTTAAAAGTAAAAAGTAACTAAGTTAAATTGGCTTTGCATGTTTTTCACAATTTCTCATTCTATTTTTATACTCTTGCAGAGGGTATTATAATTTCAGAAGCTTGCAATTCGGTAAAGGAGACATTTTCGAGTATATATAAATTCTTGATCAGCTTGATCGATCCGTCTCAGTTTTAGAACATTTATGACAAAACTTTCTCAAAAGTCTTCTAACTATCACAGTTAGTATATACCACTGTGGGCAAAAAGTAAGGTTAATTTGTTTTTTCGATTTTTGTGGTGTGGTGCACTATGAATTCCTTCCACCAACCAAACTGTTAATAAGGAATATTTTTGATGCGTCGTTTGCGTGAAGTAATTCGTCTAAAAGACCAGCATCTTGGTTTTTGCATTACCATAATGCACATTTCACTTGTTTTTTGAGACCATTTCGCCAAAATTTCGACGCATATCGTTTCGCAACCACATTTTTCGCCTGATTTGTTTCCGTGTGTCTTCTGGCTATTCCCAAAACTCTAGAGACCACTCACGGGAACGCGTTTTTAGTCAATTTAGGGGATAAAAGCTGAATCGAAGAAGGCGGAAAGGGTGAATGTGGCATGTTTTAAGGATTGTATTTTAACGGCAGAGGATTATTTTAAAGGGGATGAAATTGGTTCAGAAGAATAAATAAAGATATTTTATTTTTCAAACAAATTTACTTTACTTTTTGCCCACAGTACGGAACGACTCGGATAGGGTAATATATGTTATAGCTCCTGTATGTGGAATCGGAAAAATAATGGACAAAAAGTTATAGCTGCGTTGTCTTTAATGATATTCTGTTCTTCTCTGAGATAGAAAAAAATTATTTTTAATTTTTAATTTTAAATAATATTGTATGGAAGTCAAAGTGTAGGGTAAGTGGGGTGAGGACAGCTAAGGGGCAAGGATAATTTGTGCGCTGATTTCAATGTAAGCAACTTTGAAGTTATTTTCTGTCAATTTGAGATTCGATACAATCTTCTCATTCTGCTGAAAGACAACATTTCGTGCCTAACGCGTACCTCTACCAATTTGTTTTTATCTTCATTCTGTGTGTTATGTTGCGAAACTTCAAAAATTGAATGAGGGGCAAGGATAGTTGAAGCTAACATTTGATTCAAACATAAGTTTTTTTTAATAATTTGTTTTCCTGACTTCTGTTGGATAGTTCAATTACGGGTATTGGTCGTGGTATTGGTTGCGCTCATGCTTGTAGCTGTGAGCGAGAGCTCAATGAGCCAGGATGCAGTCAAACTCAGAAAAGCGGTCTAGGCGCGGTTAAGTACTACGTACCAAAAGGATGACAACGTGGAATTTGTAAGCTATAATGGTATTGAAAGATAAATATATTACTGAAAAAATATGGTTATCAGTGTCAAAGTACTAAAACCGCATTTTAATATGACAAAGAAAAAAGAAAAAAAAAAGTAGGAAAATAAATCTACTCAGTTCTAGATCGACATATCGTTTTCCAAATTCAACAAACAAATTTAACAAAATTAAAAAAAAATTATTTATTATACTATACACTATCATCAGCTGAAGTAAGTGCATTTTTACATTCTACAACATTTTTCGCAGGTTTTGCAATTTACTTAAAAGTTGTGTGTGAAAAAGTTTTTGTTACCATACAGGCTTCCAATTATTTTGTTACGATTTGTGCCTGCTATGTCCAACCAAGCTTTTCTTACCATCCTTACCGCACTCTTCCTTTAGCCTCCTTTCTTGTTTTTATTAAAAAATAATTTTTTTTAATCAAATCAATTTATTTGTAGCAAAAATATAATTAAAATGGTATCTAAATTATTTTATTAAAAATGTATTTATTTACAAATTTTTAAAATTTTTTAAAGATTTTATCGTAACCGAAATTTACCAGACAACAATCTGGGAATTGTAAAGTGCGCAAAAAGGGCACATTAAGATATTTGTAATAAAAAATCGAAAAAATTGGTATTTGGCATACAAAAGTGGTTAGAACCTTTAATTCAGGCCTTTTGCCATTTATATCATTGGATACTAATATATTAGTAATTTACCTTCTTTTTGAATCCCTTCATCGTATTGCGGATTTTTCTTGAATTTCGATTTAGAATTGAAAAAATCTGCCTCGGGTATGTCGAACTTGTAGTTTTTAATGAAAGAAATTGTTAAGGCAACTCTAAGTTAAAGATGCGCTTTTACCAAAAAACATTTGTAAGTAAAAAATGAAAGAAAAACTCTGCCCAGGCTTTTTGTATGGAGAAAATGTTTGCAGGTTCGAAAATGAAAAAAGTTCAAACAAACCGGTGAAACCGACTTTCAAAATGTGTTTTTGATAAAACCGTTATTGATCTTCGATACTCCAGTGTAACTTACCTGAAAGTAGCAACTTCCAAAGCCAATATTTTTTCTATTTGAAATTTAGGCAGTGTATTGTAGGCATAACAAAAACTCTCTTTTAATGTCATTAAACATGTTTTATGAAAATCTTTCAAAATAACTATTTTTCCATTACTTTATTTAATGGCAACAGCTGTTTCAACAGATTATTCCTTAACGGTACGTGACTGTACGTATGTATGTAAAATGTATTTTACGTACCCTTAAAGTTGGATGACAAAACACAATGACGATATCAAATCTTAATTCGAACGACTTTCGGAAAATGGATTTTTGCTACAAGAAGTGGTTATCCAGCCCACAGTGCAGTGCAAACACACCCTACAAACAAACCAACAGCAGAGCCTAAAAGTATACGATAACCCCTAGAAAAACCCCTTCCGAAAGCCCATTCACCACATTCAAACAAAAACCGCTTAAAACACTTTACTATCGCATTTTGGAATTGTTCAAATATTTTCGCTGTTCTTTTGCCTCGCTTGTTGCTGTATTGTTGCAGCATTTTTTCTAGACCTATCTGCCGTCCCTCTTTCTCTCTCTCTCTTTTACAAATACAAACAATTAAAATCCTCAAATATTTGCGCCAACTGCAAAAAACAAATGTGAACTCGTTGTGCAAAGAAAGAAGTTCGAGGAAAAAAGAAGAAAAGTGCATCAGGAAAGCGCCTGGAAAAGCGGGCACGTTACGTTGAAGTTGGTCAGCAATTTTACAGATATAAATACAAATTCGGTGTTGCTTTCGTTTTTTCCACCATTTCCCTTCACTCGACTTTTGTCTGTCTACTTTTTTTCTGTTCATCCAAATGTTTTTTTTTATTTATCTGCGTTGACTGCCGTGACACGCGTAGTTATACCCCTTACGCGTAGAGTTAAAGGTGTGTACTAGATTGGTCGGAAAGTAACTAACATTTCGGTCTGTCTGTCTGTATTTTCGTATAAACGATGAGACCTCGGAAACTGTTAGATCTAGAATATTGGGATTAGGCATGAAGATTCTTGGGCTTCCTGCGCAGCGCAAGTTTGTAGCGCCCATTACGCTAAAAACTGTTTAACGCCCACATTTTTGAAGATTTTGTAAAAGTGTAAATGAGATTTTGTTCTTATTATCAATACGCCTCTACAAGCAAAGCAAAATTGTTAGGATCGGACCATTCACTAAAAATAAATAAGCAAATAAAGGAATAGGCGCTAGGTGGCGTGTTTGTGTGGAGTGCAATCTCGGAAACAGCCGATTTTGCTGCATCCATATCTACATCTCCCTCGCGCTTCCTTTAGCTGAGTAACGGATTTCTGATAGTCGAGCCATTCAAAAGTTATACGCAAAACAAGATTTAGGCGGACTTCTCAAAATTAAAATTTTATTTTGTTTGTCAAATTGTTATTTTAGGGTCCTGAAAATTCTAGACGATGTTAAACAGCTTAATATAAGAATCTTTAGATCTTCCACTTTTGGAAAAACTCGCTAGCTTGGCGGGAAAGCAGCTATAAATAGCTAAATTTCATACACCCGTAACTAAAACTCTAAAGGTTCATGCTTGTGCTATATGGTACGCCTTTCTAACAAGATTTGTCTAAATACCATCGTTTAAAAATTATGGTCAAATCTTTTTTTTTCGATTTTTAATTTTTTTTTAATTTTTAAGATTCCTCAACTTTGGACAGCATTGAATATTGTATGTGTATCCAAACGGTATTTTAGAGTCATGGAATCATTTAGAAACTTGAACTCTACGGCTTTTGGGAAAGTAGATTAATTATATGATTGATGTTTAGGGCAAAAACTTCTGAAATCAAACAAAAACACCTCTTAACGAGGTTCAAATATAGTGACGATCGCACCTTCAACAAACAAAATTTCTGATGTCAACTTTTGTGACGAAAATGTATTATACGATCTACTATATAAATACACTTTCTACATTTTTTACATTCGGCAGGCGGCAATTCAATATACCTGTGTTTTTTTCATTTGACACGCTTTATTAAAATCGTACAGCTAAAAACAGGATTATTGAATTGCAGCGTGCCGATTTTTTGTTCTAGAATCAAAACTGAAGGAGCGAAAGTTTTAAGCGACTTGTGGGCGTTGGAATGGGCGTGGCACCCCTTAGATATAAACTTGAGCTGCTCAAGAATCTCTAGAGTATGAATGCCTAGTCCAAACTTTCTAGCTCTTATAGTTTCTGAGATCTCCGCGTTCGTACGGACGGACAGACAGGCGGGCAGGTAGACAAGGCTAGTTCGACTCGGACAAATATTCTGATCAAGGACATATAGACTACACTTCCTTTTAACTGTTACATATTTCCGAATCTAAGTTACCCATTTACTCTATGAGTAACGGGTATAATATGTATCTAGAATGATGCGAACGGGCTAAAGTTAAACCACGAAAGTCAAAATTCCGTCCCCTGCTGAAAGTCGTTTTAATGAGAGTTTTAAATGCAATATCACACCTAAATACTGTGCAATCTCTGATGTTTGTAATTTGATTCCTTCCAATCTTGGTTTCCTGAAGTCAGGGATCCTCGTTTTCCTCGTGAACAGCATAAGCCCTGTTTTACTCAGGTTAATACGTAGTCCACAGGTCTGCTGCCCATTTATTTAGTTTTCCTGCGGCTCTTTCCAAACCGCTAATAACGTCTAGATTAGGACCCGATACGTAGCACGACGTCATCCGCATTTGCTACCGCTTTAACGCCTGCTATATTGATTTCTTCCAGTAACTCGTTCATGTTAAATAGCCACAGTAGTGGGGACACACTTCCCCCCTGTGGTGTGCCTCTCCTCACATATCGCATGAGGGTAAAGCCATCCAATTTGGCTGTTATCGTCCTACTTGACAGCATAACGCCGATCCATGCTCTGATTTCGCTCTCACTGCCCACCATGTTGAGGGAGTTCACATCGTGAACGCCCCTTCTATGTCCAGAAAGATTGCCATTGCAATACACGAGGTGTGATGACTTTTAATGTGTCGTACTACTTCGAGTAGTGCCGTTGATCGTCATTCCGATATTTAAGCTGTGCGTCCGAAAAGTGCTGTTTCTCCAATTTTTCTCTAATGGGAATATTTAATATTCATTCAAGTGTTTTCGCCGTGAAGGTGGTCAGGCTTATCGGTTTATACTCCCTCGCCCGTATGTGACCTCTTCTTCCAGGTTTGGAGACAAACATCACCTTGGCCTCCCTCCAACCGGCGTGTGGTAGTTAAATATAATGATGATTCGTAGTCTAGCCGTTTTCCAATGCTGTATTTGGTCGTTTGTAGCATCTCGTCCTGGGTTACTCTGTTTGTCGAATAAGTCTACTGCCATTGTTCTTCTTGCCAGTATGATTCGTTAGATACTTGGGCTTGTCTTTCGTGGAATTTACCGGGAAAGTTCATGTTTACTAGTCGCTCTAAGTATTTTTTTGACTAAAAGATTCTACAGGGCTCGTTGAATGCATTTGGTCCCATACTTCCATGTCTAGAGCCGTTGTCGAGGTTTGTTTCTTATTCTCCTATTCTCTTCGTCAAAAAACCAAAACCAAAACTGGTCATCAATCGGGTATTTTTGCATATCAATTTTGATCCCTTATGTTGCCATATATTAATATTTTCGAGCATATGAAATTGATATTTTCCAACATGTCAATTTGGTATTTGTGGTATTTTTTAATAGCCAACTGATATGCTTTCATTTCAAACTCATATACTTTCATATCAGATTGATATAATTGTAATATCAATATTAATCAGTTTTGTTTTACTGTTTTGCATTTTATAAACAAATAAATATTGAACACCCATAAGATCCCTGTAAATATTAATTTTTTATATATTTCGGATCAATTATAAAAATAATTCCAGGACTTAGCAATAAATGACCGATCACGCTGTAATCGGATGCCTCCTGTAGCTTTGCATCAGCGCCAGGAAGTTCTTCTTCTGTCCTCGATAGAAGTTTCCCATCGAGGGGTAGACGCCTAGTTCGTCATCTTGGCCAGCCATTTGACTTTGTGTAGTGCAGTCTGTGAAGTCAGGCAGAGACCCATCAGCAGATACGTGGAAAGTGCGTTCCTCCAGAAAGCTTTTCACGAGCTGGAACAGCTGTGGCGTAAAAAGACTTGTGGCTTTGTACAGGAGCCCAGGGTGCCACACTTTGTCAAAAGCCTGCTGGATGTCAAGGAAGGCAGCAACTGAATACTTCTTCTTCTCTAAGGCTTCTAAAGCAAAGTTCACAATTCTGTGCAATTGCTCAGGAGTTTCATGTTGAAGACGAAAGCCAAACTGGTATTCCGGAATCGCACTGGTGACATTCTCGTAAGTGAGTAGCCTGTTCAGGATCAGCCTTTCCATGATTTTTCAAAGGGATGTTAAAAGTTTAATGGGCCTGTATGAGTCCACGTTAGTCGGCGATTTTCCTGGTTTTGGGATCATTATTATTTCGCCGATTTCCAAACTTTTGGGAAGTATCCAACAGTTAGTCTGCTGGTGAGTAACGACACCAGGAATTACAAGGCTTGACCGGTAAAAATCGTATCGTCCTGTTGTCCAGAAGTTCTTCACCGGGAGTTTTCTTCGGTGAAAGTTTACCTACAAGGTATTTCACCTTGTCAGTGAGACAGGGTTAGCAGGCAGGCACATTTGATGTGTTCGGGCGTTTCCCGTTCTTGCGGATCCTCTTCTCACTCCTCGCTTTAGATTGAGAAGTGCCCCAATTCTGTTGTAGCTGGAGATGTCTGGAGGTCTCTGTATTTTGGCGATTCCTGGGCGCAGCTATCTCAGCAGCCTAGTTTATCATGCGCACGAAAAGGCTGATGGCATTGTCATTGTCAGAAGGTTCCTGGATTTGTATGTTAGCCTCACTCAGCTGTTCTAAGTAGGCTTTGAAAGCGTTTATATTAGCACCTCTGGCTAGGAGTTGCGAGCGCTGTGGTTTTTTCACAGGTGTGACATGCAGTATGGCCAGGATAGGAGTGTGGTCCGAGGAGAGTTCATGCAATGTTCTTACTTGTAGCCTGTCTATAGCATATCCAGATGGCATTATCTATTGCTGTGAACTTATGGCTGAGCCTAAGGGCGGAAGGAGAGCTTGCGTCACTCTGCAGGGTTGAGCCAGTCCTTGCTTGCATATCCTTGGGTTGAGCTATATCAGCATACGATTTATTCGATCTTAATGCCTCAGATGGTATGAATTCACGCGAGGCGCGTCGTGGATCATTGGTTGTCGGGAGTCTAGGCCTCGGCTTTTGTTTCTATTTTAACTGGACAGCCTTTATCTGACGAGACGTGGTTACCACCAAAGTTTACGCACAAGCATGTATCGCTTACACAGAGCATGGAACCAGTAACATGAGGGTCACTACATTTATCACAAACAGGACACAGTAGTTTTTAGAGCGCCCAAAAATTTGGCATCTTTGACATTGAAGTAATTCCTTTCTACGGGAAGCACGCTCGACAGTGACTTTGTATTTCCCAAGTTGTGTTATTTTTAGGGACTGCACCCTGACATAAATCAAACATTGCCTAGTTTTATAATTTATTATAGCTTCGTTATCATCTTCGTTAACCTGAATGTTCTTCCAATCAGTCTTTTTGGGGCAGTATACGATAAGGACCTCAAAGCCGTTGTCGGTAAATCCCTGTTCTATCTGTGATTTCGGTACGTTTGTATGGATTCCTTTGAGCACAACTCTGTAGGCCTTGTCTTATTTTAGTTTATGGTGCCAAAATTGGCAGTTAAGCGTTGTCAGTGTTTTTACAGCTAACCGAAAAGCGTCAGAGTTGGCTGTATATATTCTGGAAACACCAAATTTGGAAGTGCGAATGTTGTAGTTTGAAGAGCCAATGCTAAGATCAAGAGATTTTTCCAACAGGACCGTATCGCTTACGTTCGGTACACAAATATAAGGGATGTTATTAGATTTTGCAGATTGATCATCTCCACCAAGGATACCTGTACCGCCATTGATAGAGTCAGCATCCTCCAGATCCTGTTCCAATTGTTCTGCTTCAGCAGCCAGAATCGTGAATCGATTGTGGCCTGCAACTTAGTTTTGCGGATCGGGGGCTGAGTAAGAACAGGTAAAGAGGGCTGAGCCACGCTTTTACGTTTTCGGCTGACATTTCGGACAGGAGCTTGGAACGGGCATTTCGAATACTTGTTTTATTCGCCAATGAAGTTAATACACTTGTCAGCGGAGTCATGGTCGAGCAAATGCTCCTGGCCGCACTTGCAGCCACGGTGTACGTAGAAGTACTGCCCAAGATTGGTTGAGCGTTTGAAATGGTGCAGGTAACACTAGTAGTAGAGTTACTGCTAATGATCACCATGGAGCTGGTGATCGTTGTTTGATCGGGAATACCTGCAAGGTGGACAGATAAGACTGAATGGCGGGCGCGGATTTGGGATCTTATTTCTCCAGGGTCTGCACCAGCTATATTTCTCATCTTCTCAAATGTATTTATTTATTTATTTATTTACTTATAGCCAATGGATGAATCTTTATCTGGCTACATACGATTACCTTAAATCTATTATTGAAAATTACTTTAAAAATATTCCCTAAGGGTTTGCCCTAGCATATCTTTATTGGACCCCCAGCTGAATCAAATGCCAGAAGGCAAAGAATTAAACAATCTAAGAGCCCTTAGTAATGGCTCATTGCGAGCATAATTAGTCCTGACAGCACGGTCCAGGAATGGAACCATGGTACGGAGATTTATCGCTCCTATTGCTAGGCTGCGAATGAGCAGATGACTCTTCCATTAAATCAATTGTCTTTATACTTATGACGTATAAAGCAATTGATATTCACAGTTCACGATCACAAGACTGCAAGATAAGTTGTAAAAACAACATCGCTGTTGGATTTCGCGAGAATAGCAGCCACCGCTTTGCAATGGCCGGAAATAGACTTCGTGTGCAAGATGTACACACGAGCGGTAACGAGGCATAAGCTGGATTACTTGAAGTAATTATCGAACACACGTCTTTACTCCACAAATTCTGCAGGGGGACAAGTTCAGTGTGAAAACCATTTCTTGCTTACTTTGAATGCCCAAAACTATGCAACATTAATTTGATGAGAAAAAATTATTATAAGATAGTTTTTATGTAAAAGGAAATTATTTAGATGTTTGTCATAGAAAACTAGACTAGACTAGAAATCTTTTTGAGAAGTAAATTATTAAAACTATAAAAATGTTGTAAGTTGATTTTCCGATGTCTAACTGCGCATACTTTATTTAAGTTCCTAAAGAAACGGTTTCTATATTAAAGTATAGTGCGGCTTCCAGTAACCATGCTATTACAATAGTTCATAAGAGTATGACTATTATAGCAAAAGTGAATAGAACTACCATTTTATAATTCATGTTAAAAACATAAACTTCTGATATTAAACAAAAACACATCTTAACGAGGTAAGAGGTCCTGACGATTGCACCTTCAACATAAACAAGAAAGGAAGTTAACTTCGGCAAGCCGAAGCTTGTATACCCTTGCAGTTATATTTATTAAATTTAAAAATACAAAAAATGATATTCCCAATAGTATATTTGTCAGAAAACACCGAAGCTATAATTTGTTTCATATTATTTTCCCACCAATTTTCCGATCGTTCCTATGGCAGCTATATGATATAGTCGTCCGATTTTGATAAAATTAAATTCGAAATTCAGAACTAATTAAAAAATGTTATTTCCAAGCGTTGGAGGTTATATGTTGAAAAACACCGAAGCTATAATTTGTTTCATATTATTTTTTCACCAATTTTAGCTATATGATATAGTCTTCCGATTTTTATAAAATTTAATTCGAAATTCAAAACTAATTAAAAAATGTTATTTACAAGCTTAGGAGGTTATATGCTAAAAAACACCAAAGATATAATTGTTTTTAATTTTTTTCTCCGATTATTCCTATGGGAGCTATAAGATATAGTTGTCCGATCCGGCTGGTTCCGACTTATATACTACCTGCAAAAGATATAAGACTTTTGGGAAAGTTTCAGCCCGATATCTTTAAAACTGAGAGACTAGTTTGCGTACAAACGGACGGACAGACGGACAGACGGACATGGCTAGATCGACTCGCCTAGTCATGCTGATCAAGAATATATATACTTTATGGGGTCGGAAACGTCTCCTTCACTGCGTTGCAAACTTCTGACTGAAATCAATATACCCTCTGCAAGGGTATAAAAAGCATTTCCCCATTTTGCAGCATTTCCCGAAAGCTTTGCAATTGACTTCAAAATGGTGTAGGAAAAAGTTAAAGCCAAAAGAACAGGCATTCCAATGGTACCTCTTTATTTCATTTCCTTTTATTTCAATGTGATGACATCTGTATTTACAGCTGATGTGTTCAACCAAACTTTTCTTACTATCCTTACCCCACTCTTCCCTACAACGAAAAGACATAAAAGAGATTTAAATCGAACTATCCAAGAACAAGGTATAAAATGGCTAAGTTTCTTAAATCAAAAACGGTTTTTTATGTGCAGAATGGATTTTATTTGTATACAGTTTGAATTCTTTTTCTCTGTAGATCTTTCAATCTAACCCGAAGTAGAGCTTACAGTGGAGCTCTGTTCAGTGGAGCTCTGTTCAGTGGAGCTCTGTTCAGTGGAGCTCTGTTCAGTGGAGCTCTGTTCAGTGGAGCTCTGTTCAGTGGAGCTCTGTTCAGTGGAGCTCTGTTCAGTGGAGCTCTGTTCAGTGGAGCTCTGTTCAGTGGAGCTCTGTTCAGTGGAGCTCTGTTCAGTGGAGCTCTGTTCAGTTGAGCTCTGTTCAGTAGAGCTCTGTTCGGTGGAGCTCTGTTCAGTAGAGCTCTGTTCAGTGGAGCTCTGTTCAGTGGAGCTCTGTTCAGTGGAGCTCTGTTCAGTGGAGCTCTGTTCAGTGGAGCTCTGTTCGGTGGAGCTCTGTTCAGTAGAGCTCTTTTCAGTAGAGCTCTGTTCAGTGGAGCTCTGTTCAGTGGAGCTCTGTTCAGTGGAGCTCTGTTCAGTGGAGCTCTGTTCAGTGGAGCTCTGTTCAGTGGAGCTCTGTTCAGTGGAGCTCTGTTCAGTGGAGCTCTGTTCAGTGGAGCTCTGTTCAGTGGAGCTCTGTTCGGTGGAGCTCTGTTCGGTGGAGCTCTGTTCAGTGGAGCTCTGTTCAGTGGAGCTCTGTTCAGTGGAGCTCTGTTCAGTTGAGCTCTGTTCAGTGGAGCTCTGTTCGGTGGAGCTCTGTTCAGTAGAGCTCTGTTCAGTGGAGCTGCTTTCGGTGGAGCTGCTATCAGTCGAGCTATCAGTAGAGGAGCTGCTATCAGTGGAGGTGGAGGAGCTGTCCAAAGGACTCTCTGTAGTGGTAAAGCAAGGTCTTGGGCGACGACAAGGTGGAGCCCATCTCTTAGGAGGAAAGCAACCAGGACCTCCGAAAGCACCGCGACTGCCAAATCCTCTAGGACCTCTGAAGTCTTGGAAGCCACCGTTGAAGCCACGTCTGCGGAATGATCCCACGCTGCGACCAACATCGAATCCTCGGCTACCACGTCCTCCGCGTCTTCCACCGCCTCCTTGTGCCACCACCACAGCCACTAGGGCAAGAAGAATAATTGCAATGTAGGCACGCATTTCCAGACTTTTGCTTCGATCGCAACTTGTTGAAATTATCAGTGCGAAGCCCCTTTTATACCCAAAAACTCGACAAAAATCCACGCATCAGACGACCGAGAATCCCCCATGACGTCAGCATCGCCTGTGTGCTTAGCTGGATTTTTTGAAGAATTGAGAATGAAGCGAAAAACGCGATGAGAGCCCCCGAAAATCTAAGCCGGAAGTCTTCTTTTCTAATTATTCGTGTATCTCTTGTTTTCTGCTTTGTTTGGCAACAGCTGGCTCATGTTTAAATTGAGTCCATTGTTTGAGTCTAAGACAGAGGGACTCTCCTATAAGACCCAATTCCAGCTTCAGCCTACCACTCATTGAAAATTCAAGTTGTCCTAATAGAGCTTTCCAGTAGGCAGCAGATGCCAGGCGGCAAAGAGATGAAAACTTATTTTACTTATATCGGGGTAAATCATCAAAATAACTAACTTACTCTTTTTGTTATGTAATAATATTAGTGAAAAACACTTTTTCTTTGGTGTCTGATTCAGATTCAAATGATTCTTGCAAGAAGAAATCATCAATACTTGAAAAAGTATTAATTTCTTAAAAAATAAATATTTTTGTCTAAGGACATTTTTGTTTGGAGCTGGCAGGGGTAGAAATAGGCTCTCCTCTTAAACCGGCGCTAAGGCTCGTATTAAATCTATACGTCAAACATACAAAGCTTGGTTCTAAAAATGTTTCCCTTGTAATTTATAAATGCAATTTTCGTTTCGAAGGTATCTTGTTGAGGCGATGCCTACCGTTTAAAAAGAAAACCAAACTTAAGCACAGATAGAAATTTCAAAGAAAATTGCCTGTAGTCTTTTCTGGCAATCCAGTATATTTCTGTAAAAATATGTTTTATATGTTATGTATGTGAGAATCGTAATCTTAAACTAGTCCTAAAATTATAAATGTTTTCTCAAAAGTGGAAAGCAGAATCGGTTACTAATTATAATTATAAGAATTGTTATTGATCTGTTTTTTGAATGAAAAAATCAACCACTTGGGATCGACACACGCAGGAAAGGAAAATACCTTAAAGACCATCTTGGAAACAGTCACTTTGCTGCTTGCATATCTCCATCTGTCTCGCACTTCCTTAAGATAAGTAATGGGCATCTGAAAATTGAGACACTCCACTAAAGCGTTCTCTCTTATTCGATTTAAAAAGCGTATTTTTTCACCACATCCGTTTTTTTTGGCTCATAGTAGGGGAGAGTGGGGTAAGGATAGTTAAGGGGGAAGGATAGTTTGTGCCGATTTAAATAAAGATACCCTAAATCATTAGAGGGCGACACTAAAAATTTGAGCTACAAACGCCATCAACTGAAGAAGTTATGATTTAATTTCTGTCAATGTCACAGTTGATAAAATATCTTCATACTGTTCGACACTATTAATTGGACATTGGTCGTTCTCGAGATTTTGTAATTTATTTTTTTTCTGAAGCAATTTTTGTGTCAAACGCGTAGCCGTTTTTAATTTTTTTGTGTTCTTCTTTCTTGGTGATATTTGGCAACAACTCAAACACTCCCTGTGGGGCACGGATAAGTGAAGTTATTATTTATCATGAAGATAGGTTTAAATAAAACGAAAAAACTATTCCATTTGATGTGGAAAGATTGGTGTCCAAAGATTGCAATTAAATAAAAAAAAAACGTTTTTTCTTAACCATTTACCATTTACAGCGGTAGTAAATTTGTATATATTTTTACCCCAATACTAGGGAAAGGATAGTTTAACAAGAAAGAAAGTTAGCTTCGGCAAGCCGAAGCTTATATACCCTTGCAGCTATAATTATTAAATTTAAAAACACAACAAATGATATTCCCAATAGTATAAGATAATATGTCAAAAAACACCGAAGCTATAATTTGTTTCATATTATTTTCCTACCAATTTTCCGATCGTTCCTATGGCAGCTATATGATATAGTCGTCCGATTTTGATAAAATAAAATTCGAAATTCAGAACTAATTAAAAAATGTTATTTCCAAGCGTTGGAGGTTATATGTTGAAAAACACCGAAGCTATAATTTGTTTCATATTATTTTTCCACCAATTTTCCGATCGTTCCTATGGCAGCTATATGATATAGTCGTCCTATTCTGATAAAATTAAATTCGAAATTCAGAACTATTAAAAAACTGTTATTTCCAAGCGTAGAAGTTTATATGTTAAGAAACACCAAAGAAATATTTCTTTAAAATTTTTTATCAGATTATTTCTATGTGAGCTATAAGATATAGTTGTCCGATCCGGCTGGTTCCGACTTATGTATTATCTGCAAAATAATGAAGATTTTTGGGAAAGTTTCAGCCCGAAAGCTTTAAGACTGAGAGACTAGTTTGCGTAGAAACGGACGGACAGATGGACATGGCAAGATCTACTCGTCTAGTGATGCTGATCAAGAATATATATACTTTATGGGGTCGGAAACGTCTCCTTCAGTGCGTTGCAAACTTTTGACTGATATCAAATATACCATCTGCAAGGGTATAACAATTTTATCTTTGGTTTTTTTTAACATAATTAGTTTTAATTAGTTTTGAATTTCGAATAAAATTTTATCAAAATCGGACGACTATATCATATAGCTGCCATAGGAACGACCGAAAAATTGGTGGGAAAATAATATGAAACAAATCATAGCTTCGGTGTTTTTTGACATGGTATCTTATACTATTGGGACTATCATTATTTGTATTTTTAAGAATTTCGAATTAAATTTAATTATTATAACTGCAAGGGTATACAAACTTTGGAGCTAACTTTCTTTCTTGTTTTTTGTTTGCATAGTAGATATATTTTATAAATACGTTATTGGAAGTGCCTCGAGTATTTCGTTGAGTTTTAGCTCTACCATATTTATATTTGGAGAAAATGCATGCATGAAATTAAGCAGACAAAATTGAAATTCCCCTTAAAATTTGCAAGTTGTTTCCTTATCCAAACATCATGCTCATATTTTTCCACGACTGACTGCACTTCTGATTCGTCATTTATTTGACTGCTCAATTGAAGTGGCTGCAATGTTTATAATTCGGTCTAATCGATTTTCTGACCAGCCTGCTGATGGTAGCTTAAATTGCAAACTTTGCATTTCCTGGGTCCTTCAACGGCACTCAAAAAGACAGCGTATACGGCACAGAAACATGCCAGATAACTTGGGTATATCTTTAAATGGGATGTGGGAAGGCGGATGGAGAAGCATTAGCCGGAGAGTTTTGCATTTGACGTCGTCACGTTGCAACTGCTGTATTGCTGGATCCACGGCAGTCCTACCCACACTTCCTTGCCCTGGCTTTCCCGCTTTTCCCCAGGAAAAGGGAGACGACATCAAATCATTAGCAGTGCATAAAGCGTGAAACCAGGCACAGACATGCAGATGAATTTAAACTATTAGCAGTGGCAAGAGGAAAGAATGAAGCGAACCGACTCTGCCAACAATGTTGGACTCTCATCCGCCTGCTAGGTGTATCCATCGTTAGGCAGCTGGATTTGGTTGGTTTTCTCTAGCTTATCCTTACACTGCCCGAAAATACAGTCTGGATGTCAATGATGGTACAGACAGCCGAATGCATACCGACCCCAATAAACATACAAATACCAAAAACTATATTTTATTTAAAACCTGCTCATTTTGACTGCTCTTAAAATTAACTTTGGGGAGCATATAAGCATTATCCTAATTAAACAACGAGCTAAGGAGGTCGCAACGATCGCCCTTTCAACACAAAGTGGAAATAGGAATGTGTACAATGTATAATATATATTGTCCTAACGATCTCACATTAAAATTCCTGCAACGGGGGCGAAGAATAACATTTTAGAAATGTGTTAAATTGAATGTTCATATGTACAATGTATGTCCTAAAATGTTATCCTTCGCCCCCGTTGCAGGAACTTTAATGTGAGATCGTTAGGACTCTTCGCCTCGTGTTGTTTGGTATCAGTAAGATTTTCTAAAATATCGTGCGACTATATCTACTGAATAGCTCATACTCCAAGGGTTTATTTTCTTAATTTAGAAAATCGATAAATAGAGGTGGCTTAGCTTTCGGCGTTGTACGAGACGTTAGTGTTCTTACCAAAAACGAGCTGCTGTTTTTCTTCATCAATAACTTTTAAGGGCTATACGGTCACGTCCAAAAAAAGCTTTAGAAGTTATTTAGATAATAAGGCAAAGACGTATCTTAAAGGCCTTGAGGATAGGCAGCTTTTCCGTCATTAGTGTTTTATTGGTAATGGAAGTATCTAACTACCAAGTTTAGCATATTCTAGAGGTAAATGAATAAAAATGCCTGGGCAAGATAAAATCACTTAGTATCCCAACAATGTAGATATACCTGTATAACGTCAAATGAAAAGCACGACTGCTAAGGAGTAATTAAAAGCATAAAGAACATAGTTTGCAAATCGTAATTAACTGATTGTATTTAAAATAATTTGGTTTCACGACGTATGACTTACCTAACAGGCTAGAAAAATTCACATTTTCAGGGGCTTAAAAAGAACAAGCCAGGATAATAATTTCTGAGCCCAGACTCTTTTCCCCCAGTGCATTTCCGATCCCTCTCCCCCGTGAGATCCCATGACAATGCTCGACCTCATTCTGCTTCTGGTTCTGGTTGACATAACCCTCCACATTGTTATAAACGTAATCTTCGCTTCCTCCCTTGGCCTTTATTTGTGTCGTGTGAATATAAAAGATGCAAATGCAAAGATATTTTTTCCATTTTCCATTTTCGTTTTTAGGCTAGAAGGGGATGTGAGTCGGATTCTCTGTTGAGTTGCGGTGAGTGCAACGTTCTGGAGCAACATTGTCACACAATACAGTTTTATCCATTGTGTGCGAGCGAGTCTGTGCAATATAAATAACTCGGCCGGGGTTGTGTGCATATTTTGTAACTACAACTTAAAATAAATACAAAATGTTAGTTAGTTCCTCTGTTGTTGGCAACCATCATTTGACCAATGCAAAACATACATTGGCACACACATCGAAAATATTTGCACACTTCGTGCTTGTGTTTGTATTTGAATTTCGTATTTATTCTTTACGAAACAAATCGAGCTCAATGCTCATATTCTGAACCTCACTATTCCTCCCAGCTTTTATCACACTCTTGTAGTTTCATAATCAACATGGTATGTGTGGGGCAAAATTTGCATTGACACATTCAATCGGAAGTTGGAGTAATATTTTCTAAATATATTTAGCATTCAACAAAAGTTTAAGATGCCTAAACTTTGAATTTGAATTTGATTTTATATCGCAAATAATTGAATATCATTCACTTCAAAATTCAGTTATGTTCTTTGAACTGACTTAGTAAATATAAGTATAAATAATAATAATATGAAAGGTATGTCAAAGAAAATTGATTTATATCTAGGTTACCATAAAGAACGAAATTAACTTCAAGATGTTGCTAAAAAAATTAAGAAAAATAGCTTTAACTGCTTTTAAAGTTTACTTACGACCAGACGGAAAAATATTTACTTACACCAAATAATACATCGATTATTCAGCCGATTTTGAAGCTACATTTTTAGATCAAATAAATATACGTAGCTACGATTGGTGATTATTCTTTCCCCTTTTAAACTTACCACACATGTTTAAATTGATTGTACGCTTATAAATTTTCCATACGTATTCTTCTTTATTTATTTTTCTTTTTTTTTCTTTTTTCAGGGTGTTCTTTCCATTGCGCGTTTTGAAATATTCAGTTGCATAATCAGATTTTACAGTACAAACATTTGTTTTCGCTCATTTCTTATGTACATAAACACAAATCCAACTAAATGATATTATCTTCACTTTATTATGTTGTTCGAAAATCATGGAATTTCGCATTTTTACGCAGCAAACTTTCGATTTGGGTTTTACATTTTGAAATTGTTGGATATTCTCATTGCATATGTAGTTGTAAAATATTTGTATATTTTTTGTTTATGGTTTATCTTTTTATGGGTGTAGCGTAGACATTGAATGCTTTATGATTTGAATGGTTTTCTGTCTTAGTTCGTTAATTCTTAGGTTTTACTATAGTTTAGTTGCCTGTCTTACTCCGCCTGCAATTTCCACTAAATGTATTTTTTTCTTAACAATGCGATGGCCTGGGATTCCATTTGGATGAATAAATTATTTTCCATTTCCTTACACGTATAGATTAAACGTAACTTTGATTTGCTAGGCGATACGTTGCTTTCGTACCCGCAAAAAAAAATATTCCTATATTTAATTAGCTTTATTATCTTATATTTTCAATATATTTAAAATGTATTCCTCCTTCCCTATTTTTCGCTTTCCATACATTTGCTTTCTTGGTACGTATATGAGTCAGAGTACATCTGAGTAGTCAGCTTTCAAATAATTTTTACTAGCTGGATTTTGGGGAAGCAGAGTTGGATATGCGAATTATACATATGTCTGGGTATTACTGTATTTTTTATTTCGGATATGAACACACATAGTTTATTTTGGTATTTACCTCAGCTTACTTTCGTCTTCCACATTTCTTTACTGCGAGTTGCTTTTAATGCTTTTGGCACATTTATTTCTGCTTTTCTGATTTCCTTTGCATTGATTTACAATACATTATATTTAAACATGGAATTGAGCTGAACACGTACACACGAATATTATATAAACATTTACGTGGGAACTATGGGTGGTTTCGGTGCGTGTGTGAATTTGGCTATGGAAAACGAATACCTTAGAATCTTTCAATGACGCTTTTAAGTAAGCAAAATAATATCTATAAACTGAAAAGACTTGTATGGAGTATTTTAAGCAATCATCGGCATAAAATCAAATAGAAACAAGTAATTACAGCTGAATTGTTTAAGTGTCGCATTACTTTAAATTGAAAACCAAAATATTTACGAGAATAAGAGTGTATATCCGAAGAAGTTTTCGGTTTGCTGACTTCTAAACTACCACAGAATATAAGTTTCCCTAAAAGTATTAAATAGTCTTAATTTGATGTCGATAGTGTATAAATGGGTTTTTTTTCAATTTTGGGGTGGATTTGTCAATGACCGATGGAGCATATTTATAGCCAGTTTAGAACTCAGCACACCAAAATTTATTAGAAATTGGGTGCTTAAAGCATTTTCAATTTTGTAGTTCGGTCTTATTGATTGTTTAGTTTATTAGTGCTTGTGTCGATTAAGCTGATTAAGCTGAAAATCACACACGCACTTTTAGCGGATAAAGGTCATAAGGGACTATCAAACTGGCTTAAACTAAGGTCCGCAATAGTCTTTTGAGCCGTGGAAACGAAGATGTCAACAAAAGGTAGCAAAAAGGATTTACCAGTTTTTACCATGATAACAACACAACTATCTCGTGATCACTAAGGGCATAAATATTTACAGCTTACGGTTGCAAAGATCATCTAAACATTTTCTTTTTAGCCATAAATTTCCTTCTCTTTGAGCAGGCCCTAAATATATATACAGAACTCTTCATTAAACACTTAATACATACAGGTATATGTATATGTATAAATTTCTTCTAGAAAACCAATCGAATTCAGTTTGAACAAACAAAAAGAATACTTATCAATTAGACATCTAGAAATATCGTTATCAATGTCATTAACGTATTAAGGATTTATAGTACGCATATAACCTTCCGTAGTCGTACTTTTTCTTGAGAGTAGCTAAAGCCATTTAAAGAACCGAACACCATTTAATCTCAATATTGTTTATAGTTGACTTTCCTTGTGTGGGATTGGGGTTTTCATTCTTGTCATCATTTTCCACTAACGAGGTAACATTTAAACGCGTTTTCTTTTCCACTTAACTACGACACTTTAGTTTCTCCCTCTTCCTTTTGATTTAATATGCATTCAATTAGCCCCGCCCCTTCCTGCCACCCCACCTCTTTGCAATTAGCATGGGCGTAGATGATTAGCCCGTGGGGTGGCAGCCCCGACATCCCCATTGATTAATGCCCCCTTTGTCCTGGCCTACGGACGTGGGGCAGGAGCTCCTTGCATCATAATCTTGTTTGTATAATTACAATTGAATTAGGCTATAATAATCTTACTCCGCCAGCGCTGCCCATCTCCAACTCCGCGCTGATCTTTCCCAGAACTGGCTCCACTTCTCCGCCTGCCCATCATTGGCCTCCTTGCCCTTATCCTTCTGGCCATTCAAACTCATTTCCTTGGCATTCTTTTGTCTGCCGCCCTTTGTGTGGCAGAACAATGTGGTTGGCCGGGACTCCGCCATCGCCGTTAATAAAACCAATAAGGCTAATAGAAATGTACCGATTAGCCGCATTGTCCCTCGCCCGAGGACCGGGTCACTCCCGCTGGCCGGGTGCTGATCCGGAGTTCGGTCCTTGTAGAGCCTTCCGTTCAGGTTGCGTGAGCCGTCCTCGCTGCGCGTATCCTTTTGAACCACCTCGTTTTTCTGCGGGATAAAAGAAAGAACGTGCGTTTTGCTTGGACCTGTTTCGATTATTTTCAAAATGTTTGGGTCAACCCAAGGGTCAACTCAAGGGTGGTGGGCATTTTTGTGGGGCGTAAACTTACCGACACTTCGTTGAGATCGTCATCACGGAGTGTTTTTTTGCCGGGGCGCTCCATTTCTGAAAATAGAATTTGAATTTGAATTTGAATTTATATTCCTGTAGCGGTTTTTTAATAGCTGGTGTTAATCATAAAAGCCTTTGAAACTATATATTTGCATATAAACAGCAAAAAATAATACGCGACAATAAAAAAAAAGACTTAATTTATCCGTTTAAAAAAAACTAGAAGTATGATAAGTATCTTATTTTTGATAAACCTCAACAAATTAGACTTGCCAAATAGTTTCCAAACATATATAAATAATTAAAAATATGTTTTAAAAGTGTAGAGACATTTATTTGGGTCTTCAGTTTCAACAAAATGTCTTCCAATATACACATTTTCATAAATAATTAGTAGTTAGCCCAGTACAACAAAACAGAAAAGACAGGGAACGTGCTAACCGAACTGAAGTTACTTACTGTTTAAAGTTTAAAACAAGAAGGAAAGCTATAGGTGCCTCGACTATCATCAGAGATCATTCAAATGAATAAACACTTAGTCTATTGACCAATTTAAAAACAAAACTTCCGTTGCCACAGTATCTTACGGACGGCGTCTGGCGGATGCCGGAGGTACTACTGCCCGTACGAGGCCTTTGTAACATATTAACTTAGTTATTGATAACTTTTAAAATAATATTGCGACTAGACTGCTTATTGGCATGTACCAACAAAATCTATTTCAATTTGCACTGAAACAAATTCTTTTTAAATGTGGGCGCCAGACACACTTTAGCGTTGAGGGCTTTTGTGGCACCCCGTTGAGACATACTTGCGATGTTCAAGAACCCATAGTATCTGTATGCTTAGTCCCAACACTCTAGCTTCAATATTTTTTGGTTTCCGAGATTAAAACGTTCTGATCAAAAATAAGTATGCATTACACGGTTCAAAGCGCTTCCTTTTCCCTGTAACATACTTTTCGACCAATACAAAGTACCCTATACTGGTTTAGGTGTGCCCCAACCATCGATGTTTGCTTAATATTACAACATTCGATAGTATTGATAGTACTTTATATTTTTTACCACCCCTTTTTTGAATGTGGTTAGGTTTATCAGTAAAAAACCAATTTTTAAAAGTGGATTTATGTACAAAACAAGTAAATGTTTCCATGTTGTATATCTTACCATAAAGCCGGATGGTTCCCTCGGTATCGCCGATGCTATTCTTGGAGATGCACTTGTAGCCCCCGAAATCGCTCGATTGCAGTCGTTTGATGTGCAGAATCATCTCAATGGCGTACATATTATTCTCCTTTTCGGTGAGCGCGTAACGATCGCCGGCAATAATCATTTCACCTGTTCGGTGGCCAAAAAAGGTAGAACAAGCAGAAAATTCGAAATGAGCAACGATGAAAACGAGATGAGATGAGTTGAGGTGTGAATGAAGTCATGAATACGAAGCAGGGAATCGGGCCAAATGAGTTCGGGTTACGTGAGGAGAAAGGTGAAGAAAGGCGGAGGAGACCAGCCAGGGATGATGACATTTCTGGCATTGCCGTCGAGTGTTTCACGCTTACGTTGCGGCTCACGTCACGTTTGCAATATACGTCAAATGCACTTGACAAAAGATCCAGCCAGCCAGGTCTCCTCCTTTTTTTCCTTGACTTTTCTCTACCAGCTTTTCCACTTTTCTCCCTTTTCCTGGGGGACAACAAAATATTTGAGTTTCGAACACGAACCAAATAAAGACAAATTGCGGCAATGAAAGGTTTATAAAGCTTAAACCAGTCCGAGTTCCAACTCGGGCAGATGCTAAATGAAAAATTCAATTCGTGGCCACTCCGCCGCCCATCAGCCATGCAGACAAAAAATAAATGTGGCTAAAATGAGGCTAGCATTAAGTATTTGATTAGTAACTTAAATAAATTAATTAGCAAACGAGAAACACTACTTAAAACATTAAATCGTTTACTTCTATTATAAATAGTTTTTTTTTTCAAATTTAAGGTATTAATTACAATAAAATTACAGATTACGGATGAATTAATACTTCGATAAGCCGACGTCTATATACCCATGAAATACCTTGAAAAATTTCATGAAATGAAAAGCCGTATAAGCCCCATATGTATGCATAATTGAATTAAATTAAAACCTATATTTTAAAATCGTAAAAAATATAACATATTTCGTCATTCGATCGGTTCTAGTGCAGCTATAAGATGTAGTAGACTGTTTATATATTATTTAAATTTTAATTCATAAATTTGGATAAATTAAAATCAGCAGATGATGTGAAAATTGTTTTCTGTGGGTTGATATTATCGTACGTTTCTCGACTTACCATTCTCCCGCTGCCAATAATTGATGGCCTTCGGCGATGCCTCGACATTGCAAATTAATGTGACATCCGTGAGGACTGGGGCGCCAACCAATTGATTTGGTACTTGCACCAGCGGATGAACTGCGAAGAGAAATCGGATCAAAAGGAGTTAGGTCTGGGGGCTAAATCCACTCCCAGTGGCAGTGCCAATTGTTAAGCCATCAGTGGTTTTGACCTTGCCGCTCAACCCGTTTAACCCCTGCCCCCGCGGACTAGACCGGCAATTAAGCTGCCGACAAGGGACCCAAGTCAAACTTCAAACCCTTTTGTCTGACTCCGGATTCCAGCTGTGATTTTCCCGCCCTACGCTTTCATTTTTTTGTTGTCGGTTAATGGCAGCGCCAACAACAACTGATGCGATTTTAATTGAAAATGAATTATTTTGTTGTTAGAGTGAAAGCCAGCAATCCTGGCCAGCAATCAGGTCCACGCAGCAGCATCCATCTTTTTCGCCCAGTGGTCAGTCAGTGGCAAATAAAGCTAGCAAGCCATCTGCCCGACTTTTCCCATTTTCTACTTGCTATTAGGAATACACTCACTCATCTGGGCTGGGAATTGTTTTACCCAGCCGAAGCAATGACGACCCCAGAACATATTAATGATTCTCCCATTCATATCGATATTTGGCGTAGGAGTTATGGAGTCGTAAGGAGTTGTGGGACTTGCTTTAATAACTTATTTTTTTTGCCCCCAAAATCAATATTTAAACCTATAAAAATGGGGTTTGTTTTACTTACTTAAATTCTTAATAATATATAAAGTTTGTATGGCCCAAAATAATTATTTCGGGCGTTCATCAAAAGTCAATGATGGCCTGCGAGTTTACACAGCATTAAATGCAACATACGAATATCATTTCCTATTTCATAAAGCTCTGTAAAATATCTTTAAGAACTTTAGGGCTTAGCATTGCACTTAAAAAAGCTTTTATAGAGCAAATTTAAAAAGTATTTACTGGTATGGATGTAATGTATACAATTACCAAGTATTTAATTTTGGCTTTTATTCCGTTAGAGCATTTCAAGTTCGCCAGGGACACGCCATTAATTCATTGGGTTTGCCCTTTGGAGCTTTTCCATGTTGTTCGTGTCGTGTTAAGAATTTTTTTCGTTCACTTTCGTATTTTTTGCAAGTCGTTTTTTGTATGTTTTTTATTTTCTGACCCTTTCTCCCTAGTCTTTGACGTTGTCTTGAAGCCGCCCCAGGGAACGCAGCCGGAGAAGCGGAGGACCAAAGGACCGCAGGCCAGAGCCACTGACCATCATTGTTTTTTGGCTTTTCAACTTTGTCCTTTCAACCCACTGCACAGCCCCTCTTTCGCCTGGAGCTGCAATCGAGCGTTCATTATTGGTCAATTTATTGGATTTGTGCATGGCGCACTCTCGGCACGGCTCCATGTGGTGTCCGGATTTTCGGTCCGCACGGCCGTTCCCCGCCACGGTTCCTCTTCGGATCCGGAATAGTGCAGCGTATGTCATGTGTAGTTCGCAGAGGGACTCTCCTATAAGACCCCATTCCAGCTTCAGCCTACCACTCATTGAAAATTCAATTTGTCCTAATAGAGCTTTCTAGTAGGCAGCAGCTGCCAGGCGGCAAAGACATGAAAACTTAGTTTACTTATAACGGGGTTAAATCATCAAAAAAACTAACTACTCTTTTTATTTTGTAATAATATAAGTGAAAAAACCTTTTACTTTGGTGTCTGATTCAGATTCAAATGATTCTTGCAAGAAAAAATCATCAATACTTGAAAAAATAAATATTTTTGTCTAAATACTTTTTTTTGGAGCTGGCAGGGGTACAAATAGGCTCTCAGCTTAAACCGGCACTACGGTTCATATTAAATCTATACGTCATGGAGAAACATACAAAGCTTGATTCTAAAAATTTTTTTCTCTTGTAAGTTTTAAATGCACTTTTCGTCTCGAAGGTTTCTTTTTGAGGCGATGCCTACCGTTTAAAAAGAGAACAAGACTTAAGTACAGATAGAAATAAAAAAAAAATTTCCTATTGCCTTTTCTGGCAATCCAGTATATTTCTGTAAAAATATGTTGTATATGTTATGTATGTGAGAATCGTAATAATAAACTAGTCCTCAAAATTAGAAATGTTTTCAAAAAGAAGAAAGCAGAATCGGTAACTAATTATAATTATAACAATTATTACTGAACTGTTTTTTGAATGAAAAAATCAACAACTTGGTATCGACAAGATAGGTTTAAAAACACGAAAAAAACTATTCCATTTGATATGGAAAGATTGGTGTCCAAAGATTGCAATTAAATAAAATAAACGTTTCTTCTCAACAATTTACCATTTACAGCGGTAGTAAATTTATATCTATTTTTACCCCGATACTAGGGAAAGGATAGTTTAAAAAGCATTTTCACATTTCGCAGCATTTTCCGAAAGCTTTGTAATTGACTTCAAAATGGTGTGGGAAAAAGTTAAAGCCAAAAGAACAGGCTTTCCAATGATACTTCTTCATTTCATTTCCTTTTATTTCAATGTAATGACATCTTTATTTACAGCTGATGCGTTCAACCAAACTTTTCTTACTATCCTTACCCCACTCTTCCCTACAACGAAAAGACATAAAAGAGATTTAAATCGAACTATCCAAGAACAAGGTGTAAAATGTCTAAGTTTCTTAAATCAAAAACGGTTTTTTATGTGCAGAATGGATTTTATTTGTATACAGTTTGAATTCTTTTTCTTTGTAGATCTTTAAATCTAACCCGAAGTAGAGCTTACAGTGGAGCTCTGTTCAGTGGAGCTGCTATCAGTGGAGCTCTGTTCAGTGGAGCTGCTATCAGTGGAGCTCTGTTCAGTGGAGCTGCTATCAGTGGAGCTCTGTTCAGTGGAGCTGCTATCAGTGGAGCTCTGTTCAGTGGAGCTGCTATCAGTGGAGCTCTGTTCAGTGGAGCTGCTATCAGTGGAGCTCTGTTCAGTGGAGCTCTGTTCAGTGGAGCTCTGTTCGGTGGAGCTCTGTTCAGTAGAGCTCTGTTCAGTGGAGCTGCTTTCGGTGGAGCTGCTATCTGTCGAGCTATCAGTAGAGGAGCTGCTATCAGTGGAGCTGGAGGAGCTGTCCAAAGGACTCTCTGTAGTGGTAAAGCAAGGTCTTGGGCGACGACAGGGTGGAGCCCATCTCTTAGGAGGAAAGCAACCAGGACCTCCGAAAGCACCGCGACTGCCAAATCCTCTAGGACCTCTGAAGTCTTGGAAGCCACCGTTGAAGCCACGTCTGCGGAATGATCCCACGCTGCGACCAACATCGAATCCTCGGCTACCACGTCCTCCGCGTCTTCCACCGCCTCCTTGGGCCACCACCACAGCCACTAGGGCAAAAAGAATAATTGCAATGTAGGCACGCATTTCCAGACTTTTGCTTCGATCGCAACTTATTCAAACTGATAGTTTGAGGCCCCTTTTATACCCAAAACTCAGACAAAAGTCCACGCATCAGACGACCGAGAGTCCCCCATGACGTCAGCATCGCCTGTGTGCTTAGCTGGATTTTTTGAAGAATTGAGAATGAAGCGAAAAACGCGATGAGAGCGAGTAGAATCTAAGCCAAAATTCTTCTTTTTTAATTATTCGTGTACCTCTTGTTTTCTGCTTTGTTTGGCAACAGCTGGCTCATGTTTGAATTGAGTCCATTGTTTGAGTCTAAGACAGAGGGACTCTCCTATAAGACCCAATTCCAGCTTCAGCCTACCACTCATTGAAAATTAAATTTGTCCTAATAGAGCTTTCCAGTAGGAAGCAGCTGCTAGGCGGTAAAGAGATGAAGACTTATTTTACTTATATCGGGGTTAAATCATCAAAATAACTTACTCTTTTTATTATGTAATAATATTAGTGAAAAACAGTTTAACTTTGGTGTCTGATTTAGATTCAAATGATTCTTGCAAGGAAAAATCATCAATACTTGAAAAAATATTAATTTCTTAAAAAATAAATATTTTTGTCTAAAAACATTTTTTTTTGAGCTGGCAGGGGTAGAAATAGGCTCTCAGCTTAAACCGGCACTATGGTTCGTATTAAATCTATACGTCACGGAGAAACATACAAAGATTGATCCTAAAAATGTTTCCCTTGTAATTATACCCGTTACTCGTAGAGTAAAAGGGTATACTAGATTCGTCGGAAAGTATGTAACAGGCAGAAGGAAGCGTTTCCGACCCCATAAAGTGTATATATTCTTGATCAGAATCACTAGCCGAATCGATCTAGCCATGTCCGTCTATCCGCTGAGATCTCGGAAACTATACAAGCTACAAACCGGGATTAGGCATGCAGATTCCTGAGATTCCTGCGTAGCGCAAGTTTGTTTCAGCAGAGTGCCACGCCCACTCTAACGCCCACAAACCGCCCAAAACTGTGGCTCCTACAGTTTTGATGCTAGAATAAAAATTTTAAATGAAATGTATTGTTCTCATCAATACCTACGCCACGCCCACTCTAACGCCCACAAACCGCCCAAACCGGTGGCGCCCACAATTTTTATGCTAGATAAAAAATTTTAACTGAAATATATTGGTCTCGTCAAAACCTATCGATTGATCCAAAAAAAAGTTTGCCACGCCCACTCTAACGCCCATAACGCTTAAGTCTGTCTACCGCCGGTAGGTGGCGCATTTAAATCTCGCTTTACTGCTTGCATATTCTGATAGTCGAGGTACTCGACTATACCATACTCGACCATCTTGGAAACAGTCACTTTGCTGCTTGCATATCTCACTCTTCCTCGCACTTCCTTAAGATAATTAATGGGTATCTGAAAATTGAGACACTCCACTAAAGCCTTCTCTCTTATTCGATTTAAAAAGCGTATTTTTTCACCACATCCGTTTTTTTTCGCTCATAGTAGGGGAGAGTGGGGTAAGGATAGTTAAGGGGGAAGGATAGTTTGTGCCGATTTAGAGGGCGACATTAAAAATTTGAGCTACAAACGCCATCAACTGAAGAAGTTGTGATTTAATTTCTGTCAACGTCATAGTTGATAAAATATCTTCATTCTGTTCGACACTATTAATTGGACATTGGTCGTTCTCAAGATTTTTTAATTTAATTTTTTTCTGAAGCAATTTTTGTGTCAAACGCGTACCCGCTTTTAATTTTTTTGTGTTCTTCTTTCTTGGTGATATTTGGCAACAACTCAAACACTCCCTGTGGGGCACGGATAGGTGAAGTTATTATTTATCATGAAGATAGGTTTAAAAAAACGAAAAAAACTATTCCATTTGATGTGGAAAGATTGGTGTCCAAAGATTGCAATTAAATAAGAAAAACGTTTTTTCTTAACCATTTACCATTTACAGCGGTAGTAAATTTATATCTATTTTTACCCCAATACTAGGGAAAGGATAGTTTAAAAAGCATTTTCACATTTTGCAGCATTTCCCGAAAGCTTTGCAATTGACTTCAAAATGGTGTAGGAAAAAGTTAAAGCCAAAAGAACAGGCTTTCCAATGCTACCTCTTCATTCATTTCCTTTTATTTCAATGTGATGACATCTTTATTTACAGCTGATGTGTTCAACCAAAATTTTCTTACTATCCTTACCCCACTCTTCCCTACAACGAAAAGACATAAATGAGATTTAAATCGAACTATCCAAGAACAAGGTATAACATATGGGCTGAAAAGTCCCGGGCCTAACACATAGATGGCGCTAGTTTTGTTGCGGTCACCATTTTTACAATTAATACTAACCTTCAAAAGATAACTGTTAAAATTTCATGATATTCTATTCATTAGTTTGTGAGTTATTGTGCTAAGAGTGACGCTACTTTTGGTTTTTTCAAAACAATGTATCAAAAACAATTTCGTGTTTTAATTTTACACTGCTTCTTGATGGAAAAAAATACCGTTCAAGCGAAGGAATGGCTTGAAAAGTGTTATGGGGACTCCGCTCCATCAGAAACAACAATAAAACTTTGGTTTGCTGACTTCAAACGTGGTCGTAGAGACACCGATGATGCAGAACGCAGTGGACGTCCAAATGAGGCGGTAACACCAGAAAACATCAAGAAAATCCACAAAATCGTTTTGAATGATCGAAAAGTGAAGTTGCGTGAGTTAGCTGACATCGTAAAGATATCAAAAGAACTTGTTGGCTTTATATTGCATGAGCATTTGACTATGAGAAAGCTCTGTTCAAAATGGGTGCCGCGTTTGCTCACTGGTGACCAAAAACAAAAACGTGTTGATGATTCCGAGCAGTGTTTGGCCCTGTTTAAACGTAACAAATTGGAGTTTTTGCGTAGATATGTGACAATGGATGAAACATGGATCCACCACTTCACTCCGGAATCAAAACGATCGTCATCTGAGTGGACAGCAACTGGTGAACCTCGTTCAAAGCGCCCGAGAGCACAACAATCTGCTGGAAAGGTTATGGCCTCGTTATTTTGGGATGTGCGTGGTGTAATATTCATCGACTATCTTGAGAAAGGACATACCATCAACAGTGAATATTATATAGCGTTATTGGAGCGTTTGAAGGCCGAAATTGCAAAGAAACGACCGCATATGGCGAAAAAAAAAATTTTGTTTCATCAAGACAACGAACCGTGTCACAAGTCAATCAAAACATTGACAAAACTACATGAATTGAACTTCGAATTGCTCCCACATCCACCGTATTCGCCAGATTTGGCCCCAGCGACTACTGGCTGTTCGCAGACCTAAAAAAATGCTCACCGGTAAGAAATTTCCCACGAATGAAGAGGTTATCGCTGAAACTGAGGCCTATTTTGAGGCAAAAGATAAATCGTTCTACAAAAGTGGTATTGAAATGTTAGAGCGGCGCTGGAATGATTGCGTTGCTCTTGATGGAGATTACGTTGATGAATAAAGCTAATTTTGAACCAAAAAAAACGTGTTTTCTTTGTTAGGCCCGGGACTTTTCAGCCCATGTGTTAAAATGGCTAAACGGTTTTTTACAGTGCAAAATGGATTTTATTTGTATACAGTTTGAATTCTTTTTCTTTGGTAGATCTTTTAATCTAACCCGAAGTAGAGCTTACAGTGGAGCTCTGTTCAGTGGAGCTGCTATCAGTGGAGCTCTGTTCAGTGGAGCTGCTATCAGTGGAGCTCTGTTCAGTGGAGCTGCTATCAGTGGAGCTCTGTTCAGTGGAGCTGCTATCAGTGGAGCTCTGTTCAGTGGAGCTGCTATCAGTGGAGCTCTGTTCAGTGGAGCTCTGTTCGGTGGAGCTCTGTTCAGTAGAGCTCTGTTCAGTCGAGCTGCTTTCGGTGGAGCTGCTATCAGTCGAGCTATCAGTAGAGGAGCTGCTATCAGTGGAGCTGGAGGAGCTGTCCAAAGGACTCTCTGTAGTGGTAAAGCAAGGTCTTGGGCGACGACAAGGTGGAGCCCATCTCTTAGGAGGAAAGCAACCAGGACCTCCGAAAGCACCGCGACCGCCAAATCCTCTAGGACCTCTGAAGTCTTGGAAGCCACCGTTGAAGCCACGTCTGCGGAATGATCCCACGCTGCGACCAACATCGAATCCTCGGCTACCACGGCCTCCGCGTCTTCCACCGCCTCCTTGGGCCAACACCACTGCCACTAGGGCAAGAAGAATAATTGCAATGTAGGCACGCATTTCCAGACTTTTGCTTCGATCGCAACTTATTCAAACTGATAGTTTGAAGCCCCTTTTATACCCAAAAACTCGACAAAAATCCACGCATCAGACAACCGAGAGTCCCCCATGACGTCAGCATCGCCTGTGTGCTTAGCTGGATTTTTTGAAGAATTGAGAATGAAGCGAAAAACTCGATGAGAACGCCTAGAAGATCTAAGCCAGAATTCTTCTTTTCTAATTATTCGTGTATCTCTTGTTTTCTGCTTTGTTTGGCAACAGCTGGCTCATGTTTGAATTGAGTCCATTGTTTGAGTCTAAGACAATTGCGGTGCTAAAGTCATTTCCGCAAATAAAAAATATTTTACTCATAACATCTCAAAAAAAAAACAATGATAACGTTAAGAAAATAAACAAGAAAAATTAGACGCTAGAAAAACAAGAAAAGAAGCTAGTTTTGGCATTATCATTAAAAGCATTCGTATATTGGCGAACTGTATTTAAAAGTACATGCTGTTGCTTGTCCAAGTTTTTTAGAAGTTACAAATTTAGGTTATCCAACCCTGTATTTAACGACAGTCGATGATTGGGCCCATTCTTCTCCTTTTATAGTTATATAACTACTTGTGGTATATTTAGGGTTACTATTCCCTTACGATAATGTATTAGAAAAGAGTGACTTATAATACGTCAACATGCCAATTCGATGAGTTGGTATGGTGTTATTATCAAATATTTATCGGCAAAACGAATTGATTTGCATTTATTAAGCTTGAAAAACTTCGATTCGATATTTTAAAATATATGTAATTTTGAGTTAAGAAAATTAAGGATTAAGCGAAATAGCTGCCTTGACTTAAATAGGTTGGGGTCGCTTTAAGTTTACACATCCACTTAGCCTTAATACTCGGCGAAAAACCTCCGAGGAGCCTCTTAATTTTCTGATTAGAATCAATCAAGCCGGTGGGTGAAAATGCGCCAAGACCAGGACGCAAAAGAGGGACGGGTGGCGTTGAAGGAACGCAACTTTCCTCGCTTTTCGCACATATGGATTTTTAAATTGAAATTTCGACGACCAGACGGAGGAGGGCATCTTTAAGAGCCGTGGAAATGGAATTGAAATGACAAAGGCAAACGAAAATGTGGCATAGATAAAATAAAATACAAATGAAAATTAATTTTTGCGGCAAAGCGAGCTCCACCGGATGTGTGTTTGTGTGGCATACGAAACTGTTGCCACATTTTCACGACCGTGTCAATACAATTTTTAGGATACGATCTTCTTGGTTTTCTGACAAGCCAAAACTTTTAGGTATTCTTCGCTTCCCTTCCCCCATTTCCTCTTACGGTCCTACCTTTTTTCCTCTTTTTTCCGCGCTTTTCTGAATTTTTTCGTACCTTTTGCTATCCCGCTACCCTGCTTGCCAAATTGTCGTCATATAAACTTTTGCCCCTTCTGGAAATTTCATTAACATTGATGCGGGAAGGTAAAACAGTATGAAGTGGGCTGCAAGGGGGGTCACGGGGGGGCTTAAAGAGGACTTTCATGTGGGCAGACAGGGGGATAGTGTAGAACTGCCCTTAACAATTACCACTTCACATGATACACACGCCCGCCCCACACACGAGTTTAAAGTTTTACGGCAGAAACGTGACGTTGCGTTGCCCCAAGAAACACCCATTTGTCCCCCACCCATTTGTGCCATTCCCCGTTCTGGAAAAATGCCCTTTGACCCCACATCCTTCAGTTTGGCGCCTTAATGCATTTGGAAAGTTTGCCGGCCACGTGAAGGAAGCTGCCGGATATCGAAACGGAAACACTTGCAGTTGGCGCCGCTGCGTTATTGCTGCGGTTCTGTTCCTGTTCCTCTTCCTCTTCCGCTTTCCGTTTATAGTTCTGCCATTTAGTTTCGATACTGGCTCCACCACGTGGAAGCCCCCTTCTGGAACACGCACATCACATCCGAGCCGGGCTATACGTTACCATTATGATTATTATGCGGCATTAGCTGCCTTCGACTGCCATAAATCAGAGCATTTTCTTGGCCAACAGCAGCAGCAGGTGGCGCCACCCATTTATCATGTATCAAATACGGATAGATATATGTGTATATACTATAGGGGTACTCACAGTGCACCTGTAGCTTCATCCGCTTGCTCACCGTCGGCGGCACTCCGTTGGAGGCGATGCACATGTAGGCGCCCATTTCCGATCGCGTGATCTTCGACAGCGTCAGCATTTCGCCCTCCACCGATTGGGCTGCGGGTGGCAAGAATAATTGTGTGTGTAAGAATGTGTTCATATGCCTTATATATATACTAAAGACATGCGGTCGGTTAGTCGGTTCAAGGAGGCGACCCGTGCCACCCTAAGGTGCTTCAGTCATTGGGTAAACGTGGGGTTCCGCGTTCAGGAAGTTAGCTTTAAGGAATTGGTTTAAATGATTTAAGGCACTTCGGCAATATGAAAGAAAACTTAGCACGGCGTAACCCAAGAATTTAGAATATGTTTTCAGTGTTTGGTGCCTTAAAAATAAGTGGAATATTTTGGGTCTAGTTTTATTTATTCCTATTTCTTGTAATATTTATTAAATAGTATCTATCATTATACTCGTAAGTGGTTTAAGGTACTTCGGAAATATGAAAGAAAACTTTGCACGGCGTAACCCAAGAATTTAGAATATGTTTTCAGTGTTTGGTGCCTTAAACATAAGACGAGTATTTTAGTATAAGTTTTATTTATTCCTATTTCTTGTAATATTTATTAAATAGTGTCTATCATTACACTCGTAACACCCACAAATACTTGCAGGTGCTTCAATCAATCAAGTTAGCTTTAAGGAATTGATTTAAATGATTTAAGGCACTTCGGCAATATGAAAGAAAGAATTCGAAATATTTTTTCAATATTTGGTGCCTTGAAAATAAGACGAATATTTTAGGTTTAGTTTTATTTATTCCTATTTACCGTAATATTTATTGAATTGTGTCTATCATTATACTCGTAACACCCACAAATACTTGCAGGTGCTTCAATCTTTGGGTAAACGTGGGGTTCCGCGTTCAGGAAGTTAGCTTTAAGGAATTGATTTAAATGATTTAAGGTACTTCGGCAATATGAAAGAAAGAATTTGAAATATTTTTTCAGTATTTGGTGCCTTGAAAATAAGACGAATATTTTAGGTTAAGTATTATTTATTCCTATTTACTGTAATCTTTATTGAATAGTGTGTATCATTATACTCGTAACACATACAAATACTTCCAGCTCTAGCGTCATTGCTCGTGAACTGCCATAAAATTCTATTTTAACTACAGCGTTCCTTCTTGTTTTAAATACACTTGACAATATCCAATTTTTAAATGCATTCTTTCTTACCTTTGGTTTTCTGGTGCGAACCACTGCGGGCGATGATCTCCCTGCCGTCCTCGCGGCGCCACGTAATCTTGGGCTTCGGATGACCACGCGCTCGGCAAACGAGCTTGGCGGATCCGCCCTCTGGAACCATCATGTCTCCAGAGGTCTCCTCGTTGATGATGTCCGGCGGAATGACCACCTCTAAGGTGGCGGTCTGTAAGCGAAAACATTTAGGTGAGTAATTGATCTTTTAATTTACCGGAAATCACGTATACGATCCGTTGTTAACGTAACGTATACGCCTAGTAGCACCGCTTGAAGAAACTTGTTATAAATGTGTATTCAGCCACCTATCAAGCTTTGTATACTACAGCTTTCAAAAAATTAGATGTTCTACTTTCCGGAGACGAAAATATTCAATGGTTCCTCATCCGTTTTTTTTGGCTAACACATCCATGTTGACATGCTATCAGCTTAATTGCCAACTATATATAAAGCCGTTTGTACTCCCTTCCGATTTCGTATCGAGTAATTGATATCTTTAAAGCAGTTCTTTGAGTAAAATAAAATGTAAATAATTTCATTCGTTGTGCTTTTTACCAAAAAGCCATAAAAAATAGCACTAAAGTGCACCACTTTTAATGAGTATTGGTCAACAGTTTAAACGTACTCTGCGACAAATTGCCGTCTCATTATAAATCCCGGTATCCCGCACCTTTCCCCCTTTTATCCTTTTATCCTTTTTTAACATTTGTTTCATTTTGCGGTCGCTGGCTGCTAGCAACAATAACCGAATTGCTGCTATCATTGTCGTTGTCATTGTCATTGTTCTCGCTGCAGTTGACAGTTGTGTCATAAAATAAAGTTGACGTCACTGGGAAAAAAGAAGAGGCCGGCTGGCAGAAAGGAGGGGGCGAGAAAAAAAATGGAAAACCCCAAAACGAGTCAAGCGCGAAATTTATACGACAGTGGGTAAAAGAGGCTGAAAGCAGGACGCCAGGCGAGAAAGCTGGAGAAATGTCAAGCCTGTTTGCTTTTTATTTGTCTCATATTTGCTTTTCACTCAATTCGCTTTGTTAGGTTGATTTTATTACAAACCGGCGGATGGTTGGGCCGCCGCCCACCCGCATTTTCCTCATCATCCTTGCAGCATAAATGAAATGAAATTGAAAACGCAATCGTTTTCCACATGTCGTTTAATGGCGGGGTGGTGCTCCATAAAAAAACTCAATTCAACTCGACTCTCGACTCGACTCGAGTAACAGCAAACGTCACATGAGAACCATGCACACACAGAGGAAAATTCCCCCCGGAAAATTTCAGAGGAATACCCTATCCCTTACCCCTACACACACACACCCATATAAGCGCTCTTTGATGACGTCAACGTTGCAAGGGCACTGTGTTTGTTATTTATTTTTGTCATTAAAGCGCTTCATTGTTTATATATCGTGTTTAAATATCGCACACACACTAGTGCAAAAAAAGGAAGGAAAATCGGAGGCCAGGATATGCAGGATACATTTACAAACACCAACACATGCAGATCCCCGACATTCCCGGCATAATTTCATTATACCCCTACTTCGTCCGTAACGTTTTTTGCTGTCCTGGGGAAAATGCAACTGAAAGAAGATAGCTTTGATGCTTTGTTAGTTTCAAGAAATTAGGCTGCAGCAAAAAATTAAAGGCTTCTGGAAGATGCAAATACATCAAGGATCAGCTATAACAAAAACAAAAGGTACTGATGATATGTATACGTGTGTCGCCTTATATTGCTTTATGACAAAGATTTGCATAACGGAAGTAAAAAAGCAACATTATGTTACACTCAAAACAAACTTAACTCTAAAGTCAAGGATATCGCCCTATTTTTGCCTTCAAGACAAGTTTGGGGGTAATTTTTATACACCTGCAGAGGGTATAATGATTTCAGTCAGAAGTTTACAACGCAGTGAAGGAGTTGGTGTGTTTTCTGACATATGAACTTCTACCTTTTGGGAATATCATTATTTTAATATATCAGAATTTCGAATTAAATTTAAAACAAATCGGACGACTCTATCACATAGCTGTCATAGGAACGATCGGATAATTAATGTCAAAATAATGCATAGACCGTTATATTTCGTTTTCGGTAACCATACGCGGTAGAAAGTTGATATGGAACATTATCTAAAAATTTGGTAATTAGTTTTTAGTTTTCTAAAAATCGGAGAGCTGTGTACATACAATGCTCCCACGGGAACGACCAGCAAGGGTATAGAAACTTCGGCAGGCCGAAGCTAGCTTCCTTATTTACTAAATTTCAGGGAAAAACTTTTTAAAAAGTTTTTTTTTTAAAGTTGAAATTATCCAAAACAATTAAAACGAGAAGAACCGCCAAAGTCGAGGATCTACACAATCTGATACCCATTTTTCTATTAACCAAATCGATAGGTAGTTGACGGACTTAGTGACTTGTCGATGTGATGGCTACACTCATAAAAATTTTTTAGTCGCCTGTTAAATAAAAAACCGTTCTCAATAAAAAATTGCAAGAACAACTTTTCTTGAAAATAAAAAAATTAAAATCGTTCTTGTTTTTAGACCTTTTAAAGCCAAAACTTTTTAAATGTTTCTCGTTTGGATTATTGAATGAAAATGCGTATAAAACTATGAAGATAACCTTTGATTACAGTAGTTTACAAGATAATATTTTGAAAATACTCCAAGAAGAATGATGGTACTTCCTGGTAGAGTTGGACCCCTTGATCACAAAAATGAAGTAAAATTGTATTTAGGATACGATTTTTTCAAATATTTTGTAAAAAACTTTTTTGTTACCCCTTAGTTTTTAATTATTTCTGGAGTTGCGCTTTATGTTAAATCATGTTCTTATGTATATCGCTGAGATTCTAGCTGGCAGAGCTATGGAAATCGAATGGGCCGGAGTTAATATAAATTATTTGTATATGGTAAGGGTTCTGGGGATAAGAATTCTATAAAAATTAAAGAAAGTAATAATGAATATAATATTGTCCTCTTTTTTTCATTTTGAAAAACCTGCAAAAGCAGAACATGAATTTTATCTTAAGAACTTTTTTTTTGTTGTGAAGGCGTCTTACTAAAAAAAGGTTTAGTTTTAAAAAATTTCACTTCTTGAAAACCGATATACCTTTGAAACAGACACGCGTTTTCTTCATAAAAAGCAAAGTCGCCTTTGGCAAAAATAAAAAATGATTTTTCAAATGTTAGGGGGCTTAGTTCTTAGTTTAGGTCTTAGTTTTTGTACGAGTGTATGGCTCCTTTAGCTTTATAGCATAACCTGTAGCCCTGACTATTATTACAGAATCGCAAGAAAACAAATGGTTCGTTCTTCCGGGGAATGTCAATGCGTTCCCGCACTGAAATCGCAAGGCTCACCTGCATCTTCATGGGATCCGTGTTGACCTGACACATGTATTTGCCGGAATCCTCCATTTTGACGCTGCGAATGTTGAGCGTCCATGTGTTGTAGTCGTTGTGCTGCACCGATAATCGATCATTGTTGGTTATCACGTGCTCGTGAATGGCCAGAATTGCCTTGGCATCGGCCTTAATCCAGGCGACCTGATGGTGCCAGTTTGCCAAATGGGAACGGGGGTGGCCATCGGTGGAAAGGGAGGGAAATCGGGAAAATGGGAAATGGGAAATGGAAGTGGGGATAAAGGGATGACCATTGTTGTTGTTGAGTTGATGACAGCGTCGGTTTGAATGTGCATATGAGTGAGTGTGTGTTGATGAAGACAACGGTTGGCCGTTGTTGCATGTCAAAGTGTTGTTTGTGTGTGTGTTTGTGTTCCGGGATATACATATACGTGTGGGTGTGAGCGAACGCCAGATGTTCGGAAATTGCAGTTTGATATCCACCCACAGGCAAAGTTTCGGGGTCATTATATTTAGTTAATGCCATTATGGGAGCCATTCGCGCATTGTCACCAATTTCGGTGTTGTTTGTTGTTGAATTGTTGAGTTACCCAAAAATTCGTGTCAAATTCAGGTGTTAAAGGATTAACAAAATGATGTTCGTAAATGTTTGTATATTTGTGTTGTTGAATTAGCCAAGTTAAATTATGTTTAATATAAAAAAAAACAAAAAACCAACGATATTAATTATAAGTTTCATTGTAATTGTAAGTGTTGGTGTATTGGGGTAAAGGCGAGTGGGTGGCAGCATTTTGTTTTCAGGGATTTTCGAATATTTGTGTTGTTGAATTAGCCAAGTTAAATTATGTTTAATATAAAAAAAAACAAAAAACCAACGATATCAATTATAAGTTTCATTGTAATTGTAAGTGTTGGTGTATTGGGGTGAAGGCGAGTGGGTGGCAGCATTTTGTTTTCAGGGTTTTTCACAAGGATGGGTCAGTCGAAGGATTTATGTCAGTTTTGGTGCATTGCATTCAAAGCAGCCGGCGATAGTGTTGTTAGTCAGTCCGAGTTTGAGTTGTTGCAAATTGCGTTGGTGTAGTATTGTTATTGGTATTTTTGTTGTTGTCATTGTCAGATGTCAGCGCAATTTGACGCCATTTCCATTTTGCACAGGAGCAATGGCAAAGTTTTTGCAAGTTTTTGGTTCAAGGGTGGGTAGGACAGTTGGTTTTTTCCGGTGGTTTTGCCATCGAGTGCAGATTGTTAGAGTCATTGTTGGTGGTGTTGTTATGGTCGGTGGATATGAAAGGGGATATTTCAAGTGCAATTAGTGGAATTGGGTTTGCGGTTTTCGGTTTTCGGTTTTCGGGTTTCAGCGTCCATCGTTGGCCATTTGGCGAATGGATTTCAGTGTTTTTTGTGGATATGGGTTTTAGTTTGTGTTCGTGGAGAGAAGAAATATTCAACAATTAGTTAACATTTTCCGCTTATGCAATCTCCTCGTGTTTCTTATGCAGTTCTATACATTTTCTTTTCCTTTTTGTAACCAAAGAGCAAAGATAAAACAAACATACATACAACAGGAAGTAACGCTCACATGTGCAAAGCACACATACAGAGACAGTGGGGGAGAGATAGATAGAGAGAGAGAGAGAGACAGACAGAAACGAAGGGAAAGGAACACAAGAGTCATGAATTATGGGTGCAGTTGGCGGTGCGTTGTGAAGCGGCTAATCAGTTGGCATTAACATCGCATGCACAATTAGAAAAAAGAGTGGATTAATGTTAAACGGGGAAGGGGGAGGGGGATAACGACTAAAAGGATATATATGTATGGTGCAGGCAGGCAAATGTTGCAACACTCACAATCCTCCCATCCCACTAATCCTAGCCCCTGCGCCACCTCCCTGCTCCTCTGCTCCGCCTAGTTTTAATTAACATTATGATGTGCCGACTGAGCGCAGTCTACGGGTTTTAGCTAATAGGCTTAAGCGGCTTTGTACGGACGAAACGAAAACGGGTTTCGCAAATCCGGAAAGTGAAACGGGGAACGGGAACGGTGGAAAAGGAACTAACGATAAAGTCGGATCGGTACACTCAGGAGAAAACTTGACAGATAGGATTTGTACAAGTATTACGAAAAATCATCAAACCTGTACGAATTTTTTCCATTTCCGAATGGTGTCTTCGCGGCTTAGTATTCCCAAGTCATTATTCTGAGGAAGTAGCGTATATATATAGCTTTAAGAAGAAAGTTTTTAAATAACAATTTTATTATTCAGGCCCATTCATTTGGTAACTGATTTAAATTTTGACTATGTATTTTAGTGTTAAATGTTGATTGACAAATAAGGTCACCAAATAATTAGGGCTCTTTGTTTATAATTCTTAATATCTCATTTGTTTTTTGTTAATCAAATCACATTGATTGTTTTGGGTGGAAAGCCATTTTAAATGAGCTGGACTTGCCTCAAATGTGTATTATGTTTAAAAGCGTACTATAAATGCTTCAAACACATGTCCTTGTAATGGAAATATTTTTTCAATTCTAAAATTATATCAACCGGCTTCAGAACTCTCAAAAAATATTATATTTTAAAACCATAATTAGGAAAGTTATTCCTTATGCAAAACTTTTCGGTAAAACTAATCTTCTTGTAAAATGCATTTATGCGTTATTCCGTGCCTACAAATAAAACGAACTTTTGTTGGGTTGATAACAAGAAATAAATAAAATAAATACTTGAGAAAAAATGTTTAGTGCTTGTCCCCACAAAGGTTTTTTTTTGGAAAACCAACCAAGTCATGCGCAAGAGTCAAACCTAGCCGCATCTTTATTGCGTAACATTCTCATACTTATCAGTAAAAGTTATCCAAATGTATCGCAAAAAAATCTTTTCTATAAATATTTATAAATGGAGTTAGCCAAAGGAATATTGGCCGTGACGTGTGTTTGTAAAGAAAAACAAGAGAGAACGCTATAGTAAAATGAATAGAAAAACTTATAAAATGGTCTTGCTTAAACCAAATTGTTGGGATCAAAAAAAACTACAAAATTTTTTTTTTTAAAACATACGAAATGTCCCGAAAAATATTGTTTTTAATTTTTATTTATAAAAAGTAAATTTATTTATTGGTTCTTGCATTCTTAATATTTTATTTGTAATTTTGATAACATATTGAGGTACGACCCTACCAATTATAATCCAATAGATAGTCCCTTGCTGACCAATAACCTGATTACTCCAAAAAAGTGCTTGTACTGGGTTAACTCTTTATCTTTAGTCTAAGGATGGCTCAAAATTGGCACGAATATATACGACACAAAATGTATTAAACCAAAAAGTATATATGAGCATATGTGTTCTGCACTTCAGCCCAACTATTTCGGGTGGGACTGCCTCCCAAATAAATATAAAATCATTCATTTATTGGTGTCAGTCTGAGTCATGCCAAAAAATTCCAAGATTCTATTTTTGAACCTATACATAAAAAAGTTAAACCCATAACTCCATAAATCTGTAGCTCCAATCTGTTTTATGATAGTTGTCTGAATAATGTTACATTGACACCTTAAAAGGGGCATATTGATAACTTTTTGGGTGTAGACAATGAGCTGGCGTAAAACTAAGTAAATTAAAAAAAATCGTTGTGGGGCAAGCATAAAACATTTTTAGAAATGTGTTTGTTTTTATTTTTATGCAATTAACTAATTAAATACCCTATAAAATTTGCAACTAATTGCTTTCAAAAAAATATATGGAACACTCCAACCGGTGATTTTAAAAGACTTTCAAACAAAGGGTATTTTTAAAACTTTGAAGTTTTTGCAAATGCTTTAAGAAATTGAACTAAACTAAATGAATTAAAATAAAATATTTTAAGTGCTTTCCTGTTACCGAAAATAGAATTAAAACATCATATCAGTTAAACTTTACGGATTGCATATTAGATTTCTTCTAGAAAATAAAAACAGCAAATGGTTGAGTTTCTGGTGAAAATATCAACATGTATGATGAGAGTTTAATAAATTTGTGCCCTACATTTTTTGAAGAATCTGAATTGCTTAACAGCATATGAAAAATCGTTTTAACTTTTTGATTTGAACTTGTAAGGCTAAAAACTAGAATCCGCGGCTCTCTTTCAACGCTGCTGATTGATGTAACTTTTGACTAAAAAGTGATAAAATATTTTCCATTAGCCTTTTGTGAGCCGCCAACCCGGCAGCCGTTTTGCAGGTTTATATTGTAGCGGGTCCGACAATCCAATAAGCAGGAATGCCAATACAGCTGAGACTCAGACTTCGCATTTCTTTTTCCTTTTTATTCACCTTTTTTATTGGAGTGTGTCAATAGCGGGACTGGGCGAAAGGTGGGAGCTTGAAAATATGGATCGGGGTGATGGGTTATGACCCCTCTTGGAAAATAAATACCCATGGACATCAGCCAGGACGAACGTTTGATGTTGCAGCGCGACGGCGGCACTGACGCTTTATTTATTTACTCAATAAAGCAAATTTATTGAGTAATGCATGGATGGGATGGGGAAAACCGGGGGCTTTTTGGATGGTTGGGGATTTCAAACAAAGGCTCAAACGGATTGTGACGAAAATCAGGGAAACAAAGAGGGGCCGAAAAAAATCAGAGCGAGGGGGGGGGGGGGGGGGGGGAATGTAAAACGGATTGTAAAAAATTTCAAATGTAAATGCAAATAAAGCGAGCAAATGTCATAAAGTAAGTCTACTGTTACTACATGGACAACACGACTACATAAAGCACAACTCTCACGCACGACTCACACACTCGCACACACACTCGCTCACACACACACATACAGAGTATATATATATTTGTATATATATGCATACATAAATGGTGCAAAGTTTGTTTCGGTTTGAACTCGGTGCGCTTGAATTTATTTTTATTTTACTGTATTTTACTAACCAAAAATAAAAACAGTAAAAGATGCCCTGAAAAGTGGGCTAAAAAACGAACCGAAAAGCGAGAAAAAAAGTACAAATAGAGGTACAGAGATAGAGATGGCGGCAGAGAATGAGTGCGACGGAGAGAGCAGCACAAAAATGAAAACAATGCCACGAATTTCGCATTGTTCGCATTGTTGTTGGCATCCTTGTTTAACAAATGGATGAGCAGCAAGGGTCGCGTTTCGCAAATTCATCCAAAGTTTTCTGCAAAAGAGGTCTTTAATTATGCATGGTTGGCGAAGAGCTGAGTGGATTGCATTGAACTGCATTGAATTGGACCACGGTCACATTGTGCTTCTACTAAATCACTAAATACTAAGTCTGATCATGAGTGTGACCAAATTTTGTTTCCCCGTGTAGAAAAATTCATCAGATCAACCTACTGAACTCACTAATTAAAGTTACATTTCTTGATGCCTATCAACCTTATTTTTCCATCAAATAATTGTGAGGTATTTAAGTTTAGGGCATACGATATTCTTTAGGACTGGCTGTAATCCATAGTCTCGCAATTTGTTTTATTATGTCCAATGTAAATTATATGTGTGTACAATGAAGGTTATAGTTTAAACATTGTGACAGGGGGCACTACTATTCTCTTTCTTTCTCTGCCGTTTGCCCTGGTTGTTTTTGTTTGATTAAAACATCGAAGGATTTATATGAAATGGCATTTTTATTTATGATGCCATTTCGTTGATTAACACTCTTTGATGCGCGCCGCAAGCAAGCAGATATATAACGACATAGACAGAGGGATGCGAGGGAAAGAGAAGTAGCGAGGACTGCCGAATACCCCTTACTTATTTATAACTAAATGGGCAAAAGCGTAGTAACCAGCTAAAACGAATATAATATTCATCAATTTTTCTGACACTTTGCGGGATTAAAGATTTGTTTAAGACTGGACTAGAACTTAGCTTCAGAAACTCAAAAGACTTTCCCACAATTTTCGATACATAGGTATGCTACGATACTGTACACATTGCACACACAAAAACGCATTCAATAAAAGCACCGAAAAACTGAAAATAAAGCGTTGATTCGGACTGTGGGTCACTTTCAAAGGTGTCCTCCAATTTCACTTCAATGTCGGCAATTAAACAAAAAACGCTTTTATAGCAGGTGTTTTATCAGCTTTGTATGGATACTGAAAACAGAACGTTGGTCAGATACACTCATAAAAATTTGTACCTAAGATCCACCCCCCATATTTTGAAAAAGTCGACATTTAAAAGAAATTGTAATTGTGTGTTAATGGTAACTCGGCTGTTTTTAAAGGTAAGTTGCATTTACAGCATTAAAGCATTTACATCTTAATACTTTCGGGTAGAGGTTAAATTAGCTCTAACGGCAACAAAACTTGTATTTTGGTTGCTCTTCGCTTGGATACTCAAAACAAAAATGTTCCCACCGAGAGCTTGGGCCCAAACGCTTTTTCTATGGTGACCTGTTTTGATTTTATGGAACATTTATCGCAAAGACATACCATAATTCTCAGCTCAACTGAAAAAATAGGTCTATGGGTGTATTTTTAATACCAAATAAACATATTTTCCCGTTAAGAAGAAGTTTTAATGCTTAATATGGATGAACTCAATCTCATTCGGTATATTGTATCCTAATATAATTTTTCTCAAAGGTTTTCACGATAAACTCTCCGTGGATTTCTATAATCCCATAACAACCCATGTTGATCGCTTAGAATGAATGACTTTCGCGATGGAGGGATAACTAGACTTTAAAGAGATTAAATCATTGCTGATACAATGACTTAATTTGTTTACATTGTTTACGCGATTCGATGCGACCTTATACATGTGAAAACATATATGTGAAAACATACATCCCCGCTGGGAGGCGCTGAATAATAGCTATTTTACATTTATTGTTGTGTTTTTTTATTCCTTAACGGTTGACGATTGTTTATTGTTGTTAACAACAATCGCTTACAGTTGGTGGTTTTTTGTGCGCTGCTCTTTTATCGCTTAAACTCTTTGGCACAATGCCGGGGTCGGGACCCCAGATCACCATACCCCGTATTCCTCGCTTTGTGAGTGTTATAAATTAAATGTGAGTGCTAATAATAATATAATACGATGATAAAAACAATAAGCAATGCATTTTTCGGTCTCGCATCGCACAAATTGTGCCATGTTTATTTAAATTTATTTTGATGCCGCCGCTCGATGCGTCGATGCGATTCGATTCGATTCGATTCAATGCGATTGTTGTTATTTTCGCTACAGTTATTGTACGGTCCTTTTGTCTCAATTGTTGCTTTTGCTGTTGCTGTTGCAGTGCATCGTGGCGTTTAATATGCGGAGTGCTCTATATACATACATCTCTTTGTAGGTACTATATAAATCGTAAATATTGAATGGTGTTATGGCTGTTATACTGGTAGTTAACTATGGATATGCGTATATAGGAATAGGTGCGCTTAACGGTTACATAATTGCGATAATTGTGGTGCAGTTGGGAACTCGTTATTGTTATTGGTGCCTTTTAGATTGGAAAATCGTTAAAACTGTATTAAGTTATTTGAATATTGTGCACTTGAAATGGCAAATGAAACGGAACGGAAGAGCCACGAACGGAAAAGGAAATGAAACGAAATGGAACAGAAGTCGAAAGCAAAACGGAAGTTGAAAATTCAACGCTGCGCTTGAAACCGATACATACCTTGGCTGGTGCTGACGAACCGTCACCACTCACCCGATGACCCCCAAGGTTGTTCACCACGCACGTGAAGGTCGCGTCCCGACCTTGGGCGATGGTCACGTTCTCCAGCGGAATCACAAAGTCCGGCTCGAAGGCGCCCACTGAGGAGATTTTGTTCGAAATGGTAAGATCTTCATTTCAATTGACATTTCCATGAAGAGAAGACATTGATTGAACAATTAACACAATTTCGAACAAATTTACATATGCTATGTGCTTAGTGTGCGTGTAAGTGGATGGCAGTGTGTTTGTGTGTGCGAATGCACTGAGAAAAGTTAATATCCAATCGGCAGCAATCATCAACAAAATAGTTTGATTACTTACTTTACAGTTAATCTTGTTACGTAAATAATTTAAGTATATACTGATATCATATATTAAAAATGCCCCCACTTATAAAATTGTTAGCACTACCCCCTGTATAAAGCGCTTTCGTTTGTGGTACCCACATCTTTAAAGATTAAAATTTAAAAAAAATTGCATTTCAGGCAAATTGCCTTGTTCCTTAATCAATCCTTAACACTGTTATATTTGACACACAAGTCCAACATTTTTGTTAAGTTTATAATTTCGATTTGATTAGCTTCCATTTCTTCTTTTAAATTAATCTTACTTAAATAAAAAGGATACAAAAATAAAACATTCTGCATTTCGTTGGTCTATGAAGAACCAAAAAATAAACCAAAAGTCTTAAACCTAACTACACAGAGAAAAATGATGATTATTTTGATGAAAAATTGGTTCGGCTTGGATTTAATACTTTTTTATCCTCAAATTAGTATAGCAAGAAAAAATTTGTGTTTAAGACAGTTTTTTTTAATATTGGTATTTTATTTATTGAGTTTAAAGTTTTTGTGTAATATGGGTATTGTAAGGATAAGATTATATATTATTATATTATGAAATCATGCCACAAATCATATACATTTTTGTTGTAATGACATCAGGAATATTTCTCTTTGTGTAGGATATTGTGTAAAGGTGGGTAAGTGTGCATACCGAGCGGCCTGTCAACGATAGGCAAATCAATAAGGTTAAGCTGGGGGAGCCAGTTAGATCGATACGACTTATCGATATAACTGGGAAAATCAAGCAAGCAAAACGTAGATAAAGCTGGAATGTGGGTATATCGATTGCAACAAAGTGGTCAATCACCGACATTCTAACCTTTTGATAGTGCAGGATTATCATAATAAATGAAGCAAAGCAAAAACATTTATTGGCATTTGCCCAACGCACCAGCGCCAGAGCTCGTCAACTTAAGGAACCATCATCCACTTACCAATGCAATTGCAGAGCAGGAGGAGTATAAGCAACTGCCACCGAAAAGCTGGTCCACATCCACTTCCACTTCCGGTTCCGGTTCCAGATCCTCCCAGACCCGATCCCGATGCAGATGCAATCTCGAGCTGCGCCAGCTTGCGATGATTGGTTGTTTGGGATAAATTTGGATGGGACTTGGTACTTTGGTCTTGGCTATAGCTGATGTCGGCGATCCGCTCGCCGCTTTCCTTAACCACCAGCAAGTTCATCATAAGACTGTCCTAGCTTCCATTGGTATGCCTTTAGTTGTGTTAACCTTGAGATGCTGAAAATGAAATACAAGTGAGGGATCAGATGCGGTATGCAACAAGATAGACATATGTATGATAATAAGCTATATAAGCTTGTTGGACTTCCAGAAGATTATTTCTTACTTTTGTTCCCACACGCTATTAAATGTGGAGTGCCTTTAAGCCCATCACAAAGATACCACCGATTAGCTTAAATTAGCCAAACAAAAGTCTGGCACTTTCAGCTCTCTTTTCTGTGCCTTACTTATTTTTGCCTGTCTGTTATTCCCTTCTCGTTTTGGCTGCACTGTCAATTTGTCAAAATAAATATTCTAAATAAACGTACGTACATATTGCAGTGTTCGCCCTCGTATCTGGTAGCTTGTATCTTGTGACTGCATTATCAATTGACAGAACGTTGCATGCCCACTAGGCGACAGAGGACCCGGGAAACTTGGCTCGAAGGATACCAGACGGCAAGCTGCCTCGCCTTTGTTTGGCGACGACAACATTTTTATCGCCTCCAAGGAGGATTCAACGGAGGATCGGCACTTGCATTTTATCGAATGGAAATAAAGGGCGGGCATTATTTGTCTACAGATAGAAAAAACATCACACAGTTGAGAAATAGCTTGACTACGTTGGGTCAATCCATTTGAGAAAACGATATTAATTCAATTTCTGCATCATTTGGGGAAATTTTTTGGTAAAGGTTTTAACCAAAATATGCGGTTGACGAAATTTAACGTTAAGATATTTGTTAGCATGACCAGTCGGGCTGTTTTTCCCACAGCCATACATACATATACATACTGTATATACACTGTGTTGGTTAATTACCAAATATGTAACTGGTATCAGTTGGAGTTATCGTTTAAGTTACCTTTAAGGAATTTCACATGGCCTGTCCGAGCAATGTTACCTGGCTGTGGGAAAAACAGCCCGACTGGTCATGCTAACAAATATCTTAACGTTAAATTTCGTCAACCGCATATTTTGGTTAAAACCTTTACCAAAAAATTTCCCCAAATGATGCAGAAATTGAATTAATATCGTTTTCTCAAATGGATTGACCCAACGTAGTCAAGCTATTTCTCAACTGTGTGATGTTTTTTCTATATATATATAAATCGGAACGAGCCAGATCGAACCACTATATCCAATAGCTCCCACAGGAATGATAGAAAAAATTATTTAAAAAAATAACAATTTCGATTCGTATACAATTATACTAGAGCTGTGATCATAGAACATGTGGGCACGACAGTAAAAAATTAAGAAATTCGTACCATATAAAATCAAAAACAAGAAAATCATGCGAACTTTGTGTAGCAGGCACAATTTTAAAAACATTTAAATGCAATTATTTTGCGGGTATAGGAGAAACAACTCGAAGTTCGGAGCACTTTGTGGTAAAATGTGCTTAAATTAAGAACTATGGCCTTTTTTAAAAAAAATCACTTTTCAGGCCTATTCGCAGCGTTACAAAATTCTGACTGAAATTATGATGATTTCGCCTTGAGTTTTGAGAAAATATTTTTCAGTAAAAATTGTTCTTGGCACAGGACTAGTACCTTGCACAATCCAAGGGACAGCGAAGTGCAGGATGCGAGGCCCGCACGTGCCGCCATTTACATTTGCACGTAATAAATTCACAGAACGATGGACGAGGACTAGGAGTCGCAACAGGAAATGTCCCGGAAGTGCATATGCCGGCTGTCGTTTACCCTCGGCCGCCTTCTTCGGCCTCCAAAGGACGCGGACACGGACCAACGTGTTGCATTCGGAAGCACTCTTCCTTGCAGCGGCATACATATTTACATTGACGAAATTTAATGAGCTCACAAAAGCCGGGCCCAAATATTTGAGCTGCGATGGCTGGATCGAAGCCAGCGCATTAGTGTGGGTACGTGTGCGAGGCGTTTTATTAGATACGTGTCCTATCTGTCGCCCATGTCCAACTCCTGGGTCCTCGGTACTTAGTCCTCCAGCCCGTAGTGCTTGGTTCATAGTCCCTGCCACCCCTTAATAATCATCTGATGTCGCCGATGCGGGCGTCTTTTGTACACTTGGCACTCAAACACTTTTCACACGTTCGCCAGGTTCTGTTCCAGTTTCGTGGCTTAGATATGGTATGTGAGATCTCCAGATAAATTTACCCGTAACACCCAGAAAATCTCTCTTCTTTGTCGGTTCCACAAATAAATAATTGTTTAACCCCCTCATAAATGACACAGTTTCCTCAACTGGACTCTCGGATATTTACCAATTAATCAATATTGTGTCAGGCTTGATAATTATGTATTTGTTTTTCATCGGCAAATATACAACAAATTACACATTTTATAAACTTAAAGCTTAACAATTCTTTAAACAGCAGTCTGCACAGAAAATAAATGCATTTCGTCTCAGGTAAATTTTTTAATTTAAGGTGCAGAAATCTTGACCTGAACCTTATTTGTTTTAGCACTTGTTGAAAAAACCGACAGTTTGTCATGAAAACTTGACCCATACGCATAATAACACAACCAAGTGCAACAATTCGCTTATGTAGATATTTTAAAATGCTAATAACTTGTTCTTCCCCTTATAGAATTCCTTAACATGTGGAAAACTTATAGCTCATATATACAGACATTTTTAAAAATTAAATTTTTGGTCTCCCAAAAATAAATAAATGCAGTTTATTTATTTATTTGAAATAAACAAAGAATGCACTGCCATATTTAAATTTTGTTTAGCATTTGAAACAGATTTTGAGCTTTAGATTCTAAAAATCCATGGCTAATTGGAAATATAAAAAATCTATTGGCCATCACAACCATGCACATTTCCCATCCAATGTGCATCGTTGAGAGTGCATTTATTCTTCGTTGCACTCTTGACAGGACAAATTGAATTACCGATGATAATATCATATTGATTTTGGGCCACACACAGGGAGAGTAAACAATATGGTTAAAAATTACTTTGTAACCCAGCAAATTGACGGTTCAGTTCAGTTCAGGCAGGTTCAATTTTGTTAGGGTCAGGTGGATGGGGAGGCTACGGTGTCCTCCATTCGGCCAATCTGACATTCCAGCCCTTTGCCCAGCTCAACGAACGTTTTCAGGCTTTTAATTGAAACAAAGTGCCATGGCTGAAACTCAATATTAGAGTAAATATTGCCGGTGCCTTGAAATAATTTCGCTGCGACAGGGATCCGAGATCTCTGGCTCAGGTGGCTTAATATAATTTCTGATTGTGCAGAAGGCGAACGGAAATTGCTGGCTATTAATTGTTTTGCTAGTTGCCTAAGTGGCATTCTCCTTTCAATTCCCACTGCTTTTTCCAGCAGCCAAATGTTTTCCTCTCGGCTTTGATTTGGTTTTTGTTATCTTTTGCCGAAACTTTAAGTAAATCAGTATGTGTTTTGGACGAAAATGCCTCTGTGCTTTTCTTGCTGACATTTAAAATTACACACTTGGGAATGCCAAGTTTTGCTTCAAAGTAAACAGAATTAAGCCCACAGTTTCGGGGGGTAGTCGGTAGATAGGGTCGAAAGACAACTGGCCATCGACTAGCCATGGAACGTGCTCATTTTCCCACCCACTTTCCCCCATGTGGTCGTTGTCATGGTCAGCAAAACTTACTTCTCGCGGCGCCTGGGAAAATGGGGCAGGAGATTTCCGGGGGCTAAAATGGGTTCCGACACCACTGTACAACTAGTATAAATGTATTTGCTTAACATCTTACAAACACACGCCGAAAAACCCACACACTGAACTCACACGAAGCACAAACATCTAGCGATCTGGTTAATAGCCCAACTAGTTGGTACCTCTTATGCAAATCTCCTTCTTTTGTTCTTAGCTAGAGTTAAAATTCGCTCTTGCTATGGATTATTTTTAAATTTTAGATGGTGGTAATTGAATTTGTTTCCTTAAGAAATGTATTTGTATTCATTGAGTCATTCTCCTGCCGGATTCCTTTCCTTTCTTTAAATAATTGGTAGCTATGCTGGTGCTAGGCTGGTTATTAACAAGTTATATGCAAATTTATATCTGTAGTCTTCCATTTAAGTTTATAAAAATAAATCAATTTCCTTATTAGGATAATAACTAAGTAACAGTCTCCTAAGAATATGGTGTTCAGGGTTTTAATTAATGCAAACCCAAAAACAGAGACCCACCTGCTTATTAGCTGTACTCCCAGCACGAGCTAGCCAGATACCTCGCACTATAATGCAGCAAACCGTTTGACTTGGCCCACCCATTGTTCTGCCCCAAGCCCCCTGGCACCCCGCCCCTGGAATGCCACACATACACCTCGTGTTAGTCTGGGACTTTAGTGCTGATGCGACAGATTTCCGAGACACTGGGACATGTGGCAAAGTGTAAATGAGCAGTCCAGGCCAGAGCTTCTCGCCTCGTGTGGCCAGCGGCGCAATTGTCGCACCAGTAGGAATGGGGGCCCTCTAACCTGCGCCGCCCCTGCCCCTGCCCCTGCCCCTGCCCATGTCCCTGTCACAATCCTGCAACGCCCTTGTCCTACCCCCTCGGCTTAAGCCAGAAAATGGCTGAATATGCGTGAGTGTCAACTGGTCCACATGCACGGGAAAAATGCCAGCTCGTGTCATATTTTTATTTGCTGGCGAAACTCCCAGTCGTCCACCTACTTTTCCACCTCTTTGGTTGCGTCCTTTGTTACTTGGGCCACGCCAAGCGATCGCCGCCCACAGTCCACCACGCCTCTAATTGAGCGCTTCGACTTTGGCTCTACTTTCAGCTCCACCGACCTGACCTGGCGGCCATTGAGCCGGGCTAAGGGCGTGGAAAGGTTGGCAGGAGGGGAGTTGATAGCCACGACCATGGCCGGACAATTGCCGTATTTGCCTGATCCTTAGTTATCCTTGGTTATGCTGTGTGTGCCTGCGCTCAAGTGGAAAAGTCCCTCGCTATGATGCGAATGGAAAAGGAATTCAAAAAAGCCGGATCCCCGGATTGGTTTTCTTGTTTTGCGGCCAGTTTTAAGCCTCAAATCTCTTCGACTTAGTCGCTGGGGTTGTATGTTCTGTTTAGACTGAACACAAGTCCCGATATCCTAATCTACAACAGCCTTCTATTTTTGGATATCATTTCGAAAATAACGAAAAAACATTAGGCCTTGAAGAACTTATATTCAAGTTGTAACAGGCGCAGACCCTATTAAGATATTGTCTGTTAAAACAGCTTTTGGTAGTTACGGTGTGTCAAATAACTCTTAAATTTAAAGAGAAATTGAAAGAGAATGCCTCAATATCCTTGAGTTGTCAATCTAGTACCCATCTACTTGTGCAAAAGATTTAATAAACTGGGAAATGTTCCCTATTGAAACCGATTGCTTCCATGACAGTTATAATGTCATATGAAATACGGATCTTTAGAATCTGAATTCACATATTTGACGATTGGGGAGGTTTCAAATCGATATCTTTCAAATTGAGCTTGCAAAAGGTATTGACGCAGAACGACTTTACCGACTCTTCTAGAGATGCTGATCAAGAATGAACATACTTTCAACTTTCGGATACCTACCAATAATAAACAGAAACCTGAAAGCAGATTTGAATGTTTTGGAGTGGGAGTCTTCCGATATTCATGAGATTTCCATTGAAAATCTAAGCCAGAACGTCTTTCTAGACAACGGCAATAAATCGAAAATCACGAGTCACTGGGCACCCTGGCCCATCGCCCATCCGCCCATTGGTCCGTTGCCCCAGACGCTGGTCTCCAATCCGCAATCCCCAATCCGTAATCCGTAATAAGCTCTATCAATAGCCGGCCAAGTCAATAAGCGACCAAGGAGCAACGGCTTAGCCCGGGATTCCGTTCGGTTGAGTGGAGTGGAGGCAATTGCCGTCAAGTGCCAAATAAAGGCATAACTCGGCAGGCAGGACACAGGACACAGGACACGACAAAAGGATATGGCCACGAAGATGAGAGGCAGCAGGACAGGCCGAAACTTGAGGCATAAAGATGGGAACTTGTAAATGGGCAAATAAAATGGAAATGAATATAATAAAGTCTCTGACGCGGAGCCTTCCGCTTTTCTTTCGCTAAGTGAAAAGCTGACAAGCAGCTTACGTAAATAATGTCAACGCAACAATAAAAATAATAAACGAATTAGCTGCTTATTCAAGGGCCATGACCCGAGGGTTCCTGCTGGGAAAGCGGGGGCTAAGGTCGCACAAAAAGGCAAATCCCCCGGACAAACATTCAAATTGACTTTGCGACTCCGAGAGCGCTTGTTGGGTTTACAATTTCAAAGAGCAACCCCAGGACGCCCGGCTCCTGCGACATTTGTAACTCTAGTCTATTTGTCTGCGCTGGATGGAAATGGTGAACGGTGAACGGTGAATGGTAAATGGTAAATGGAAAGCGGAAAAGCGGCGACGGGGACAAGGACGTTAAGATGTTTATGGCTTGTCAAGGATTATTGTTATCACCAGCTAGCCAGGTATGCAAACAAACGACTGTAGACCCCGTCCCGCTGTCGCTCCAAAAGGCGGAGAAGCTGCTTTTCCCAGCTTTCCACGCTCTGTGTCATGTAATTGCCGTGTAACAGAGATGGTAAGACCGAGACCCACAGACCCTGGACGGACCACCATCAGACAGGCTGGATGAGGGATGAGGGATGGGGATGGGGGCACCCTGTCTGGCCAGAGCCACAGCTTCAGTTTTAATCTTTGCCCAAGTCAAGCCAGCAAAAACGAAAACCGAAAAAAACCCAAAAACAGAAAAGAAAAACTATGGAAAATGTAAAATGTTATTAGAGCTGCGAAAATGAGAGTGGGTACGCACCCAGTGAAGGGTAGCTTAGGGTAGCTTTGTTTTGATTTGAGTTCCTGCAAAGGTGTAGAATAAATAAGGAAAAGGTCTGTTTTCAAGTAAAACTCAATTAAGAAAGGGTTGTTGAGGGCTGCAGGAGTGGTTCAATTTGTTTAAATATATTATATATTATATTAAGCTGGTGTTACCTGTTTACCAATATTCCTTAAAATAAAATGAAAGTTCTTATATTTCCGTTCCTAACATCTGAATTTAGACTCTTTTGGGCGTATTTTCTCCCTTTTATTCCTTAGTTATTTAAGGATCCGTATGGGAACAGTATGTGGAAGGTCCAATCGTTGTGGGCCAGAGAGGGAATTTATGAGCAGAGCACTTCGCTTGGCTTTGGCGCATTTTCGGCTTCTGTCAGAGTGGCCGGTGCGAGTGGAGCGGGAGCAGATGGGGCAGATGGAGCCGGCCAAGTCCGAGTTCCAAGTGGAGCCGGGGCATCGGAAAGCTGCCAAGTCATGAACTGTGACAAAAGGATTACAAGGGAGATGCTGGCTGAGCTGCTTTCGTGGCCCCGGCCAGTGCAGTTTATAGGCTAAATGAGATTAATTCCAAGATTAGGCAAGACCACAACAATGGCTGCCGCCGGGACCTGGATGTCCTTTCCCAGGACAAGTGTGCGTGTGGGTGTGGGTGTGGGTGTGGGTGTGGGTGCACCTATGTATATCCCATCCCAACGCCCCCTCACATGCATCCTATCTGCTGCCTTTCAATTCATTCGCCCGCCTGTCGATTTAGTCAACGTGCAAATTTATTAGATTAACAGCAAATATCAAATAGGAAATTAACTGTCGTCTGGACACCGAATAGGGTGTGCTAGTGGTGGTTTGGGTGGTGTGGGTCATTGACTGGTTGTCCACCTGTCTCGCACACCACCACTCACACTCAAACGTCTGTCACTCTGCGGTTGGCGTTTGTCTGTCTGTGTTTCTTTCTCCCCGTTGACATGCAGAAATCTGTGTTATGGGGCGAATGAAATTCGTTATTTCTGCACTTTGTTTACTTTGGCCTGGTTTGCCAGCGAAGTATTGCCTACTTTTGAGGGCAAGTAGCGGGCGAACCGAGAATGTGCTGCCTACTTCTGAGGGCGCATTATTGGGACACAGCGTATTGCCTACTTTTTAGGGAATGATTTAATGCAAAACAATATGATCTGCGATTATATTTATATGTAGGTGCATTAGGGAGGCCTTTTTAAATGAGCTCAGCATTTCAAGTGACACATTTCGGTGTCAAATAAATTTATGCAAAATGCCCTTAAAATGTATAATTTAGCACGTAAAAATATTTCTCCCTTTTCTTGGACTGTCAACTCTTTGGTTCCGCTCGAATAAGAGAGTCAAAGTAGTTAATTTCATGACTTTGGCCATCTCGAAGTAGTCTGGTTCGACTCTGTCTGCGATCTTAAAGGACACGTTGAGTAAAAGTGTATATTTTGTATTTGTTGAATTCTTAACGATACTATTGAAGTACTTTTATACCCTTGCAGGGGGTATCATGATTTCAGTTTGAAGTTTGCAACGCATTGAAGACCCCTTTAAGTATATATAAGTTCAAGTCCTTCTGTCCCTCTGCCCATTTCTACTCAATGAAAGTCTTATTTCTATTGCAGGTAGTATATAAGTCGGAACGAGCCGGAGTGGATAACCATATCCTATAGCTCCCATAGGAATCGGATAACTATATAATTAGGGTATTCAATTGCGTTGCAATCGTTTGAAAAGTGTAAAAGTGTAAGCAGTTCCAACAACAATTTCCATACAAAATAGTTTTCAAGGCCTACAACACCCCAGCCTATGTATACAAATCTGTTGTACTTGTGTAGAAATAGGGGGTTAATAATGGGTAGGAATTTTATCTAAAATACTTAAAATATACTGAAAAGTTGGGTTTTAATGACAGAAAATATCATAGCCTTCTTTTCACAAAAATTTAAAAGTTGGCGTTATTTTGTACGTCAATTTCCTGCAACGATATTTTAAAATAGAGGGCGTTCACAATTCTCGTCTGGCAAACTTACAAAGTTTACACTTTTGCAACGCAATTGAATACCCTAAATATTTTTAATATTTCAAAACTTCGAATAAAGATTAAAAAAAAATCGGACGACTTTATCATATAGCTGCCATTGGAACGATCGAGTAATTAATGTCAAAATAATACAAAGACCGTTATATTTCGTTTATTTACCGTAGAAAATTTAAATGGAAGATTCTCTTAATATTTATGCAATTAGTTTTTAGTTTTCCTAAAATCGAAAAGCTCTGTACATACAATGCCTCACGGAAACCATCTGCTAGGGTATAGAAACTTCGGCTTCCTGAAGCTAAGGGAGCTAGCTTGCTTTAAATTTTTGTACTTCTTAACGTTTTATATTGATATAGACAATGAAAATAATTCACCTATGCTACATAAACAAGTTTAAAAGCCATACATTTTAAAAAAGTGTACTTACCTCTTAAAAAATGTAATATACATACATAACAAGGGGCTGCACTTCAAAAACATAGCCCAAGAACCCATGCAGACGAGAAAGCTAACTGTTCTTCGATTGTTTCTCACGTTCCAGGAAAATAAGGAAAACTGAGAAGGGGCTCTATTTATTTTCATCGTTTTGTGGTAATATATCATTATGAAATAAGCATCCAATTTTTATTGCCAAAACTTTTCTCCAAACATGAAATAACAGAATTTCAATAAAAATCGATGTTGATTTTTCCCAAGCATATTTTTCGGACTTATTTCGTTTTCTTTTTGGGACTTCTTGCCCTAGGGACTTATTTCACAGGGCCATCAAATTGAGTCTCAGAAATATTAAACATAACTAATGTGCCCCAAATTCATCTTTATACAGATGGGATCCGCGATATCACTATTAGAATAGATTCCGCTCCTGCATACTTAACCACCTAATTTGCGTTTTTTGACATCATTTTATCGTAAGACTGCATCTTTGCATTTGGTTAGTTTATTGGTTTGTTTGTAATTCTATTCTGATAATATCTAAAGAACCGTCATACCGTCATGCGTGTCCATCTGTTCGTGCGTTCTCCATCTAGAGAACAATAAGCTGGGATTTGTTGTATTTGACATGGAGGCATTTTTTGGTAGAACTTTAGAGGATTTAGAGAACCACATCCGAGTTTGTTAGTCCGTAGAAAATGACATTAGCCGAAGTGGGGATGTATTTTCGTGGTGACAGGCTGTGAGTCCCAACAATTCGATACCATTTTGTGTGCCGACTTCAAGTCCATCAACCAGGAGATGCCAGCAGCAGAGGGCGAGGGAGGACCACACACCATTCCCCAAATATACACTAGTATGAGCAATGGTGCGACCAAGTGACAAGTGCCAGGACCAGAAAAGGGTGCATGGGGTCAGGGGTCAGGGGGCGCAGGCTAGGAATGGGGTTCAACTGGGGTAACCACTTGGGGCGTGCGGATGTGTATTAAATGCTACAAATAGCTGAGTCCCATTCAATAGAGAGGAAAGGGCTGAGGTCAACTCCACAAATGGCAAGCAAAACATGACTCGCTGACTTGTTGCTGTGTGGGTGTAGCCACGGGTGTGTTCGTGTGCGAGTGGCTGGCTGTGTGGGTGTGTGAGTCTGGAATGCAATGAGTCAACGTCGCAAAGACACATCCTTTTTCATGTTGGAGAAAGCGAACCACTATTGGCAAGGGATACCTGGAGGGGAGGGCGAGAGGGTGGAAAACCCCGAGCGAAAGCAAAGCTGACTTTATGCATATGTGTGCGCTTGCACTGAGAAAAAACGGAGGAATAGTTCGACACTATTATAAAGATTTTCCATATGTCATACATTACAATATTACAATGGATAAGGCATGCCTTCAAGGTGGGATTTTTAAATTTTGGCATTGTGTTGATACTAAAACTGCCTGAATTGAAGGCACTTTTAGGAACTTGCCTCTTCCAAAAAGCTACTTTTCAGTGTGCGCCTGGAGGGGGTTGGGCGTGTCCCTGCATGTCCCGATTTTGTCAGTTGAAAAGGGTTCAGACAAATTTTTAAATTAATGACAAAACGAGCACCGCGAGACAAAAATGGTTCGGGATGTGTGGAAGAATTTCGCTTTTGCACCACACCGCAGTTTGTTTGCCGATGGAAAATCGTTTTAATTAAATTTCGTGGCCAGTTGGCAATGCCAGTCGGCAACAACAACGGGAACAACAAAGCAATGAACTTGCAATTGCCTGTAGAATTTACTCCATATTATTTATAAACACCGCTGTGGAATTGTTGGGCCCCTTTTGTTGTTTGCCAAAGGCAAATGAAAACGGCCAATTGCCAATTGATTTGAGACCTCATTTCGCAATAAATACCCTCGACTGTGCGAATCAATCAAAGCAAAATTCCTTTCATGGCCGTTCAGTTAATCAACATTATAGTTTTCCTTTGTCTTTTTAAAGAGTCCGTAAGTTCCAATATTAAACTCGATATAATCGGCTTTAAGTCTGACCGAGCCCATTAGCAGTGCCATGATGTGTGCAAATATTTACCAGAAAGTGTGAAATATCTTAGGAAAGCCATAATAGCCGACGGGCTTATACCATTAACTGAGAAGCCACAATCCAAAGTCGGCTTAAAGTCGGTAGTCAAAGACGGTACTTCAATCAAGGCCGAAAACTCCTGGGAAATGCGTGCATGTAAGGAGCTTCACACACGTTTGTATTTAACACACTTAATATGCGACTGCTGTCACACATTAAGTTGTTCGCCGTCTTGTTTCGGCTTTTATTGTTGATATTGAAATGAGTATTAGCGTTGACATTTTTGCTAGCGAGTCTAATCCAAGCTCAAGTGGCCTCCCTCCCAGAGTCCCACCTGAGCACTTCAGGCTTTATTTGCATTTGGCTCGATGGAAATGTTGTGTAAATGATCTGCTTGACTCGCTTATTGCAGCTACACATGCGAAAGGGGGAAAGTGGCGTGCAAGGCCATCGGAAAACTGCTAAAAGTGGGTGGGAAAACCGTGGTACGCAGGAAAACTCAAGTACCACTGAAAAAAATTTGATTTGTTGTTGTCTTTACCTATTGGTTTGGTTCTTCTTAAAGGTTCTTTGCATTAATTTCCCCCAGTTTTTGGGTATGTTTTCATAAATGATCTAGGAAATATCTGTTAATTCTGATATTTTACAAATTATTTTTTTTTTTGCTTTGATCCTTTGGACGTAATCCAAAAATTTCAGTTCTTTATTAATAGATAATATTTGTCTGAATATTTTGGTTATAGATAATAGGCACATGTTTGTCAAAATGCACTCTAGCAAACCTTTGGCTATTACGAACGTTCTCTAAACTGAATTGTAGATTGTTTACTAACGATAAGCTTCTGGTGCAAAGAATTCTTCTTCCTTTAATGGCCAATTATTGTTATTTTGAATAATATTTCCGTTTTCCGCTGTTTTTCACTATCTTCTCTTCTTTTGTACGTGTGCAGTTGATCCCTCCAATTACTCTGCTGTAGATACAATTTTCTTTCATATCCTGCAAGTTTTTGCCAACTTCTTGGTTTTCCTCACTGCCACACTGCCTCCCTTCGCCAATTACCTGTTGTCTTGCTGGCTAATTTCTGTTGTCAAATTGCCCGTGCTTCTCTATGCATTCCATAGTCGCCCCTCAACAACATTACGCATACGCAGCGTGGTCCGCTGGGAAAAAGCTTTCGCCATTTGCCGGCATTGTAGCAGTGGCATTATTTTTTCACTTAAAGCAACTGCAAATATTGCGCTCTGGCATTTCCTCTCAATTGTTTGTGCAATTTTCTTTTTATGTATGAAAAATATTTCTTTTATTGTGTTGCTGCTGCTGTTGCCGCTGTTGTTTGCCTTTTGTTAATGTGCAAGTGCTGGTTGTTTGTGGTTTGCTTTGTTGGCCATCAGTGCCCCGACCCCTGACCCTCGACCCCCAACCCCCGACCCCCAACCCCGCCTTAACCCTTTGCTGCCCGTGCCCGGCCCACACATGTGTAACCATTTCGCCACTGATGCGTTTTTAATTGTGTTTATTTCCGCTTCGCTGTGACACGTCATTTATTAGTCCACAAAAAACGCGAGCAGCCAGCTGCTTTAAGAACCGTCTCGTTCGTTTTACCATAAATCTTGACTGGGTCTCGATCAATCTTAGGGTTAAAAATTGCAGCCTGATTTATTCGCTGACATTTTGCATTACCAGAGCCATTCTCCGCTGCTTCCTTCCGAAACAAAAAACAAGACAACCAAATGAGTTTACTTACAACATGATTCCAGGGAAGTTGGGCTGCGGAACTGGATCGGGACCGGAAAATACTGCGCGCAAAAATTTCGTTTAATTTTTGCTGGGCGGCAACCGTTGTTGTCTTTTGTTTGGCAGTGTCTTTTGTTGCTGTTTTTCCCTCATAATTACTGTCCGAAAATTCCCTTTGTTTCGCTGGGGTTTGTTGGGGAAAATCAAAAGGAAGGTCCTCCGAAAACAAAATCTTTGTAAATCCGATTGCCGACTATAATGTTGTTTTGTTTTTATTGCCTGCGAGGGATGCATTTCATCGTTTTTGCCAATTATGAATCTAGCTAATTGCAGGTAATATGAACAGCCACTTTTCCAGAAATGATTTTCAACTCCGCTGCACTTCGATGCCCACATCATCAGTCATCACTTGGATCGCCCGGCCATATCCTATTTCCAAATAATTAGCGCCGATTGAATGCCCCAGGTAGGCCGTCAATTTGTTCCACTGCAAAGGGAGTCCGATGCTTTTGGAATTTCGGAATATCTCCTCGGGGTCCTTCAGTTCGACAGGAAAATTCGAGCCTAACAATTCCTGCCACAGTCAGTCAGGAATTAATGCACCTAAGAATGCAACGGGTTTTTAATAATTAATATTGACCAACAAATTGGACTTGTATTTCAATTTACAATTTTTTTGTGTCAAATATCTGTTGCTGGAAATTACAAATGGCCTGCAATAACGAGTAGACTCCAACGCTTAGGAAATGTTGGCGTAGATTACCTCTAGTAGAAGGCTTTTGTATTACGAATATTTGAATTACAAATGAATATTTGTACCCATTAATACAACTAGTTTTCGCACAAGAATGTACGCAGCAGTTATCTAAGAGCATTAATTAACTATTCGAGCTAACGAGGCCAGTAAAAATAATTCGCAGATTTATCAAATACAGTGCGTTCAAATGGGATTAAGTTGCAATAAATGCCTTCTAATGTAAACAGAGGCAACGCGCAGACAATGCATTTAATATGAAGCTCAGAGCGAAATTCGAGCAATATTTCAATTTTCCCAGATGCCGGAAGAAAATCAAAGGCTCACCACCCTAAGCAGCCTGCCAATGGATCCCCTGCCTTCCGGGTATTATGGAGCGTTAGTTAATTAACCAGTGGAAGAAGGACGTTGGAGTCAAACAGGGAGTTGTCAAGGAGCCAAGAGCTACTTACCATGACCCCGGTTAACCAAATCGAAACGAACAAGTTGGAGTCAAATTCCAAATTAATTCTAATTGAAGTGCATGACTTTTGTTTTGACCCGAATGCCCAAAACAGTCAACGGTTTGGGGCAATTTAAAAGGAATTTTACACAGAATAAACTGAGAATCATCAATTCGAAAATCATTCCAATGTGGCTTACATCCTTAAGCTGCTTAAGAAGGAATAAGAAATTTGTGTAGTAAGAACCGTAATACTTTGTGTGACCTATTGCATATTAATAAAATTGGATTACGAGAAACCAGCATTAGGTACTTAAATAAGAACATCTAAATATATTTTGCTCAACCTAATGGTGTTCCAGGTAGAGCGTTTACAAACTGCGTTTACATTTCTTTCTGTGCACTTTCTTTCTGTGCACTGCCAAGAGTGAGGTTCTCTACCAAAAGTGGCCATATTTTCGTTTGCCGCAGAAGCTCCTTCATTTGCCTCTGAGCTCTTTTTGTGTGACACTGCATACATTGTACACACTTCATTATTTAATATAAAATGCATCCTCATACGCACACCCGCGTACAAAGGAAGACAATTGCTGAGCGAGGCGAGGCGGATGAGTAAAAACGTTATTTAATTAATTAATTTTCATTAAAAACACGACAAAATGCGACGGCAAATGGGAATGGGAATGGGATGGGCTGGGGCAGGGACACTACAGTTCGGTACATTAAAGGACGAGCAGATGCTCCTCCCTTGTCCTGTCAGTCTGGCTGTCATTTACAATTTTAATCTCGCTGTGCAGCAGTTTAGCTTAAGTTCGGGACGGCGGGATAATGAGCGGCCGGGTCCGCGCTTAAGGATAATGGAGCCTGCAGCGGAAGAGGACACCGTCCACAGCCCACCTGTAATTAAACAATCGCGTATGCAGCCAGCGCTTCACCTGGCCGAATAAGGACGACCGGCCAAGTTGGGCTTACAAATTTCATGGCTAATAAATCACTTTTAATATTAATAAAACATAAATCACGGCCAACTAAAAACTTGGGCTGCTGGCTGGATGCTGGATGCTGCAGTCTCATTTTGGCGCCTTTTGTTCAATGGCAAAAAGTTTCGAAGAAGCCCCCGAAAAGGTGCCCCAAGAATGTGCCAAAGTGGTGGTGGTTTGCGAAGAATAAGTATGGGTACGGATGAGTTTAAAGTTCAGGTGGGTTAAATTTGTTCCAGCAAATCAAAAGCAGAGACGGGAATAAATAAAACATCTGCATACCCGATTTCAAGCCAGGCAAATTTTTGATGGCCAAGCTGACTGTAAAAAAAATAAAAAGTTTCCAATTATCTTATTAAAAATTCTCTAAATATGTTCCTAACGCTTTGAAATGTTTCAGAAATTATATAATAATTATAATGTATCTATTCAAGTTCCTCAAATAAAATAAACTAGCTATAAGTTATTTTATAATTAAAGAAAAGCATAAAAAAATATATTCGCAATTTCAAAATTATTTATAATGTCCATAAGTGCAAAAGCCTAATCAGTTAGGTTTAACCCATTTGTAAGGTATATTTATATGAGGTATACCTATATATATATATCTGTTATTATTTGTTTTACTTAAAGATATTAATAACACCTTTCAGTAGTGTTATATCAAAAAAATGCTCTTTAAATCAAATTCTCTCTGTATCATATATTATTTTGAATTCAATAAAATGTTTAAGGTTTTAAATTTTACTAAAGCTATACTTATATTCAATTTGATAAATTGAGCTGCACATTATACAGTAAACATTTTTGGAGGCATAATTCGGGTGAATTTATTTTGGTGTACGTAAAAATTCCGCCCGAAGAGATTTCTGTGCCATTCCGTAGATGACACAATTTTTATTAAACTTCAAAAACATAACAAATTGACTTAATAAATGTTTAACTCATTCATATTTAAAAAAACATCTAACAATAAATAAAACTATTAATTTATAAAATTACACTTGCAAGACCCGTAAACGCACAATTGTACATATGAAAAAAAAGATAGGCGAAAAATGTTAAAACTTTTTTATAATAGTGTATATTTAATTTTTGAATAAAGTAATAACTTATAATAAATACAAATTAAGTATAGTTGATTTTTTCTTAAAATCTTTTCATCGCTATATTATCCATACGCGAGCTAAATCAGAGCAATCCAAATGGTTTTTCAAGAATGTAATGTCTAAAAGTTCTTCGAAGTCACAACAAGAGAAAACGCTATAGTCGAATTCCTAACCAAGTTAAAAGTAAACATACCTTTGATTAGAGGCAAATAAACATTGATGTTAAAGTGTTTATTAACTTTACACTTTTACATTTTACAAATTTTATCTACTGCCCGTGACGTCACTGACCATGTTTTTCCTAGACAGGTCATAACTTATTAACTAATGGTCCGATTTGAACAAATAATGCCTTGGTGGTAGGTATTAAAGAGCGAAGCAAACTAAAATTAATTTCGAATTTTAAGTGTGGACGGACATGGATAGTTCGACTCGGCTAGTGATCATGATCAAGAACAACGCCTCCATCTACCTCTTTCTACCTGCATTCCATTTGTATACTTTCACTTTAAAACCGAGGAGGATCAGCCCATGTTAACAGTTTTCAGGGTCGGTGAAGCATATATATTCTTAATCACCCAAGATATGGGCCTGGATTAAAAAATCATGTAGCTGAAAGGTTGAATACACTTTGTTAGGTTTCTTCTTGTTTCTTGTTTAACACACCAAATAGGACTAACAAAACACCGATAACTTATATGTTGAAATACTGAAAACGATATTTATAGAATGACATATAATCATCTATTGCTATGCTTATGAAAAAATGGACTACTGACTCTCGAAGATATCTTAATTCAAAATGTAAGTTGTGGTTCCAGTTTTTGCAAGCCGTGACTATAAATACTACTACAATTAGACTATATTGACATTACTTAGCACAGATAAGCACGTGTTATAAAGTTTCATTTTGTTTTTCGGTTTGATATAGGACTAGACTTTGATATTTCTCACGGATGTTATGGATCCAAACTTTTACTATCTCAAACTATTTTATCTCTCGATGATTTTGGTTTCAACTGAGTCGTCTTAATGCATTGTCGTATATTTTGTAAACTTAAAAATAAACTGTTATTTTTTTTTAGAATTATCGAATATCAAACTGAAAAGCATACATTTTTGTATTTACTAAACAAGAAATAGGAGTACGGGCGAGTCGATACGATCAAAGGATCAAAATCGTAATAAAGAGGTAAGTGTAACAGAAAAATTATCTGAATAGGCATTGAACAACCAAGGAATCTCACAAAGAAACAACCCGATTGGTATAAAACTTGGTTCAATGACTGTGCAAAGAATGAGAATGTTAACATACCGATAATGCAATTGACAACTGAGTGAACAAGCATACGTGTAACTATTGAATGCGGCGATCAACGGGAAATGGTATAAAGGATTGACAAAAGGATTGACTTCACTTTACGAGTATTTAAAAGGCACAGCCACAACTCACGTTGAATTTCCCGCGAAATATGATCGAATTTAAGTTTTTAGAATTACCTTTTTCAAAAAAGAAGTGATGACGCGAAACGGGTCCAAAGCACTGGCTAACACTTGAAAAAACTTGGAAAATAAACAAACAACACTTGTCAAAAAAAACTCTTTCTTAGACCGTCAGCTAGAGTAATTATCACTTGTTGTTGTTCCGCGCAGCTTGAAAAGCCTTTTCGAAATTCTAGAATATCAAACTCGGCACTAGGTCTTTTTTGTATTTCGAATCCGCTGGACTGAACTGAACCGACGCGCTAGGAAGTTGCCCGAGCACTGAGCCTGTCGCGCCAAGCGCGTTTCGCATTGGGCCGACCTAACGCAACGTGCTCGTCCTTCGGCAGCACTGGCGTCCCGATTTCCCGATTTGCCAACTTCCCGATGTCATGGCATTTCGGGGTTCCGTGTCCCGTTAGCCGAAGTCTTCCGAAGCTGGCCGTCGCGTCCTAGGAACAACTCGGGTGGCAGACGAAAGTGTCTGCATGTGTCCTTTAGCAACATGTTGCCAGAAATGTTTCTGGCAAGCTGATAAATTCCCCTTACTTAAAATGCATGGATGTGGAAAAATGATTCTTGGCCTTGCTATTGATAAGCTAAAAATGGCTTACATATTCGGTTACTTAATATTTAATTTGTATAAAATGTATACCTGTTGTATCTCTGCCCAGTTTCCCATTGCCATGTTACCCCTTTGACCCTTTGCCTTGATTCCCCTGGATTCATATTCCCCGGCTGTTTTTAATGTAGGGCTAAATAATCTTTAAAAGTACAGACCTCACTTTAAAACAATATATTTTTTCGGGTAGTATTTTTAATGATGTTCAAATGGACTCGCGCGTCATATTCAACAAATTGTGCAACGTCTATATATAATTACTTTCTTAATTTGAGTTTCAAGACCATTTATTTTTTATTAATTATTTAAAAAAAGATGTAAAAAATGGTAAAAAGTAATTACGATGATATCGCATTCGTTGAAAAGTAAGTGACCTACCCACTGCCCATGTACGTCTGTCCGTTTGTGTATGGAGATTTCAGAACATACAGTCGAACGCCCATTAATCACAAAGATTGCATATATTTCGTTAGTACATACTAGTAAATTGAAATTATTTCAAGTCAGAAAATTATTTGTTAAGGTGTCGCTTTTGGCATACAGGTACAACCAAGTTTTACCGTAGATAAAAATCTCGGTCTTGCAGAAACCGTTTGAAAATCATGTTGACGATTTAAAATCAAGCAAAATACAATGTTTCTAAATCAGAGCAAATAACCGACCGATTTTTTGGTAAGATCTTAAACCATCAGCACCTAAAACCGTAGGAGAATTTTCTAACACTCCATATATATTTCAAAATGTAATACGGCTTCCATCAGAAAGGTATATTTTTACGTATTTGTGGGTGTTACAAAAAGCTCCTCCAACCAACCACGGTTAAAATTTGTATTGCTGGACATAAGCACTTCAACCTAATTTGAATAGATCACTTTTCTGCGATTGATATATGATTTCAGTTAGGTGTTTTAAGTTTGGTCCATCTAGGAAAATATATATTTATGTATAGGTAACCTTCTTTATTTTTAATGTTTAAAGAAAAAACAAAAGAGAAGTCTAAAGTCCATGGCCTCCACTATCAGATACATGTTAATTAGCTAAATTAAGTTCGAGGAAGATGGGATATGCAAGCATTAAAGCACACCATGCAATATAGAGTCGATTGCTTTATTTTAAATAATTTAAATTTCAATTTAAGCAAAATTATTAAGCAAAAATCGAAGTCATCTACATTAAGAGTAACTTTTTCATGGATCAAATTCGATGGGTTGTCCCCATTTAACTATTCCACGTAGTGACGAAGGGCATTAGGAGAGAGTGCGAAGACGACTACCATATAAAGCAGCAGAATTGAAAAAAATGTAGTGATGGTCCGATCATAACTAGTGATGCAAAAACTAAAAGGGATGTATACCAAAACTTTAAGAATTTCAATTGGTTTGGGAGAAAGAGCGGTGAAAGTGGAACAGTAAAAATAAAGGAAATTTGATTTTGAAAAAAAGTTAATATATGCGTCTAATGACACCTAATTTGTAAAAATCCGATGCTCCTTTCAAACGTTTTTCCAAAAACAAGAATTTGGGTGACTTTCCAAAATGAAAATGTTTATCCCTTTGTTTGTGGGTTTGTATGAATATCTTTTGGGTTTTAGGGTCTTGGAGACTTTATTGGTTGCATTAAGAAAATTTAGATTCTAGTTTCTAAATCTAATCACGCTGCTTTAGCTTTAATTGTATAATTACAATAATCATTTTTTTCCTATATTCTCGAAATTGGTTCGACCGATTTATGCCGAAAAATGATTGTACACTGTTCTTATTCGGCACTCTGTAATATAATATGCCTTTGCATGCTAGAAGCTTAAATATTTTGCTGAAGCGGGCAGAATGAAAACATTTAGTCGAATGTGCAAGCATTTTTTGTCACAAATTTTGATATCAGAACTTTTATATGTTGGAGGTGCAATCGTCACGACCTCTTACCTCGTTTTTTGTTTGATTTACATATAGGCCGTGACTTGTTTTATTATACCCGTTACTCGTAGAGTAAAGGGGTAACCAGCCGATAGGAATGAAGGATAGGTGGCACTTTTTTGTTAGCTGAGTAACGGGTATCTGATAGTCGAGGCCGTCGACTGTAGCGTTTGCTCTTGCTTTTTAAAATCTTTTGTCACCTTGACGAACTATCTTAGCTATCCAAACAAAAATATTTTGTAGTTTTCGTCCATTTTTTTATTCATATTGACCGATATCAGATAATTGTCAAAGTTTGTGACACGAAGAACATGTCGTATTCGTAATTTTAATGACGTTTCGGAAGGTCTTAGCTTAAAAAAACGTTGTTTGTGAATACATTTTTATTTACACACACACACAAAATGTTATATGTAATATTTACCAATACGGATAGTTATGTAACTGTAAAAAAAGGTTGAACACTATTAAAAATAGTGACGTGAATTTTATTGTGCTTTGGTTACTATTTAATAGTAAAAATACCTTAAAATGGTAAGTAGTGTGTATTTTGTTATTAAAATATATAGTTGGTCAAATTGACAATTCGATGGCTTGGAACCATTTAACTTTTATTTGGGTTAATTCAAGCTTACAATTTTTTGTATGTAAGAATTCCACCAGTGCGATTTCTGTGGTCCCAAATAAATGTTAAAAAAGTTAAATGTACAACGGAAACAATCAAAGCTCCTCAAAAAAGTAATCGAAGGTGTTTAATTAATACGGATAATTATGTGGACCACTTGAAACTATTTTTCTTTTTTTTTGATCAGGTTAGATGTCGTTCATGTCCTAAATTTATTCTGCTTGAAATATAATTAAGATTGCAGGCGGCAAAGGAGCGTTAAATAACTTAAATAACTGCGGCTTTTGCAATCAAAGTCGCTTTGTCGGCGCTCTTCTTCCCTCTGGAAAATTCACTTACCAGGTGCTTAAAGAGGGAGTTCTTCCCTAGCCTTTCCCTTTTCCACTTTCCTCCGGTTTCCCCGCCCACACATCACTTAGGCAAATCAAGGAGACCAATAAAGGCAAAAAGGCGGCAACACTTAGTCAGCCAGCTCGCGATGAGAGCGAGAGTCCTTGCAGGATCTTTTGCCTATCATAAGTCGTCTTCACATGTGTGGGCTAGTGGGTGGGCAAAGGTGAACTGGGTAAAAGCACTTTTGCGCTTGTTTTAATGAAATTCAATGCGTCGGCGGCGGCGGCGGCGGCGACGTCGACAAACCTTTTCACCAAATGAACACGAAAATGTTCATCAATGTCTGGGGCAAAGCGGATGGAATGGGCATGGGGAGCACGTATATATACACCCGAAAGTAACCAAAGAAACCCACTTTCATGCTTCATAAGTAAATTCATTTGGCACACCCGCCAGTTCGTCCCGCGGCCCGCATCTTGAGCTTAATGAAATGTCATCAACTTTGAGGTGTTTATTGCGCTGACAACCCAGCGGTGGGTGCGTGACCCATTTGAGTTCTCATTAAGCTGGCTCGCTCACGATTCAGCACGATTCAAGCCAGATTTTCATAGGAGGATGTCACGCACTCATCTCCAATGCACGTTAATATAGCACAGGACCAGAAAGGGCTGGGAAAACCCTTTGAGCAGGACGAGAACAGAGCCCAAAAATAATCTTTGAGTCTTACTGTCAACCTCCGATGGGTGCAAAAGGTGTGTGTGCTAAGCAGGAAAAACATTTTCATGTATCATAAATTGTCTAACACTTAAAAAGTGATTACGTCTGCGTGTTCCACCCCGTTTTCCTTTCCGGAGAGCCGGTAGAACCTTCTTTGCCAGAGCAATCCAATCGAGGACATCAATTTATAGAGTTGCCAACGGAGGAGCTTAGCACTTTAGATAAACAATTTTGTGCAAGTTGTTAACTTTTACGATGACTCATTAATTTTGTAGATTTTCACTCGTAGTTTGAATGGATAGATGGCTGGGCGGATGGAGCGTAGTTTCTGCTGAATTGTTGTTTGACGAAAGTTGTTTGTCGATTTTAATGATGTGACACTAAATACTCGGCGAAGGACCGTGCTCCAAAGGCCCCGAAAACCCCCCGACGAATTCTGATTGTGATTACGCCGGAACTTTTGCATAACAAAGCCTTGGGTTCCTGTTTCCACAAATCCGCAATGCATCCTGCCAAAAACAATAAACATCTCGCATTCGAAACAGATGACAGCACATCACATAATTAGTGAACTTCGGACTCCGGATTCCCGAGACCTTTGGTCCGGTTCAAAAGGTAGGTAGCAAAAACTATATCATTCCGGAGATGGGCTGTCGTTTGATACCATTGAGGCCATGGAGCGTGTAACTAATCGGAAAAGTTTACTAGTTTGCGGTTGACAGAGAGATCACTATGCAGGGGTTTGCTTATTATAATTTTAATTATAATTCAGGGAAAAGAATGAAACTGAAATTCAGAGAAAAGAATGAAACTGGCAGGCATATCAGTTTTCCGATTTCATGCAAATTAGGGAATTATTTCAAATTGTTTTTTTTGTTATACAGTACATTTGGTTTTTTGATATGTCTGATTATATAATTTTTGCTGTTAAATGTCGAAAATCCCTGTATCATGGCGTATAAGGTATGTTGGAGGACAAACCATACATATATGAAGTTGCTAACCACTCTGCCTGATTTTCTTAGTCGTGGTGGCATTTTATACGCAGAAGTGCATTGTGCTTAAGTGGTTTTAGATACTAGGGTAAATGTGTAAGCAGTGACAAGGTGAAGTCAGATAAATACATTTAAATACGTACTATTTAGGTCCTGAACCTCCCTTTTTTCTAAACTCGTTGTTGTCGAGATAACCAAATTTTCCTAGGAGGGACCGAAAAATGTTTGCCGGTACTCGAGAAATCGGCCCTAAGTCTTTTCAAATGTCAATTGGTAATATTATAGACAACTTGAGCTGGGGAAACCGGTGGATCAGAATGCATCGAACTTGCCAGAAAAGATTCGAAGATCTTACAAATCCACTACTGCCTTTATAAGCTATCCAATTTATAAGTTCAGCCAATTTTTAAATTTAGCCCTAATCAATGCACCAGTGTTAACGTTGCGATTCAATGACTTTTTATGCAGAGAAATATATAACAAATCCCAATTTAATTAATTAAACAATTAAAAAAAATATTCTTTATCCCTGTTTACTTTGATATCACACAGTTTTATATCTAAAGCTTTGTATGCTGAAAGTGGTCACAACTTTTTTAGCTAAATAACAGGACGTTGGTTTAAAAAGTTAGCAAGTTATTTGTGTGCACTTTTTCACACTCTTAAATTATTTTATAATTTCTCCCCTGCACATGTATGTTTTGGTTAAGCTCACTGACCAACAATAAAACACTTAATGGTTCTGAAAAGTTTACTACTACCTTGATGTAAAGTTAAATGACAAGGAAAACCATCGATTTGAACGAGCTACTTATTTTATTTAAATAAATATTTAATTTGTGTTTGCCTTAAAGAGGAGAGGATCATACAGTTCCGACACTTGTTTGGAATTCATTTGGGATTGAATACTACTCCTCAAGGTTTCACTTTTCCGCGGCATCGGCAATCACACACCCCTCAAAGAGACAGTGTGACTGATAGAGCCCGACTTTGCCCGGCTATAATTTGATGTTCGGGAATCAAACAAACTTGGTCCTTCTTCCCCACCCAACTGTCTATTTTTTCGGTATCTTCCTTTGTGCTGGGTGTTTGATGCTTTATTGGTGTTGTCAAGTAAATCGCTACAAAATGTAACTACTTAACAGCGACAACATTGCCAAAGGGCGACTCGGTGGTCAGGGGTCAGGGCACGACCGTCGGAGCCTTATGGCCTGGCAAATTAAGGAATTTTCATTGAAAAAAACCTTGCCAGTCACGCAACAATCATTTGGCCTGGGCCAACGTCAACATATACCAGGGACTACACGGAAAAAACTCGTTTTTTTGGAGACGGTAAAATATTTCAATTTACGTTTAGAATTTCCTTTTTCACTTCTGGAGTTGGGTTTCTCGAGTTCCATCTAACAATTCTCGGACAGATAAAGTTCCTGCTAAGGAAATTTTGTTTTCTCCAGCGTCAAGGGACCTAAAACTAGCAAGAGCTGTAAAGTAGTAATATAATAATATATTGTTGATGCTTAGTTGACCTTCAACTTTTGTGAACTATATATTAGTAATTTGGAATATATCTACAGCAAGAAAGGAAGCTAATTTCAGCATCCCGAAGTTTCTAAACACTTGCAGGTCGTTCCCGTGGTAGTATTGTATGTACAGTGCTTTCCGATTTTTCAGATTTTTTCCGATCGTCAGATTTTTTACAAATTGCATTCAAAATTCTAAAATATTAAAAGAATGTTATTCCCAAGAGTAGAAGTTAATAAGTCAGAAAAATTAAACGTTAATAGGTACAAATTTAATGTCTGTGAGTTTTGCAAATTCACTGTTATTTTTTTCGGTGTACCCTCTGAAGCCCACACTCCCCTCACCCTCTCGTTTCCTTTGAGCCATGGCCTGTCCATCAATGGAAATATGTGCCCCCCACTACGACTACCTCTACCCCACACTTTATTATTTCTTATTGAATAATTATGGGTCATTTGGTTGCGGCGACGTGGTGGGCGTGGCAGTGGGCGGTGGGCGGTGGGTAGTGGACGTGGATCGAGGGGTCGCGGGGTCGCTTGTCGCTTCACGTGCTTATCTTGTTTCCGTTGCTTCATTTAAAAGTTAATGACTGCTTTTAATGCCCGGGAATCGGACTTGGACTCCGAAGCGGGTGAACTTCAGCTTCCGGTCGGTGGCCATGTCACCAGACAGGCAAATTGATTAGGTTTAAAGGCAAAAATCATGGCATACATTAGGGACATCCACCTACCCACCCGTCGACCGCCTGTTACCATTAGGGGCGAAAATGTTTTACAAATTGAAAGTCACGCAACAATTGACCAGCCCCAACCCCTCTGCCCATGCGACTCGTGCCCCACCGAAGAAACCGAAAAAAGAGAAAGTAACCACATTAATGTCGGTGGTTGTCTCGCAAACGCCAGCAGCTATCAAAGGCAAATGTTATTGAATCATTAACACCTGGGCTCTCGCCTGGCTGCTGAAAAAATGATGCCATAAAGTTGATTAGAAGTCACTTAATGGCAGCGGATGTGCAGGTTTATTACAATTTGTAACGAGAGCCCCGAAAGCTCCGGGGTTCCAGGGGGTTCCTGGGTGTTCCCACCGCGTCCGACATTAGCACTTATAAAATATGCAGCGGTCGCGTGTCTGTTTCTAATAAATACGGAGCACCCGGCGGGAATCGGAATCGGGAATCCTTCGACCACGACCCCTCGCGCTGAACAGAGCCAAACTGAACTAAACTAAAAGTACCGGGCATTCTATTCCGGCAATCCTGCCGGGGCCACGGCACTTAAATAGCCGTAAAGACAGCGTCGAATTCTGTTCGAAACTCGAATGTCGGGTGTAAAGCGATTTGGGCAAGAGTTGTGGAGTGTTGGCTCAGCGGTCTATTGCACAGAGAAAAAAAGAAGCAGTATCCGTCAATTTGAGCACATCACTTTTTTCATACCAGATAATTTAATTCATATGAACAGGTTACAAAATCATATCAATTTCAAATGTTGATAAGAATTCTTTGCACATTTATATAAGTACTTCACAAATTGGTGCGATTTTAATATTAAATGTGAATTCAAAAAGTATTCCCAAGAATAGATCGCTCTTAACCGTCAATTTGTGAGTATTTGTTGTATTTCTTATGGTATTAAATTTATCCCTTATCGGACTTATCTGACGTTTCATAAAAAATGCAATTATTATACAAATTGATACAGTTTGGGTTGCTTAAATTTAATTTTCTTCAATTGCGAATTTATTTATTTTGATTATGGAAATATTCATTAATGAAGGTAGCAGGTCGTTCCTCTGCAAGTAGGATATATACAGAGCTTTCCGAGTTTTAGAAAATTAAAAGCAAGATAAAACGCTATGGTCCATGGTCACGACTATCCGATACCCGTTATTTAGCTAACAAAAAAGCACCATCTATCGTCGAGTCGATCTAGCCATGTTCGTCTGTCCGGAAATGTGTTGGATTAATTAATACCTATAGATTGTCCAAATAAATTTGCCATGTTTACTCCAACGCCCACAAACAGCCAAGGAGCTGAGAAAAGCAGTGACGTTAGAGCCAGACAATGACATACATATGTATATGTGTATGCCTGCGTAAATAGTTGAAAACTACGCGGCGAATAAACTCTAAACAAAGCTATTCGGCCTATGCAAACATTCAGATTCAAGTATACATAACACGCCTTAAGGTTGTTTAGTTTTAGCAAAGTTACATTGATAGTAATGCTTTTAATCTATTTTATGTGTTGCTCTCTTTTTCTGGGCGCTGGCTGAAACAAGAGCGGATCCAGAAAAAAAAGTGTGAAAAGCGCTGCCAACGCTAAGAAAGAACAGTGTGCTGCGAAGTTATTCTAAAGTATGAGAGCGAAAAACGCTGCGACGCTAGGAGAGAAAGAGTGACCAGAGTGCGCGGCTAACTTATTCTTTTTATATCCGATACTCGTAGAAAAAAAGGGTATACTAGATTCGTCGGAGAGTATGTAACAGTCAGAAGGAAGCGTTTCCGGCCCCATAAAGTCTATATATTCTTGATCAGGATCACTAGTCGAGTCGATCTAGCCATGTCCGTCTGTCCGTATGAACGCTGAGATCTCGGGAAATATACAAGCTACAATACTGGGATAAGGCATGCAGATTCCTGAGATTCTTGCGCAGCGCAAGTTTGTTTCAGCAGAGTCCCACGCCCACTCTAACGCCCACAAACCGCCAAAGGCTGTGGCTCCTACAGTTTTAATGCTAGAATACAAATTTTAACCGAAATGTATTACTCTCATCAATACGTATCGATTGACCCAAAAAAATTTTGCCACGCCCACTCTAACGCCCATAACACTTAAATCTGCCTACCGCCCACATAACCACATATAGAGATCGCGGATAGGTGGCGCATTTCAATCTCGCTTTGCTGCTTGTATATCTTCATTTCCCTTTGGTCCCATTTGCTGAGTAACGGGTATCTGATAGTCGAGGTACTCGTCTATAGCGTTCTTTCTTGTTATACCCGTTACTCGTAGAGTAAAAGGGTATACTAGATTCGTCGGAAAGTATGTAACAGGCAGAAGGAAGCGTTTCCGACCCCATAAAGTATATATATTCTTGATCAGGATCACTAGCCGAGTCGATCTAGCCATGTCCGTCTGTCCGTCTGTCCGTCTGTCCGTCTGACCGTCTGTCCGTCTGTCCGTCTGTCCGTCTGTCCGTCTGTCTGTCCGGATGAACGCTGAGATCTCGGAAACTATGAGAGCTAGGCTATTGAGATTTGGCGTACAGATTCCTGAGCTTCATACGCAGCGCAAGTTTGTTTCAGTAGACTGCCACGCCCACTCTAACGCCCACAAACCGCCCAAAACTGTAACTCCTACAGTTTTGATGCTAGATAGAAAATTTTAACTGGAATGTATTGTTCTCATCAATACCTATCGATTGACCTAAAAAAAGTTTGCCACGCCCACTTAAACGCCCACAAACCGCGAAAACCTGTGACGCCCACAATTTGCATGCTAGATAAAAAATTTTAACTGAAATGTATTGGTGTCGTCAATACCTATCGATTGATCCAAAAATAATTTTGCCACGCCCACTCTAACGCCCATAACGCTTAAATCTGTCTACCGCCGGTAGGTGGCGCATTTTAATTTCGCTTTGCTGCTTGCATATCTCCATTTCCCTTTGAGTAACGGGTATCTGATAGTCGAGGTACTCGACTATAGCGTTCTTCCTTGTTTTTAAATAATGTGGTTTGAATATGTTCACACCAAAAGGGGGTTTAGTTTTTGGAGGCAGTGTCGAGCGGCAGTTTCCTCCAGTTGTATACATCTAAAAAATGCAGATTTTTACTGTATTTCCAGCTTCGTCTATACATTTACATAAATATTCTAATACAGTACACTCTAACTACTCTTTCTAATATAGTCCACTCCAACTACATTTCTCGACCTAAAATTTTTGCTAAATTATTTCTAAAATTAAAAACAAAGTTACAATATTCACAAATGTACTTCAGCGAAACGTCTGCAATTAAATTGAGCAGGTGACACGCAATCGCACCGACTAACAAGCATAAGCGAAGTCTTCACAATTCCCGCAACGTTATTCCGCAATTCGCACCCCACATATGTACACTATTCATGTAAGATATTAATCGATATAGTTAATTATTATTAATTCGCGGTGAAAAGGTAATGGCAAGAACAATTGACTTTTATTAAACTGCTGAATATCTGCTGATGCTTTTTGCTGATGTTTCACGTCGTCCGGCTGCCTCGATTATCTTCGTCATACTCCTACTTTGCTATTTTCCTTATCTGGTGCTACTGCTGTTCTGATGTTACCCAATGCTCCTTAGGAGGAACTAGTCGCCTACACCTGTTCCATACATACCTACGTACATCGACATTTTCTCCAGCGCACAGTGGGTTAAGGGCTCACAATAAATGTTCCTTCCAAAGAAACAAAATGATAGTCCGTAGTTCTTTTCAAAAATTCGAACATCCGATATCATACATATTTATTAAATTTGCCTATCCGACAGTGTGACCGTATATTTTTACGGACTTCGGTTGGTTTCTAAATTCCAATTAGTTTCTAGCCCGATTTCGTTTCCTTACTTCCGAATTAAAACTTTAAATTATTTTCCGTAATGGTATCATCAGCAACAAATCCAACAGGGCTCCTCCAAAATACCTCAAGCTCCAGTAACTCCGTCCCAAAATTCCTCGTCTTATGGCTGTCGGCTCCCCCTATCGACACAGAGGTTTTCTCTGGCGATTATCTTCGCTGGCCGCCTTTCCGGGACCTGTTCACGACGAAAAATTGTCCCACTTAAATTCAAAACCTTGTCTCCTCACCAATGAAGGCTTTCGCTCAGCCTGGAAAAACCTAGCTTAGCGTTTCGAAAATAAGCGATTGCAAGTGTACAGTCACCTAGGAACTCTCTGCAATGTGCAATCCATAGAACACGAGTCTGAAGCAGCCTTTAAGGAACTTCAACGCACTATTCAAGGTTGCTTAAATTCCTTAAAATTTTCCGGCATACATTTTAAGAAATTGGGACCTTATCCTGGTTTATATGTGCTCGACAAAACTACCAAAGCTCAAAGCTCATCCAAAATAAAGCCGAAATTCCTACGTGGCTCGAGCTTGATTCCTTTTTGACAGAGCGCCATCGAACTTTTGCGGTCGTCGATAGATTCCGATCTGCCAAATTTCTCCACGTCCAGTCCAAAGACACTAATCGAATGGCAGAATTTCCAAAAATTAATTCCTTCAACACAAGGGCACACAGAGAAAATTCTGACGTTCTCATCTGAGTTAAAAAACTCTTAAAAATAGAACGACATTTTTAAGTTGAAAATGTTTTTATTTTGCTCGAATCAAGTTGAATTGGCGGTATTTATGTACATTGTATATCTCAACAAATAAACTATTAGATTAGTAGTGTATACCTAAAAGTTGTTAAATAAACTCAATTTAACTTTTCTCTTCTCAGCATTTCGTTCTAGTATTGAGAACATTGATACCAAAATGTACTTACACGGTTTTTAAGAACGAATGTTCTCAATTCAAGAACAATGTTCTCGGTGTAGTTCCGATACCCAAAGTCTGCGATCTGTGTTCAAAGAAGAACTACCCCGTGCGTATATGTCCACGCTTCAAAAAAAAAAAAAAAAAAATTACGGTAGACGTTTGCTAGATTATATCGAAAGGAAGCAGTTGTGCTCCAATTGCATTGCAAGCAGCCATCAATTCCGGGATTGCACAAGCGCTCACAGTTGTTGTACTTGCCAAGATCGGGTACTCGAGGTACTAAGTCCTATCAATGCCGAGTCTGCCAAAAGTTCCATCCTCGACGGAATCGCCACCATTTTCTGCGGCTTAGTGCCAGAAACGGCTCCAGGAAGTACATATCCACAAGTACTGCTCCAATTGCTTGGCTCACAATCATTTCAAAGACTCCTGCCGCAGTGCTCATCAGTGCCACAAGTGTGGAAAGGGCCACTTCACTCTCCTACATACGGACGACCGATCATCCCTTCCATCATGCTCGTGAGCCTACTATCCTGAGGTTCTTGCCACGAGTGTCCTCGCAAAGGGGGTAGAAGGTTCACGCCAAAAGGAGGTTTAATTATTGGAGGCAATGTCGAACAGCAGCTTTCTCTACATCACTGCCCTCCTGTTTTCCAAGTGTCACAATAAACACCCACGCACGTCGCGCAACTCCCGAGTTTTTGCTTACCATTTTTCTTGGGATTTTATTTAATTTCAGCGATCGAGCGACCCCGCCCCAACAGAATAGTTTTAAATACAATCTAAATTTATTATCATTTTTATACCCGTTACTCGTAGAGTGAAAGGGTACACTAGATTTGTCGGAAAGTATGTAACAGGCAAATGGATGCGTTTCCGAGTATATACTTTATGGGGTCGGAAACGTCTCCTTCACTGCGTTGCAAACTTCTGACTGAAATCATAATACCCTCTGCAAGGGTATAAAAACATAGCAAGATACGTACATGTTTAATTCCATTTATTATCGAAAAAATACACGTCGCTCAGTAAAAAACACATATTTTAACAAAATGACAGTGAAAAAGTTAGTAAAAGTATTAAAATTTTGAAAATAACGAAACAAAGGAAGGTAGATTCGCCAAGCCAAAGAAGAAAAAAATAAAATATAGCAATCGTTTCTTATTCACTCTGTAAATATCTAACATGTTTAATACCAGTCACAACTTAGCATCGTACTCGCATACACTTTTAAGAAAAAACATGGGAACTAATTATAGTTTTCTTAAAAAGTAAGTAAAAGTAAACATGGGATCTAAATTAAAATATTTAAATGTGATCACGAACAATACCATTAAAGGTACGATATATCTAAATTTAAAATAAAACCCAAACAGAAAGGAATGTTACTTCGGCAAGCCGAAGTTCATACATCCGTGCGGTGTTAGCGTTCTTGATACTCTCGCGAAGTTGGTAAAAATTCTAAGTCTAGTTTCTAAAATTGAAATTCGAGTCTAAGAATAAAAATAAAAACAGAGCAAGCGTTTTCTATTCTCTCCAAATAGGTTACATGCTTAATGCCAGTTACAACTAAACATCGTACACGCACACACCTTTAAGAAAAAACATGGGATCTAATTATAGTTTGCTTAAAAAGTAAGTTCAAATATTTAAATGTGATCACGAACAATACCATTAAAGGTACGATATATCAATATTAAAAAAAAACCCAAGCAGAAAGGAATGTTACCTTGGCAAGCCGAAGATTATACATCCTTGCGGTGTTAGGTTTATTGATACTCGCGAAGTCGGTAAAAATTCTAAAATTGGAACACGAATCCCAGACCAAAAGCAAAAACATAGCAAGCGCTTTCTAATCACTCTACAAATAGGTTACAAAGTTTAATGCCAGTCACAGCTTAGCATCGTACACACGCACGCACATACACGACACGTCCAAGCCCAATAAAAAATAAATCTATTTTATATAAAACAATAAAGTTTTGAAAAAACGGATAGCAAGCCGTACAACAGTAATCGGTTCTAGATCATTTACAAACATCCTTCGGTACAACTACTTAAAAATAGTGCACTTATTTTCTGTTTTTAAGAGAAGGTAAATCGGATTAATTAAACGCGAATTCAAGATTGAATATTAGAAATTCCTTTTAGCGATATATTTTTTAAAGAATGTAGTATGCAATTTATTGAACAATTTTCATTTAACCGAGGCATGGGTAAACCTTTGATCGTTGCATTACTCGTCTGTAGATAGTTATACCCGTTACTCGTAGAGTAAAAGGGTATACTATATTCGTCTGAAAGTATGTAACAGGCAGAAGGAAGCGTTTCCGACCCCATAAAGTATATATATTCTTGATCAGGATCACTAGCCGAGTCGATCTAGCCATGTCCGTCTGTCCGTCTGTCTGTCCGGATGAACGCTGAGATCTCGGAAACTATGAGAGCTAGGCTATTGAGATTTGGCGTACAGATTCCTGATCTTCTTACGCAGCGCAAGTTTGTTTCAGTAGACTGCCACGCCCACTCTAACGCCCACAAACCGCCCAAAACTGTAACTCCTACAGTTTTGATGCTAGATAGAAAATTTTAACTGAAATGTATTGTTCTCATCAATACCTATCGATTGACCTAAAAAAAAGTTTGCCACGCACACTTAAACGCCCACAAACCGCGAAAACCTGTGACGCCCACAATTTGCATGCTAGATAAAAAATTTTAACTGAAATGTATTGGTGTCGTCCATACCTATCGATTGATCCAAAAATAAATTTACCACGCCCACTCTAACGCCCATAACGCTTAAATCTGTCTACCGCCGGTAGGTGGCGCATTTTAATCTCGCTTTGCTGCTTGCATATCTCCATTTCCCTTTGAGTAACGGGTATCTGATAGTCGAGGTACTCGACTATAGCGTTCTTCCTTGTTTTAATATCCATTCGTTTAATGGAGGGCAATCATGTCTTCAACTAATTTACTTCAACTAATTTAAATTGTATACACCTTATTAATGTTACAGGGAGGAATGGGTGAAAAATGATGAGCCGGTAGTCGCTACCGTACCAAAGCCATAGCCAACATATCTCAGCGAAAGGGACTTTTATCCATTCCTCTAGTGCATGAGTGTAGCGAGGAAAACTCGGTGGTCCGAGTGGTCATGCCAAGAAATGTAAAAAAGAGGCGGGCTTTGGTGAATATTACAGCTGAAGAACCGGCCAGAAAGACTAGAAGGAAGGCCGGAACCGTTTCCCCATCAAATCCCACGGAAGAGGTCTCCACACCTTTGCAGGAGTGTATCGAAGTGGTCACGCCGAGAAAAGGCAAAAAGAGGGCTTTGGTTAAGAATTCAGATGAAGAACCGGCCAGAAAAGCCAGAAAGAAGGCTAGAACCGTTTCCCCATCAATTCCCACGGAAGAGGACTCTACACCTTTGCAGGAGGAGTGTAACGATTTGGTCTCGCCGAGAAAACCAAGAAGGAAGGCCGCCCCGAAATCTTCTCATACAAGGGATGCTCAATTCCGGCAATGGTTTAACAGAGATTATGGCCAGGTCCAAAAGCTACTATCTAGGGTCGGACTAAAGGTGGGACCAAAGGCCAGAGCTAAGCCACGACCCAAATCTGGAGGCAAACCTGTACCCAAGGCGATACCCAGAGCCAGAGCCAATGGAGCGTCAAAGGGATCAGCCAGAGGAGCTGCGAAGGCAGGAGCGAATGAAGAACCGAAGGTCAAGACAGGAACCCGTGCAACGATCAGGAAAAGAAAGTACAAGTGAAGATCAAACCTATCGGCAGACATTCATCAACCCCCTCGAAAATTATCAGTATTAATTATAGTATGTATGGTATTTGATCAGATTTACGGAACGCTTCTAGTTTGGCTGGAATTTATGATTATAATTCGTCACGAAATTCTTGACATTCCAAGAAGCAGTCGTCCAACGGAAGCATCCCTAAAACCCCAAAATTCTTATCGTCCAGTGACACAATCATTTTTATTATGTGCTCGATGTTCATTAACACTAATTGGAATTCAAAACACCAGCTACCTGACCGGAATCGGAACAACGTACGACCTGGACAAGTGTAAAACGTGATCGACTGGATCGGCGGTGGGCTACTACTGCCGATATCGTAAGCGTGAAATCTGTCAGATCCGAGAGCCGCAGAGATCCACATCTATTGTCATAACATTAATTTGACTTCTTATGGGTGTTCCTTGTTATTTGTTTCTCGTTTTTGGCCATGTCGCCTGGATCGAAAATTGGCCAAAATTTCTGGAATGAAAGCGAAGTGAAACCGCTGACGATGCAGTTAAATTTAAAGTTGAATCCGTAAGATGCGTTTTGCCGTTCGCACGATCACGCCTAATAACGGTAATTTACACACACGCTACTTCCGATAATTCCGAAGCCAAATGTGATGACAGGCACACAGCATACGACTTCCCGATCCTCCGATCCGCTTCCCCCAAAGGCCAAAAGCCGAGGAACCACAACCAAAGCCAAGCCGAGTCCATAGTCAAAGTCGAACCGCGCATCCCGATGAACTGAGTAAGATAACAGCCAAGCTAAATCTGCAGAAAAGCGGCAAAAGCTTCGGTTATTGAACATGGCAGTCGGAAACGGACCTTCCCAGATCAAGAAGAAGTTCACTGGAAGGAAACTAGTGCTACAACCTCGAACCTACAAAAACAAGATTACAACCTTGTACATCAATGTTGGCAAGGCAATCGCTACAAATAAAATTCAAAATTCTAAGTGTATTCTTAAGTGGAATTTTTATTTCAATAGATATCAATAGAGCCTAAAAGAGACGCGAATTCTTGAGCATCCCAAAATTCAATAGTAGTGATGATCCATTAGGATTATTGGAATCCTATTTCCTAAATTTTTTTTGGTGCATTTCGATATTGTGGCGGTGGAATATGAAGCGTCATTCTTGCTTGCACTGCACTGTAAGAGCTAGGCTATTGGGATTTGGCAGGCAGATTCTTGGGCTTCCTGCGGAGCGCAAGTTTGTTTCATCTGGGTGCCACGCCCACTCTAACGCCCACAGACGACATTAACTGTAGAAACCTTCTAGAGCCTACATTATTTAATACTTAAAAAAAATAAAATGAGATTGTTTTTTTATGATCAATACCAACCTACATGCCAAAAATGATTAAAGTCGGAAGGTTCATTTAAAAGTTAGAACCAAATAAGCATATTTTCATCCGTCTTGCACTCCTTTTAGCTGAGTAATGGGCATTTAATAGTCGATGCCATCGACTATAGCGTTTTCTCTTGTTTGTAATAAACTTAGCACAAAAAGCCAGAAAACTAAAATAATTTTGTTGGTTGAGTTTCCGATGTCAAACTACACATACTTTACTTAAATTCTTAAAAAAACTGTTTCTATACTTATGTACGGAGTACAGTAACCAAGTGGACTTAGCCTTGTCAACGGGAATTTATATGATTTTAATGATATTACAACAGCTCATATGAGTATTACAGCAAAAGTGAAAAGAGCTCCCATTTCACAATTTATGTTTAATAGCAAAACTTTTGATATCAATAAAAGCAACCGCTGAAAGAGGTATGGGGCAGTGACGATCGCACCTTCAACTTACAAAAATTCTAATATAAAACTTTGTGACGAAAAATGCTTGTAAATTTAACTAAATAAATACACTTTCTAAAACGTTCTCATTCGGCACGCTGCAATAGAATATGCCTTAAGCGAGAAGCTTAAATATGTTGCTGAGGCGGACACAATGAAAACATTTTAGGAAGTGTATTAATTTAGTCGAATGTACAGGCATTTTTCGTCACAAAATAAAGAAATATTAAAATATCTTTTGGCTTATTAATTTATTATTTATTAAATGAAAAAAAATGTATCTGTTTATTTATATTTGGAATATGTTAAAAAATTTCAGACCCGTTTGGTAGTTTTGGTAGTATGTTCAACGACTTCAGAATTTGCATTCGTGCAAAAATTAATTTAAAGTTGATCGTTCAGGTGCCCAACACAAACAAAAGTTATAAGATCCAATCACTGAATTGGCCCTAAACCTTCTCGGGTTTGGTGGCTTTAACCCGCTTCTTGCGCCAGGAAATATCAGCACTTCAGCACACTTCCTTTGTCGACACAATGTATACGCCACAAGAAGCATCATATTGACCAGGCCCTCATCCAAATTGTGGGAGTAGAGGACCAAGAAGGAATGGAAACGTGGAGGCGGACGACGAGGACAGCTGGTGGCGTTTTTAATGTTGCCAACAATTTTTAAGTAGCACAAAAATGACGCAAGACAACCGACGAGACGATGGTGGGGATGTGGCAATGTGAGTTGCGAGCAGTTCGCGGTGGCAAGGTGGACGGAATTTTAGCACGGGGGGCAGGAGGAATGAAGGACTAAAGGACCGAAGGACTGAAGGACAAGAGCTGGCGACGACGTTGTCGCTGGTCGACGCACGCTTAAGCATAAGTACTTCCGACTTTAAAAGGATGTCACATCCGGTTTCGCTTCTGGAGCGTGAAGCGCAGACTGGCGACGCGATAAGAGCCGGGCGCAGAGACCTAGGACTCTGGGTCTGTGCGACCCAAGAACCAAGTACCAACCACCGAGAGCCGGGAATGAGGGCCACAATTTAAGGTGCAACAGTTTGACAGGCTTAAGCCGGTCCTCCTGTTCCTCCCGCTGTGCTGCACATTTGGACATCACCCAGAGCGGTGATCCCCCGGTGAAGACTTTCGGGTAAGGGGAGAAACAGTCGCTAAAGGGGAAATGTGAGCAAAGCTGCTTAGAAGGCACACTTTATGCCAGTGTGACTGTGCTCTCACAATAAGCAGACTATTCTACATCGGTTTGCATATTCACCCCTCATTCTTTCAGAAATAAAAAATTACACACAACAATTTGTGAGATTGAACCCCCGAAATGGGATTACGTAAAAGTGAACTAAGAACTTGGACCCTCCTAACCACAAAACAAGAAGGAACGAAAACGTCTCCTTTACTGCGTTACAAGTCTTCTTGCCAGAAATACATTCTGCAAGGGCATAAGAAGCATTGTAATTTTTCAAATTGCCAATCCTAAGAAATGTTTTCTGAAAATGTGTATGTAAAATTTGACACAAGCCCACATTTTTGAAGATCTTTTCTCAGTGTAGACTTCTGTAATTTGATTTGCTAATATATATAAGCGTTCCCCATTCTTGACGGTTACCGTAAGTTAAAAAGTAAAATTGGTTAGCGTTATTTTTTATTTTAATAATAATTGTCACTATTACTGTCACTCTCTACACTTTGTCGAAGACACACCATTTTCTCATTTGCTAAGTTCTTAGTTTAGTTGAAAATTAAAAAAAAACAACAAAAAAGATAGCTATAGTCGATGGCATCGGATATCCAATACCCGTTACTCAGGGGCGTACGAGAGAGATGGAGATAAGGAAGCGACAAAGCTACACCCAAAAAAAAAATCGCCCTTAAATCAAGAAATTCGCATTTAAATCAAGAAAATCGCCTATGATTTTCATCCAACGGCGACTCACCTTTATTTTAAATAAATAATTTTCTTGAATTTATGGTTTGCCATTTCTGGAAATAATGACAAATTTTTCTTAAATGTATGGTAAAAAACCTTAAAATTAAGGAAAAATTTATTAAAATAAGAAAAAAAATATTTATGATGTAAGATTACATCATTTTACATTTTACACCTTACATTTGAGGAATTTGGTTGGTTTTGTATACCAATGTTGAATTTTAAATGGATAAAACCGTTTCTAATTTTAATGGCAATTATTACTACAGTCTGAAAATGTTTATATTTACCTGAATTTATTAAAGATTTATTTTATATAAATACTTTTTATAAACATATAAATAAATATAACAAATGGAAAAATCCTTACCTCAGACATCCCCGGCGTGAACTCGAACCCGCAACTGCTCACACCATAGCCAGACGTCTTAACCATTCGGCCACGCGTGCTTCTTGTCATACAATGACTAAAGAGGGCTAAGGTGCTTTTGGTCCAGCTTTACGCATACAAATAACGTTTATTCTAATCTAAACCTTTTTAACAACCGTTTAAACAATTTGGTAAATAGAAAAGTGAAACTAATAAGAATAAAAATTACATAAATTAAAAAAAAAAAGAAAAATAAATAAACAAAGGGTACACTTGCCGTGGCGTGGGCTCGAACCAGGTACTTTTGTTCGATTGTTTATTGACCGGACGTCTTTACCAGCTAGACCACCATCAAAATGTATAAAAAAAGTCACTTTCTCTTAAAATATGGGTATTTCTTTCCTAAATTTAAGTAAGAATTTACCATTATTTCAAGAAAAAAAATCAAGAAAAATTCGCCATTAATTGAAGAAAAAGTGGGATTTTTCCTCTTCTTCATTACAAAAAAAAAAAAAAAATTATGGCGAATTCCTTAAATTGTAGGCATTTTTTCTATAATCAAGAAAATATTTCTTAATTCAATGGCGTTTTGAAATCACGGGCGATTTTCTAATATTTATGGTGATTTTTTTTTTGAGTGTACTGAAACCAAGGTTGCACACTCTATTTGCTTATAACTTTTTAATGAATGGTCCGGCTAGAACAATTCTTGGCATATAGATGGATATCACTGTGGACGGCAGTACACGTAGTGGCGAAGCGCGCAAGAGAGCGTGCGAAGACAACTACTATATGTAGCCGCAGAATTGAAAATCTGCCATTTTGGTCCGATCATAACGAGTGATCATAAAGGTATCGCAAAAACTAAAAAGATTGCATACCAAGACTTTCAAAATATAGATTTGTTTGGGAGAAGAAGCGGTGAAAGTGTAAAAGTAAAAATTTAGAAAATTGGAGCTGCTGGATACGGTGGGGATATAAGCCGCCGGCTGTTTAGCTAGTTTTATTCTTACTGAGAATACGCGTCGAATGACACCTCATTTGTTGAAATTAGATATCCCGTTCAAAAGTAAAACCCGCTAGTTTACAGGAAAACCCAAAAAAAAGCCCGATTTAAAATGCTTATAGTATCTAAACAACTATTGCTACATAAACGTGCTATATATCTCTGAAAAGATAATTTAATTTGCTAAATACCCTTCATATAGTAAAGTAGTCTCAATATAATAGATTTCGAGCTATGAAAAAACAGGTTTTTTTTTAAACCACTTTTTGACTATTTTCTCAAAACTGAGTCAAACGATTTCCTTTTAAATTTTAAAACATATAGCCCTTGAGATTCCTCAACTTTTGATTTATAACACTTTTTGCCCTAAAAATTACCGTTCGGAAGATATTAGGCGATAAAAAGTGCAACTCGTTTACGAAATACTCAGTATACGAAATATTTCATACTTATTGGAATAAACAAGAAAAAAACCAATTTGATGATAAATATTCTTATTAGATTTTTTCAAACGGAAAATCTGTTATGGTTTTACGGTCCTTTACTTGCATGAAGCTAATCGAAATAGGAAACTTGATCTATTTATTCTACCACTTTGGAAAAACCCGCTATACAGCCCTTGAGATTCCAAACTTGTGCTATTAAAATAGGTAATTGAAGCGATAAAACTTGTTATTAAAAAGTTTAATATTCATGGGGACGACTCCTTGTGCAAAAAAAACTTCTGATATCAAACAAAACAAGGAAGAACGCTATAGTCGAGTACCTCGACTATCAGATACCCGTTACTCAGCTAAATAGAGATATGCAAGCAGCAAAGCGAGATTAAAATGCGCCACCTACCGGCGGCAAACAGATTTAAGCGTTATGGGCGTTAGAGTGGGCGTGGCAAATTTTTTTTTGGATCAATCGATAGGTATTGACGAGACCAATACATTTCCGTTAAAATTTTTCATCTAGCATGAAAATTGTGGGCGTCACAGGTTTTCGCGGTTTGTGGGCGTTAAAGTGGGCGTGGCAAACTTTTTTTGTGTCAATCGATAGGTATTGATGAGAACATTACTTTTCAGTTAAAATTTTTATTCTAGCATCAAAACTGTAGGAGCCACAGTTTTGGGCGGTTTGTGGGCGTTAGAGTGGGCGTGGCACTCTACTGAAACAAACTTGCGCTGCGCAGGAATCTCAGGAATCTGCGTGCCTAATCCCAGTATTGTAACTCTCATAGTTTCCGAGATCTCAGCGTTCATACGGACAGACGGACAGACGGACAGACGGACAGACGGACAGACGGACATGGCTAGATCGACTCGGCTAGTGATCCTGATCAAGAATATATATACTTTATGGGGTCGGAAACGCTTCCTTCTGCCTGTTACATACTTTCCGACGAATCTAGTATACCCTTTTACTCTACGAGTAACGGGTATAAACACCTCTTAACGAGGTAAAAAGTAGTGGCGAACGCGCCCTTAACAAAAATTTCTGATATCAACAATTGTGACGAAAAATGATATTACATTCGATAAAATATATAAACTATATTAAATTTATGTATTCCGCACGCTACAACAGAAAATTTACGTGTAGGTAAATATATATTTTGTGTTGCGGGCCGAAATCATAAATTAAATATAGTTTATTTATTTTATCGAATGTAATATCATTTTCGTCACAATTGTTGATATCAGAAATTTTTGTTAAGGGCGCGTTCGCCACTACTTTCTACCTCGTTAAGAGGTGTTTTCGTTTGATTAATAATCAAAACAAAATCGATATCGGAGTTTTTGTCAAAATGACACTGTTTAGGGTCAGTGGAGGAGACGTTTTCGACTCCATAAAGTATATATGTTCTTGATCAGCGTCACTAGACGAGTCGATCTAGCCATGTCCGTCTTTCCGTCCGTTTCTACGCAAACTAGTCTCTCAGTTTTAAAGCTATCGGGCTGAAACTTTTCCAAAAGTCTTCTTTTGCAGGTAGTATATAAGTCGGAACCAGCCGGATCTGACAACTATATCTTACAGCTCCCGTAGGAATAATCGGAAAAAAATTTTAAAAATTATATCTTTGGTGTTTTTTAACATACATATATCCACCTACGCTTGAAAATAACACTTTTTAGTTAGTTCTGAGTTTGGAATTTAATTTAATCAAAATTAGACGACGACGAGCTGTCATAGGAACGATCGGAAAATTGGTGGGAAAGCTTCGGTGTTTTTTGACATATTATCTTATACTATTGGAAATATTATTTTTTTGTATTTTTAAGAATTTCGTATTAAATTTAATAATTATAACTGCAAGGGTATACAACCTTCGGCGTGCCGAAGTTAACTTCCTTTCTTGTTTAGGATCAAATTGATCCCAATAATTTAATCCTAGGTGTAATGTCATTTTCACCCACACTTATAAATAACATACCTATATATTACATACCTGTTACATACTTTCCGACGAATCTAGTATACCCTTTTAATCTACAAGTTACGGGTATAACAACGCTTTTCGCGAAGAACTTGTTACGTGGGCATATTAGTGCCCGAGTCCTGACAAGGACTTGGGCCGAGGGAGAGGCGTCCGATGTTCAGGCACCATTTGCCGGCATAAGCTACGTCGTATTTGGGTCGTGGGATCTTGGTAAGCCTCTCTCCTCTCCAACATAACGAGAATAAATATTAAAAGTGCCTGGAAAAATAATAATAGTCATCAAGTTCGTCAGTCATCAGTCCACACTGCCCAACAAGCTTAGCTGTCGCTTGATCGCAATACGATCGGGCTGTGTGTTGGCCATATTCCCTCCCCTTCACACATTCGTGTGCCAATGGATCGTCGCGGGCCGCGCAATACGATCCCCTATTGTCAAGGTTGTCCGTCGAAAGTTATGTCATTGTTCTTGACCTACTTCACTCCTCGCGTCAGCACACCCCCTTTGTTATAGTTCTAGCACACCATGGTTTTCAAATTCTTTTTCACGTTATAAATTTATTAAATAATATTTAGGTCGGCGTGCGCCGGTGTTGAATAACATAATATTGGCTACTTCATATAGGAATCAAACTAATTGACAATTATTGTTTTAGCGGAGAGTATCGAATTTATCACCTATGAAGGTGCACACATCAGCAAAATACTGATTATTCACGACTACAAACGTCGCTCAGAGGGCTCTTGCAATTATCAAATAACTACAAGGCTGATACTCGCCGCTGCAAAAGTTTATAGTAGTCTATAAAACTGTAGGATACTGCACGAATATTTATATATGTATGTTTATAAGAAAGGAACCGTGTCCCGACAAACTTACCCCCTCTTTAAATCCTGGGCGATGAGATCTCGACGCTCCGGATCCTGGGCTTTGGGAAAATATTATGTTGGATATATATATATAAATATACGTGCACCAAAATACGGCTGTTCTTAAGTATATCAATTCACTTAAACACAAAATATATATATATTATGCTAGAGGCATGCGACTTCTTCAACGGCTGGTGGAGAGATTCGTCCTCTCTAATTGTTTATCATGATTCGCACTTTGTCTATTGATTCGGTTGGTTTAAATATATTTCAATGCATGTTTGAATGCTTGATTTTCACTTGTTATCCAATTGTATTATTTGAGGATATTGGTCCTTGGTTATGCATGAGTTCACTTTAGCTTTGGTTGGCTCGATTAACACATTTATATTGCATCACTACTTTCTCCGACGTATGCTATTGGTCGCTACGCTCTGAACGGATGGTTCCTACAGCTGAACAAATTTCAGGAGCATGGAGATCACGGATACTGCGTCCACAAACATCGCAGTATGTCGGATGTCGTCCTTATTGTTGATCTTCTCCACGTTCTTTGATGGCAATAGCGGCGCTGGTTCGACACAAGATTATTTCGAGCTGCAATGGTGTTCTCCTCAAGGACTGTTGGATATGGTGGCTAGTCCTGGTGGCTGGTCCTGGTGGCAGAAGACTCCATGGACGACTGCCCCAGGGAAAGTCGCCTTCCCTCGAAGCTGCCGGCTTCCGTCAGCAAGACACCTAAATGGATTCTCTCCCTCTCTCTATTTGTCTAAGGTCTTTTATACCAGACTAGAGCTTTTACTTGGCTGCGGGTATGGATCGGATAAACTAGGTGTTCCCATCTAGAATTACTGTTTCTTGATATCTGCTATCTTGGGAGTCAACGGCCGGCTGTTGCCCTTTGCCAGCTACCGGAGTATGGTTACCAATAGGTCGATAGTGGCCGTTGTTCTGACCACGCGACACCCGAGAATTGCCGAATTGCTTTTTCTTCTGCCTTTACCAGTATGAGTCTGGTTAGTCACATGCACCCCTCCCCCTGGCTAAAGATTCGTCGTTGTTTCTCTATGTGAATCTTTCTATGTGGAGGGCGTACGTAACAGGCTCGAAGTGATCGATGCGGACCGCATGGAATGACTTCGCAAAAGGAATCTGCGTACGACCATCGTTGTCTGTTCCGTGTTTCTTCTCCTTTTTAGGCGCCCATTCACGTGTGGCTTCGACCCACTCCTGTGACCAAGAGTCTCATGTTTTATCGGCTGAGCTGTCCGGCTGATATCTTCACTGCTGTTGCTTTATGTTAAAGGTTATTCTGTACATTATTATCTTTCTTAATCTTGGTACATGGAATCTGTGTTTTAATGTTTCCTCTTTTGATCCAACTGACGATCGATTAAAGCATATTTATTAGAAATGGTTTGATTTATATGTTTATAAGGTGTAAGAACTTTTGTACTACTAGAAAAGCTTTGTAGTGCTGGGCATGTTTTTCGCAGTATTTTTTAACCAGCGATCCACACGGAGACCCTCCTTTTTGAACTCCGCTAACGAAGTTAATGGCGATGTTAGCAACAAGCCGCCCATCCGGGAGTTCATGTTGTCTTTCAAAAGCTCAACAAATTCATCTTCATCGATTTTATGCTTTAGTTTGAAATGCAAGTTGTGCATATCGGAGACATAATCGCTGAAGGTTTCGTGCTGTCCTTGCTTGCGTTCCATTAGTTCCTTGACTTTCATAAGGTCACTTCCGGTAGTGGAAAATGCCCGTCTCATTTCTTGGGTCAATGAGTAGTAGTCAAAGTCGTAGTCTTCTGCCTTGTCTTCCATTAGCTGCCAATACCATTTCGTGGCTGCACCTGCCAGCAGAAGATGGAATTCACGAAAGACTTGTTGACGGCTGAGGTCATACAATTCTTGTAGTCGGTCCACGCGGAATAGGAAACTCTCAACTGTCATGCCGCGTCCGCTTCCATCGAACTTTAGGTTCCATCTTTCCAATCTGACATCTTTTGGTCGCGGTCCTTGGAATGATGAGTTCCGATCGATCTCTGGATGCAGTTGGTGACTCGACTCCCTCTCGTTTGTTCTGAACTGCCTGTGTGATGGGGTGTCCATCCGCCTGGGTGTTCTTAGCCGGTGCATCTGGCTATTGAGCATGTCCTGTGTTACCGGTTCCAGAGGCGGGGTCTCTTGGTATCTCAAAAAACTGTCCGTTGGATTCGGAACAGTACGGGGCGGTGAAGGCAGTCCCTTCTGTTCGGGTCTCCTGGATGTCGGAGACTGCATTTCTGTTATCTGGGCTTTCAGCGCTTCTATCTGGGCACTCATTCCACGCTGCATTTCATTGCTTTGCCTCAAGAGCTCCATCAATCTTTGTTCACGTCGCTCGGCAGCCTCTAAGTTGTCCTCCTCGTGCCTCTGAAATTGAGGAAGCATACTTGATCTTCCTTTCGGTGGTCCTAGGGGTAGATTCTCCCCTCCGGCGGCTCCTTCCATTTCAGAATATTGGTCCAGGTTGTTTTCTTCAGACAGGGTATCTACCTGTCCTGGCTGATTCTGTGCGCGCTCCCACGGCTCTCTTTCAGGTGAATCTCCTAGCCTTGGCGCGCTTGCACTGCGGGGTTGGTGGTTTTCACGGCGCGTTGTTGCCCGGGTCACTCTTCCGGTGCTGGGTTGAAATAAGACCTTCTTCTTGGCCCCCTTCATTTATATGATTGGTATACAAGCTTTACGTGATTCTTTTCAAAATACCCGGTCAGCGACGTAAACGCTGAATAAGTCGACAATAAGAATGTTTATCAACTGGGGGTGCTTCCCTCTGCTTCTCAAGTTTCTCTTCGGTCAAGAACCGTCCGATATTTAAGCCCCAAACAAAAACAAATAAATTTCCCTAACTAGGGGTGTTAGCCGCTTCTACACAACGCGGTTCCGCTAAGCTAACATGCCCTTACTTTCCCTTTTTCTAGACATCCCAAATGTTCCAAACGGAATGGCTGTGTCTAGATAAGGAATCTGTCCAAAAACCCCCTCCCGCCAGTCGTCGGAAAACAAGTTGTTTGACCGATCATTCTCGGGCTCCACAACCGTCTCCTATTTCTCTGGACTCGAACCAAGCAAACGACCTGACCAACTAGCCTAATACGTTGTGGGGCGTCGGCCAGAGAAACTAAAAATCGTCCACCACCCAAATATGTCAAGGGAAACAGCAAAGACTCGAACCAAGCAAACGACCGGACCAATGCCTAGTACGTTGTAGGGCGTCGGCTTTGCGTTTCCTGTCAGTTCCCCCACCCCCATTCTGTCCTGGATCGACAAATGAACAGTAGACCCGCACCGCAACTGCTAAATGCGTTACCGTAATGCTTGCGCTCCTGCTCTTTCTGGACTCGAACCAATTCAAACGACCGGGCAAATGCGTAGTACGTCGTGTGGCGTCGGCCAGAAAGCACCTATAAATTGTATTTACGTTAATTTTAACAAGTAGTCGTCGACACTTAGTTGTAGGTATAGTATTATAAAAAGGATAACTCATAGTTCTTGATTTAAGGAAGTTCTGGTAAATTTGTCCATGAACAAAACAGAGAATTTTTAAGGTTAAAAACATTTCAAAGTCAGGCCTCTATTCTGCGACAAAGTTCTGATTGAGCGGCCTCTCAACACGGACAGTCACAGAAGTTGGGGACTTTAAAGTTACTAATTTAAAGACAAAATAAGTATGCGCATATTTAAAATTATTTAAGCTCCCTGTTCTATCAAACAGTCAAATTACTCATGGCAAATAAAGATGAAAGCTATGCCATCCCTAGGTGCATCCACTCCGATACCGCAGGCATCGAGATTGTGGACCCTGGTAAAATTCCTTAAGGAATATGAAATGTCCTTCGTTGGGCGCCAATTCTGTTACGTGGGCATATTAGTGCCCGAGTCCTGACAAGGACTTGGGCCGAGGGAGAGGCGTCCGATGTTCAGGCACCATTTGCCGGCATAAGCTACGTCGTATTTGGGTCGTGGGATCTTGGTAAGCCTCTCTCCTCTCCAACATAACGAGAATAAATATTAAAAGTGCCTGGAAAAATAATAATAGTCATCAAGTTCGTCAGTCATCAGTCCACACTGCCCAACAAGCTTAGCTGTCGCTTGATCGCAATACGATCGGGCTGTGTGTTGGCCATATTCCCTCCCCTTCACACATTCGTGTGCCAATGGATCGTCGCGGGCCGCGCAATACGATCCCCTATTGTCAAGGTTGTCCGTCGAAAGTTATGTCATTGTTCTTGACCTACTTCACTCCTCGCGTCAGCACACCCCCTTTGTTATAGTTCTAGCACACCATGGTTTTCAAATTCTTTTTCACGTTATAAATTTATTAAATAATATTTAGGTCGGCGTGCGCCGGTGTTGAATAACATAATATTGGCTACTTCATATAGGAATCAAACTAATTGACAATTATTGTTTTAGCGGAGAGTATCGAATTTATCACCTATGAAGGTGCACACATCAGCAAAATACTGATTATTCACGACTACAAACGTCGCTCAGAGGGCTCTTGCAATTATCAAATAACTACAAGGCTGATACTCGCCGCTGCAAAAGTTTATAGTAGTCTATAAAACTGTAGGATACTGCACGAATATTTATATATGTATGTTTATAAGAAAGGAACCGTGTCCCGACAAACTTACCCCCTCTTTAAATCCTGGGCGATGAGATCTCGACGCTCCGGATCCTGGGCTTTGGGAAAATATTATGTTGGATATATATATATAAATATACGTGCACCAAAATACGGCTGTTCTTAAGTTTATCAATTCACTTAAACACAAAATATATATATATTATGCTAGAGGCATGCGACTTCTTCAACGGCTGGTGGAGAGATTCGTCCTCTCTAATTGTTTATCATGATTCGCACTTTGTCTATTGATTCGGTTGGTTTAAATATATTTCAATGCATGTTTGAATGCTTGATTTTCACTTGTTATCCAATTGTATTATTTGAGGATATTGGTCCTTGGTTATGCATGAGTTCACTTTAGCTTTGGTTGGCTCGATTAACACATTTATATTGCATCACTACTTTCTCCGACGTATGCTATTGGTCGCTACGCTCTGAACGGATGGTTCCTACAGCTGAACAAATTTCAGGAGCATGGAGATCACGGATACTGCGTCCACAAACATCGCAGTATGTCGGATGTCGTCCTTATTGTTGATCTTCTCCACGTTCTTTGATGGCAATAGCGGCGCTGGTTCGACACAAGATTATTTCGAGCTGCAATGGTGTTCTCCTCAAGGACTGTTGGATATGGTGGCTAGTCCTGGTGGCTGGTCCTGGTGGCTGGTCCTGGTGGCAGAAGACTCCATGGACGACTGCCCCAGGGAAAGTCGCCTTCCCTCGAAGCTGCCGGCTTCCGTCAGCAAGACACCTAAATGGATTCTCTCCCTCTCTCTATTTGTCTAAGGTCTTTTATACCAGACTAGAGCTTTTACTTGGCTGCGGGTATGGATCGGATAAACTAGGTGTTCCCATCTAGAATTACTGTTTCTTGATATCTGCTATCTTGGGAGTCAACGGCCGGCTGTTGCCCTTTGCCAGCTACCGGAGTATGGTTACCAATAGGTCGATAGTGGCCGTTGTTCTGACCACGCGACACCCGAGAATTGCCGAATTGCTTTTTCTTCTGCCTTTACCAGTATGAGTCTGGTTAGTCACATGCACCCCTCCCCCTGGCTAAAGATTCGTCGTTGTTTCTCTATGTGAATCTTTCTATGTGGAGGGCGTACGTAACAAACTTTAACTCCGCTTGAATTTTACCAGATGTCAGCATATTTCTGCCATTTACATTTTAAAAATATTGATTTTTGGGAAGCTAACAATTAACAGACGAATCGTTTGGCACTTTTCCTTCTCTGGAACTTAATCATTTTGAATTAATGTTCCTTGTCTATGCTCAGTTCGACATATGCCAAAAATAACTTATATTGGGTGGGCTAGAAAGTCATGTCGTTTTTTTTAGTAATCGTTTTTAATCTAATTTATTTACGACTAATCGAGCACCAGGGTCACACTTTTTAGTATCGTTTTAAAGCTTATTGTCTTAGGTACTATCGACGAAAATTTGGTAATTATTCGATAACATTTGTGGAAGCTATAGCAAATTAAACATGGAGGACCAAAGTGAGCATTTTCGGCATATTTTGCTTTTTTACTTCCGAAAAGGAAAAAAAGCGGTCGAAGCTCGCGAAAAATTGTGCGAAGTGTATGGTAAAGATGCCATGAGTGATCGCCAATGTCAGCGCTGGTTTGCCAAATTCAGGCTTGGAGATTTTGGAGTTAAAGACGCCCCACGTTCTGGTCGACCATCGGCCGTTTTTGACGAACAAATTCAGGCTTTGCTGGATGAAAACCGGCGCTATTCAACGCGGGAGATGTCAGAGAAGCTCAGTGTGTCGCATACAACGGTTGAAAACCATTTGAAGAAACTTGGCTACGTAAGCAAGCTCGATGTTTGGGTTCCGCATAACTTAAAGGAAATTCACCTAACTAAGCGTATCAACATCTTCTATTCTCTGCTGCAACGGATTAAAAACGATCCTTTTTTGAAGCGGATCATTACTGGCGACGAAAAGTGGGTTGTTTACAATAATGTCCAACGAAAAAGATCATGGAGCAAGAAAGATGAGCCAGCCCAAGCCACATCAAAGGCCGATATCCATCAGAGGAAAGTTATGCTGTCTGTTTGGTGGAATTGGAAGGGTGTAGTGCACTTTGAGCTGCTGGGACGGAATGAAACCATCAATTCAGATGTGTACTGTCGCCAGCTATCCAATTTGGCGGAAAAAATTAAAGAAAAGGAGCCGGCACTAGCTAATCGCAAGGGTATAGTCTTTCACCATGACAACGCTAGGCCCCACACATCTTTGGTCACTCGGCAAAAATTAACGGAGCTGAATTGGGAAGTGCTACCACATCCACCTTATAGTCCGGACTTAGCACCTTCAGATTACCATTTGTTTCGCTCTCTTCAAAACTCTTTGAATGGTAAAAACTTTGATTCAGATGAGGCTGTCGAAAACCACTTGTCTCGATTCTTTGCTGGAAAACACCAAAAGTTCTTCGAGCGCGGAATTATGCAGCTACCCGAGAGATGGTCATTAGTGGTCGAACAAAACGGCCAATACATAATTGATTAATTATAAGTCCTGATATAAATAAATCATCTTTGAAAATATTGAAAAAAAACGACATGACTTTCTTGCCAACCCAATATTATTTTCCAGTAGAGATATTTGTAAATTGGCCTGGCCTTCACTAGCTAAAATTGCAGTCTATTAATTATCACAATAGGAAAATCAATCGATCTGTTTTTACTAGAAACTGTAAGTGTTCTAAATGAGTTCTTAAGCTTTCCATAATGAAATGACTAAGAGAGTAATATTTTTGAACCTTTTTCGAAGACATTATTTTTGAAGGCTTAAAAAAAAAATCAACCTTTTACAGCTTTCAGCACTGTTTGGCAACGAAAGCAGGAGTCTTTATGCCCTAAAATGAAAATACCGAAATCTTCATAATGGCTGTAATGATAATGATGATGTTGTAATGAGTTTTGGAACCAGCAGCCCTTGCAAGCAAAGACAATGGACTGATGCTGACATTTATGCAGTTAGACAACAACAATGAATGCGAAATTGTTGTTATAAGCGAGGCAAACGCGACAATGACAATAGAAATATGCCTATCCCTTTGCCACACCCCTCACCTAAGCCTCTGGAGGAACGGCATAAAAAAGAACCAAGATTGATGAAGAAGCGCCACAGAAAAAACAATAAAATGTATCTAAGGGTGGCAGAGGCACAGAAAAAAGGGGGAGGAGGGAAAAGAAGCGGACCGTTAGTATCTGTATCTATGACAATCTGTGGTAACAATAAAAAAGGGCAGAAAGGACAAGAAAAACGCAGTGGAAACCACGGGGAAAGCGGCGAGTGCTGAGAAGAAAAACCGGCAGCAGAACGAAATGGGATCGGCTTGGCTCCTCCACCCCAAAAAGGGAAGTGGATCTGGGCGGCAGCTTAAAACAATACGTTTGACAAAAGTGGAGTCAACTGCAACGGCTGCAGCCTGCACGTTGCACAATGACAGTGGGTTTGCTGGGATGTTTGGCTGCCGGGTTGCTGGGCTGCTGGGTTGCCGGGCTGCCACCGCATAATATGTGTAAAGCCAAAAGGATTTGTTATTCGAAACCGAGCGAAAAGATAAATAAACAAAAGAAGATTCCTCTCTTCTAGCCGTGCCCCCGTGCATCCCCCGCAAGCCACCCCTACCCTTAAGGTTCGTGGGTGGGTGTTTTCGGTGGACAGACAAAGGCCCCAAGGTTCCTGCTGTAACAAAACCCAAGAAAAAATACCAGAAAATTTTTAATAAGTGCCACAATGCAGCAGCAGAAATAAAACCGAGTTGGAGGAACCAGCGGGAAGATACAGATACATGTACAGATACAGATACAGATACAGGCACAGATACAGATACAGATACAGGCACGGGCACAGATACAGATACAGATACGGATGGAAAGTGGAGGGAGCAATAATGAATGCCCGGACACACACACTGCGAGCCACAGAAGGACCAGAAGCACATGTGTGTGTGCTGCTATTAGAAGTCAGCCAGCGGCCAAATACCAAATACCATACACCAAACACCAAAATCCAGACAGCTACGTTGACGGGATGTCAAGCAAAACGTTTGAACGACATGGCCAAGCGGGAGCAAATAAAAATTGTTGCATTCCCCACCGGCTGTTGTGCCTTTTTTGCTGAAGAGCAGCGGCCGTGAATGGGAATAATCACTGTGGCAAAGAGACGGCTTCCATCGGCGCTGTCACTTCATTGAGCTCTCATAACCACTCATCGAAATGGCTTCTAATTTTTAATTTGGCCGAACACTTTTCTCAAAGTATCAGATCACTGCTATTTTGCAGTCGCATCACCGTTTCGTGTCACGTAGTAACAGTTTTGCTTTATTTCCACTGCTGAGATGCAGTTTGGCATTCGACATAAAACATATTTAGGCTCGCCGCATGCCGAAACAAAACGGGGATACAAAACTGGGACGACTTGGGCCCATCTGGCCCCCTCGACCTGCAATGCAAAAATACAAAAAAGGAGACTGCAAATGCAAATAACAATAAAAAGTGGACTACGAAAAATGGTGATTCAGGGGTACGCGGCTAACGGCAAACGGAATTGCAAAATGCAAACAAATAGTCCGCAATTTTAATAACTCACATTTTGCGGCAGTGTTTGGCGGTATTTTCAGAATTAAAAGGGAAGTCCAGTGGGTCGACGGATGGAAGGATCGGGGTATTCTGCACACGAGGGGTTGTCCACACCCCCGGTTGGTTGGTCGGTCGGTAGGTCGGTCAATTGTTGTCACTGTTGGTGTTGCGGTTTTTATTTTTGCCCAGCCCGGGTAACTTGTTGGCCGATTTTCACTTTCCACTCCTCCATTTTCACAGCTCCCAAAAATGCCGCCACAATGCGATCGAGTTGGCTACGATGCGAATGACGGCGATGATGAGGCATAAGTGCTGTCAACAGGCCGCAGACGGATTTAATGATTCAGCCAACTCGACCTGAAAATGTAAGTGACCAGTTTGCAGTCTGACTTTATTATTCATGTTCTTTTTACGGCCCATAAATTGCGGCAGACTCCCTTGCACAAAAGAACAGGCATTCGGGGGATAAATTCAACCACACCAGATATTTTACCTCAATAAAAATAAAATAATACTATGTTGCATGTTTTAGGCTATTTCTGCCAAAAGAAAATAAACACAATTTATTGAAACAAGTCGATTTTTAATTGCAAATTAAGAAACAAAAACTTAAACCTAAAAGTATTATACACATTCTTGTCATTGATTAAATTTTCAAATGAAGAAAAGCCAATAAGTTGAAAATGTATTAAGGATTTTTAAAAACGTAAATCAAAATCAACTGATTAAATGCGATTCTATTGGGCAGTTTATACTATTTTTAAGGCCCATCGAACCATTGCAATTCGAGATTGATGGAATGCACGACAAATATGAATAATGTACGGAATTTTCCGCGTGTGTCGCTCCCGCTTTTCGTTTGTCCAGTGCTTACATTATTTATGTGAATAATTAAAGGTCTTTTTTTAAATTAATAACACCTGAAATTATTCCGATTCGGGTGCAATGCGCGTGATTAATGCAAGAAGGACACACGCAGGACATCGCCATCGCCATCGCCACCGCCACCGCCGTACATATGTTAACCGTCTGTTTGTAGAGAGATTTTTCAATTTTTCACTTTGTTTGTTTGTTAATTTTGTAAAATTATACAATTTAATTGCACACACGAGCCGCAAACAGGAGCATCGGCCATTGGGCCAAAAAGTTTACCTTTTGCGGTTTTTGACGGCAGGGGAGACGGGCAGTGTGTTGAATTTGCAACAATATTCACATTAATTGTGCGACTCTAATGATGCGCGGTCTCTCCTCGCTTTAAATTTAATTAATGCGCAATTTTCACTTTTAGTCCAGTTGGCATTTTGTTTTCGGTTAGCTTTTGACCATCGAATCGGATGTGCCCTGTCCCCTTAACGCCACATCCCACCTCCCATTTCCGTTTATTGTTATTCAGGCTGATGAATTACGTTTAATTAGCTGTTCAAAATTTCGCAGCCTCAATTTAATCGTGCTTTCCTCAAATTAAATAACTTGTTTTGGGAGCTCGAACGTGAGGAAAAATAATGTTTTCCAATTTAAAAATGTTACCAAGGCTAAGTCAAAATTGTGTTAAATTCAAGAGTTGAAAAATACATGTACCGAATTATATTCTATGTTCTTTTACTATCTATATACATCTTAATCCCACCCAATGGGCGTTAAAAAACAAGAATTGCTAGCACCCCTTGATTGAATCTTTAAGTCCTTTGAATCCTATACCAAATAATCGCAAATAAAAACAATAAAATGTGTTCCTTCAAGTCTATATCAGGGACCGCAATCATTGTAAGTGTTTTTTATAAAATAAAAATTAGTTTATACATTTGGATTTGTTATAAATCATAGGCAATAATCAGTATTGAATAATTGGAAAATATATGTTTGATGATAAAGTCTGAGTTTTGTTTTAAAGATCTAACAAGGAAGAACGCTATAGTCGAGTACGTCGACTATCAGATACCCGTTACTCAAAGGGAAATGGAGATATGCAAGCAGCAAAGCGAGATTAAAATGCGCCACCTACCGGCGGTAGACAGATTTAAGCGTTATGGGCGTTAGAGTGGGCGTGGCAAATTTATTTTTGGATCAATCGATAGGTATTGACGACACCAATACATTTCAGTTAAAATTTTTTTTCTAGCATGAAAATTGTGGGCGTCACAGGTTTTCGCGGTTTGTGGGCGTTTAAGTGGGCGTGGCAAACTTTTTTTAGGTCAATCGATAGGTATTGATGAGAACAATACATTTCAGTTAAAATTTTCTATCTAGCATCAAAACTGTAGGAGTTACAGTTTTGGGCGGTTTGTGGGCGTTAGAGTGGGCGTGGCAGTCTACTGAAACAAACTTGCGCTGCGTAAGAAGATCAGGAATCTGTACGCCAAATCTCAATAGCCTAGCTCTCATAGTTTCCGAGATCTCAGCGTTCATCCGGACAGACAGACGGACAGACGGACATGGCTAGATCGACTCGGCTAGTGATCCTGATCAAGAATATATATACTTTATGGGGTCGGAAACGCTTCCTTCTGCCTGTTACATACTTTCCGACGAATCTAGTATACCCTTTTACTCTACGAGTAACGGGTATAAAAATAATCTGCTCTGTTGGTTGAACATTAATTTTAAACTTACATGATTTAATGAGCTGTAAGTTTTCAAACTTTTAAAGAACATAAAAAATTCTAAAATTTAAAAAACCAAGATAGAACGCTAAAGTGCCCCGACTATCAAATAACTATCATCATTTATGGGTTAAAGATAAGTGTAAAAAATAGATTCTTTGCTACAACAAATAAGTTGGTCCCTTTCTACTCATTTTCATAGTTACATTACTATTATAGTAACCCTTACGTTAAAGTTGTATGTAAGAATAACTATTTCATGTGTCAAATCGCCGAATGGTTGGGTTGGCCCCATTTAACTAAAATATTGGTCAATTTGACCAAAGAGTTTTCTTTGTGTATATAAATCAATTGCATAATATCCGTAAATTGATTGCGTTTGTATCATTTTAACAAAACATAATTACCTACTTAATATAAATTAATGGTTTTGAACGAGAAATTAAATGTTTTCCCGTTCTGTAATGTTTGATATGTTCGAGCTGTTCGATTTGTATAAGCTGGTTGACTTATTTGTTTTGTTTTGAAAGGACCTTAATAAAATCAAAGTTCATTTCAGGAGCTATTACTCTGTAAGCTATGATATAAAAGTCACAATCAAAAATGTCACATGTTTATTTAATGTATTCTAAAACACGCTTATTTCAGTCACAGCTTTACTAGGCTTTATAGTCATTTAAGAGATTTTCATTCACATTTTCAGAATGCAATTATCTCCATTCCTACTTCCTAAAAAAAGCAACAATCTCTCCCCCGGCCCTTGAATCCTATTTTCACACCATCGTTCTCATCATCAAAACTCATCCTCACCCGGCCAATAATTTAAATGTTTTTCGGCTGGGGGCACTACCATGCGGTCCAGAGGCCAACATCAATTTAAAATCATTTAATAAATTCGCACTAAATTTCAATTCCGCTTTCATTAAATGCCACATAAATTATACGTACTGTGATGGCCTCGGGAGTGTGGTGATGGGGGGCTGGAAAACCCTACCGAATGGGCAGGATTGTCAGCTGGGGCCGCCAAATTGCGTGTTACCATATTTCGCATTCGTTTAAAATGCCGCGCGCCATTTGCGCATAAAATGCTTTTAATTTTTCGTTACATTTGTCGTCTGTTGCTGTTGTTGTTGCTCCTCTCAGACAACAGCTTCCGCCTTGCCCCGCCCCCTTTCGGGCGCGCCCCTTGCCATCCCAGCACCTTTCACCCCCCTTTGACGCTTTATACCCACTTGGCCACATTTTCAATTCGACCTCAATAAAATTTACGCCGAAAGGCTGGAGAAGAAAGGCCAAAGAGGGGGGAAGGCGGCAGGGGGAGGTTTCGGGTGGCAGAGGCGAGGATATCCGACAGCGGGGGGAGGGGGTGCGTGGCAGGAGAAGTTACGACCACCGTATACCCTGCTCCCATAGAGGGGCTCTACTTTTGAAAAATAGAGTTTTACCTTGTAAGTAATAACGGATCATCTTCAATTTTCTTGTTCTTGCATATTTTTGAAATGTACTTGAATTGAGAACATTGTCCTTGAATTGAGAACATTGTTCTTGAATTGAGAGCATTCGTTCTTAAAACCCGTGTAAGTACATTTTGGTATCACTATAAGAAAGAAATGGTGAGATGAGAAAAGTTAAATTGAGTTTAATTAACAACTTTTTGATAAGTTTACCCTAAGGACCACACTAATAGTTTATTTGTACAAACAATCTACTTAAGTACCGCCAATTCAACTTTATTTGAGAAAAATAAAAACATTTTCAACTTAAAAATGTCGTTCTTTTTTTAAGAACATTTTCAACTCAGGTGAGAACGTCAGAATTTTCTCTGTGTATGGATTCTCTTAAAATTTGGAAAAATGTCTTAATTTTTACAAAATATGCTCTTGGATAATACAAGTACCAATTTATTTTTCAGCTCTTTTCGGTGCTCTTGGTCTTGGATATTCTGTATACAAATGGGTCATACTCTTAAAATTGAGGAAAATCCGCTCTTTCTTTCTGCAAAATATTTATATTTTACACAATGCAAATACCAATATATTTATCTTTGATAATTTAAAAGTTATTTATTATTGTTGTTGTTTTAAGTATTAAATTTTTAAATATTCTTTCTAAAAGCGTATAGTAAGCAAAAATATGTCTGAAATTATTTTTAATTTGAAGGTCTGATTTACAAATCAAACCTCTTAAAGAGTTCCCAGAATTCGTAGTGAAAAGCTCCACTTAAATATAGCCATTCCCCCGATGTTGTTTTTTTCGTGCGTTGCTTTTGTTGTTGTTTATAGTAACTCCGTCGCGCCCCATTGCCCAAAAAGTGTTCATTTCCTTTTTGGCGTGTTATCATCGCCACTTCCGGCAGCGCAGAGAAGGAGAAGTACGACAAGGACGAGAACTTGGACGGCGAACGACGGACGACATTGAATATCGCCGGGTAATATATGTGTATTTGGGAATGTTTTGGGTCCGTTTGTAACTGTCTGTGGCTGCATCAGAGCCCCAACGCAAAGGACTTTAAGGGCTTTAAGTGTGCTTGAAGCCATTTCCCAAATCGCACTTCTGCCCTTTCCCCCAACGACCTTGGGCGGGCACTGGGACCAGTGAAGTAAAATAGGAAACAGAATAAAAGTTTCCCCTCTGTTCCAGACGAATGCAAACACAATTTGAATGCTGCCGCTGCCATCAAATCGACCAGAAAACATCCACCGCCGGCCGCCGCTTTTCCGAACCGGAAAAAGTGCACAGAACTTTTCACTTAATCGCTTTTCGCTGCGTTTGAAGGAAAACAAACAGAGCTAATTTGACTTTATCTCCTTGGCGTCAAGTCTCGTTTTCTTTTTCCACAGTCCTATATTTTATTTTCCCGAGCCAATTTCCCCCATGAACTTTAACTAGTTTTCCGTGCCTAAACCAAAAGATTTCCGGAAATTGAAAACGGCAAAAGAAAAGTTTTTAGGAAATATTACAAGCCAAAAGTTGTTAAGCTGCAAAGAGTAGGTATTATTCAAGGTGTTCATAAAAGTTGTGAATTTGAATTCAATAGTACCCTACAAGCTGTTGAGAAACACGTTGACATAGAAGAACAACAACTCCACCAGAAAAATTCCAGTGGCCACGACGATGGCTACTCCACAGATGCGCCAGACCAGCTGTAGATCCGCGATGTTCAGGGGCTTAAGAGTCACGATCTCGCTGTAGTCCTTGATTTGCATCATTCCGGCCTTGACCATGTCGTAGAAGCTCTTGTGGACCCAGTGCTTTATAAGGCCAGCTTGATTCGCGGTGAATGTAAAGTCCTTCAGGGCCTCCCAGTAAATCGAATCGGGGGCCACAACAATGCTGGTGGGCATAAAATCGATGAAGCAGAGGTCCTCGGAGAAACGAAAGACCGGCTTGGAGAAGTGTCGCTGCTGGGTGTTTATCACCAGCCACTTGATGTAGGCCATGGTGTAGGCCCAAGTTGTGTTGAAGTGGTTCCGCAGGTCGTACAGTTCGTCGGGATCGTCGATCAAGTGAAATATGTCTGCGTATCGCGCCCGGAAAGCCCCATCAAAGTCGTAGAACTCACTGCGTATGCCTAGGATCTTCTGGTCACCGTGAATCAGATCCTCAAAGCTGGTGATCCTCTCATGATATGGAGGTGAGATCAGAAGCGACAGTAGCTGGGCACTGCAGGTGGTCAGTAGGAGCAGGGCCAGCGATCGGGGAACGATCCGCGCCCACCTGGTATTTCTTAGCAGCAGCAGGTAACTTGGGTGCTTGACCACCAGGCAGGGGACAATAGTGATAAGCAGTAAGATCACAGCCAAGGCCGGAGACAATATTCTGGCGAATAGGTCAGCGGTTGGCAGAGGTCGCTCCACCGGCAACATGGTGCACCAACTGGAGATAAAAATCGGATAGGTGTACTGGTGGATGGCCCAGAGATTTCGCTTGGTGATCAAAGTTGTGGTAAGGTCGACGTCTATGAGACCCCTTCCGGAGTACTGTAACATGTATGAGCTTTCGGAGGCGCCACCAGCTCGCCAATTGGGACGCACTACCGCCAAGCCGGCGTTTATGCGGCTGGCAAAGGTGGCCATGAAGTCCCACAGGTAGCCAGCCACCTGGCTCTCTCCCCTGGCATCTCGGTACAAAAAGGTGTTTGGTGGCGACAGGTCAGGCATGACGCGTAGGCGATGTCCTTGCAAATTCACCAGCTTATTGGCAAAGATTTCCACTCCCTTTCCTCCTGAGACCCCCCTTTTAACCAACTCAAACTTTGGAAATGTCCGGTAGGTGTAGAGGATTAGGGAGTGGTTGTAGTTTCGGAAGTACATCTCCACGTAAAGCATGCTCTGGCGCAAGCAAAACGAAAGCAACTGGCTGGCCAGGGATTCCTGATCGGATCCCGCCACTTCGATGAGCAAGGGCACCGTTCGCAGGTGCCTCAAGCTAGAGGCCAGGGTCTCCAGTTGGGCAGCAGCGCTCGAGTCCGTTGACAAGCAGGCCAGCACCATGAGTCCGCTGTTGAACCGATCATATAGATCCGGATAGGGATAGCTTCGCTGCCAAACGATCTGCGGATGGGTGGTCAGATTGCGCTGCCACAGGACACTCCAACTACAGTCGAGGCCTGCGGGATTGTAGTACACCAAAGTGGTCTCTCGCCCCAGCAGAAACTGAGCCACCAGGCCGTAGAGGTCCAGCATTTCGGCTGCGATGTTCCGATCCAAGTTGGCCAACATGTCGCAGGCACCGAAATCGACTGACGGGCGAAAGGACCTTTCGCAGGAAAGTGGTGCTGCAATTGGCTTTGTATTCCAGTTCTTATCGAGAGCCATCTCCCCTAATTGTCCGGGGACAATTGCATTGTAGCAATTTCAAAGTGTGCACAACGAGGTGGCTCGTGCATTGCGGCTCCCAAGTATTTACCTTGGAGCCTAGGAAATGGAACTGAAAATACATCAGATTTAAATTTTTCTGGGACCTTTTAAAAACATTTACTAACATCCTTATCATCTTTTGAAAGTCGCGTATCCAGTACTCAACTATGGGAGGGATTACCAAAACAAAAGTATTTTGTTGCATAGCCACATTTACTTTCACCACAGTGAGGTGATTTAGCTCGTAGAGTGAAAGGGTATATTGTATTCGGGGAATGCATGTAACAGGTAAAAGGAAGCGTTTCCGACCCCATAAAGCACATATACTCTTGATCAGGATCAAAAGTCGAGTCGATCTAGCCATATCAATCTGTCCGTGTAAACACTGTGATCTCGCAAACTATAAGAGCTAGAGAGTTAAGATTTCAGATAAGGATTCCGTAGATTCGTACGCAACGAAAGTTTGTTAAGCGAATATGCCACGCATATTCTAACATTAATCAGGATCATTAGCCGAGCCGATCTAGCCATGTCCGTCTGTCTGTCCGACCGTATGAACGCTGTGATCTCGGAAACTATGAGAGTTACAATACTGGGATTAGGCACGCAGATTCCTGAGATTCCTGCGCAGCGCAAGTTTGTTTCAGTAGAGTGCCACGCCCACTCTAACGCCCACAAACCGCCCAAAACTGTGGCTCCTACAGTTTTGATGCTAGATAGAAAATTTTAACTGAAATGTATTGTTCTCATCAATACCTATCGATTGGTACAAAAAAAAGCTTGCCACGCCCACTTTACCGCCCACAAACCGCGAAAACCTGTGACGCCCACAATTTTCATGCTAGATAAAGAAATTTAACTGAAATGTATTGGTCTCGTCATCGATTGGTCCAAAAAAAAATTTGCCACGCCCACACTAACGCCCATAACGCTTAAATCTGTATACCGCCGGTAGGTGGCGCATTTTAATCTCGCTTTGCTACTTGCATATCTCTATTTAGCTGAGTAACGGGTATCTGATAGTCGAGGTACTCGACTATAGCGTTCTTCCTTGTTTAATATTTCAACTCGGGACTGCTGCTTAATAGCTGTAAACCATATTTATTTGTACCGCACAGGAAATCTGATCTTTACGAACTCCTTGCAACTCGTTTTGTCTAACTCGGCTACTTTGGCTGAAGTAGACCACTCATCTGAGTCACCTGTTTTGGGACCCCTACTCTGGGAAAAAGCCCTCCAAAAACAGTCAGAAACAACCAAGAATATGCGAAGAGCGCCCACGCAAGTATATTCAGGCGAAATGTTTTGCGCATTTTGTAGCCGCTTTTTTCAAATACACTCGCGACATTTGACAGCTCCAACTGTCAGTGCAATGTGCTCTGTGTGTCGCTGTGTGGGTGAGGGTGTGGGGGTGTATCTGTACACGGATGTATCCGTGTGTTGCATGTTGATTTTGCCGAGTTGTTTTATGCATAGCCCCTCCCCTCCCCCTCCACACACCCCTCCACCCGTTAACCCTTCAGCTGCCATTGGTATTCATTCACGTGGCATCGCCATCGTCAACTCGACCCTGACGCTGGCTGCAATTCTAAATAAATTTGCATTTTTGTCAATTTTGATGGCGACCGCACACACACGCGGGCGGTGTTAAGAGTGTTAGGACTGCACCAACACACACAGCGCCACGCATGAATGCCTGCAAAGTATGCAAAGTTTATTCATGAACGAATGCATGGCGGCCACACCAACTGGCTAGGGCTGGCAAAGCCACAGCCAAATGATCAGCCGAAAGTCCCCTTTGAAGGCCATCGATCAAAGTAGGTTTTGAATTAAGGTTTGTATTTTCCACTCCTATACGTGGTTTAAAATCACAGAACTACGAGGGTAACCAACTAGTGTTCCTTATTCATTTTTTTTAATAATCTAATACCTTGAATAGGGGTATCCTCATACAAATAATAAAACGACCATTCCCCAATTATATATCCATCTATATAAACTTACTTCAAAATGTGTAGAGTGTCATCAATTGAAATCGGCAGGAGCAATTTGGACAAAATAATGGGAAAACGCTCCAAAGAAGAGGTATACATTTATGCTTCTGATAAAAATGATACTGCATCATATGTGTACAACATAAAAGTCATAAACTATTTTATTTGGTGCTTGATAATACACTTTTATTTGGATACGATGAAAAATATTAATAAAATATCAACTTAAGAGTATTTATGTATCCACCCAATCCCATTTTCACCAGCTCCACCCCACATACCACCCTATCACCTGATGGTCCTCCAAAGCTACCGACCCCTGCCTCCTTGGAACCCAAAACAACGCAGCTTTCTGGTCAGATGCAGCTGGGCCAGGAATGAAAATGGCCATGGAAATAGGAATGGGAATGGCAATGGTCTATAGAGCTGCCATCAGGTCCTTGATCGCCAGGGGATCGGGGCGAGAAGGAGGTGTGGGATGAGAAAAATTTGTTGAAATGGTCACAAAGTTGCTGACTGCGTTTTTGGTCATCACTTTGTCGTCATTCTTGTGGTGAGCCCACTGTTGTTGTCGTTGTTGTTGTTGTTGTTGTTATTAAAGCTATTGTTGTTGTTTTTGTTTTCATTGTTGTTGCCAGCCTAAGCACTATTATCGCAGCTTTTCCTCTGTGAATGTGGGTTTGTGTTGGTGTTGGTGAAGGTGTTTGTTGGTGTTACCAAAAATTAATTTGCATAATGGACAGACAAACTCACACACGCACACACAACATTAGCGCAGCTTTGGGGGCGTTGTGGCAGAGGTGTGGGCGTGGCAGGAGGAGCAACAACATTGCTGGCATATTTCCACGTCGAGGACAAAGAAGAAAGGAAATTCGTTAAATCTGAAATAAAATCAAAAAACAATGCAACTCCCACACATGCATATTTGCGGACATGTCCTTTTGACGCCATTTATTAACTGCGAATGCTGAACAATGTTTGCATTTTGCATTTTTGATTGCGCCTGTCCAGCTGTTCAGCACACAGACACACACACGCACACGCCCTCGTCCTTTTCCCACGTCCCATCCTGCAAATCCTATTCAGCAGCGCAATTAATGAAAAATGCTTTCGTATTTGTTTAATTCGTGATAAATTATTTAATGTCCCAGCCCGGATTACCATATGGATACTCGCATATTTTGGTTCTCTTTCAAGTTTATTATTGATATGCTTTGCAAATCATTGAAAACTACATAATACAATTAATTAATTTAAATGGATTTTATTATTTGGGACTGCTTAATTAATTTAATATTATCCTCTTCTGTCCACAAGCAAACAAAGTAAAAGCGTTGTATTGTTGTTCGTTTATCTGGTTTAAATTAAATCCAAAATTTAACTTTAAACAGGGAAGAACGCTGTCGTCGAGTGCCTCGACTATCAGATACCCGTTACACTAAAAAAGGCTTCTCTTTCATTTTGGATAGAAAATATTTTTAGGTTGTTCATATTACTCACGCATTAAATAAAATTGGGTTTCTATATAGTTACTAGAAAGGTAGCTTTAAAATTGCATAGCCCTTATATTAAGAAACGGCAGTCCACGTAGTGACGAAGCGCACCAGGAGATAGTAACGAATGATGCACCAATCGAAAGGTATCGCAAAAACTAAGAAGGTTGCATACCAAGACTTTAGAACTCTTAATAAGTCTGGGAAAAAGAGGGAAATTGGAGCTGTTGGGTCCGGTGGGGATAAATATTAACCTAGCTCTATTCTAGCTCTATTTCCAAAATGAAAATGTTTGTCCCTTTGTTTGTGGGTTTGTATGAATTCCTTTCTGGTTAGGGTCTTGGGGAATATGTATGTGTATCAAATCCAATGCTCCGTTCAAAACTAATGTCAAAAACAATATTTTGGTGGACTTTCCGAAATGAAAATGTTTGTCCCTTTGCTTGTGGGTTTGTATGAATCCTATTTTGATTTTGGGGTCTTGGGAACTGTATGGCTGTATTTCAAAGCTAAATGGGAATCTTTTGATCGACGTCTTTTTGAAAAACCCGCTAATTTAGCAGGAAATTTAAAAAAAAGTTAGAGGTTTATACCTTATAAATAAACCGCTTGTGCTACATGTACGTGCTATGTGTCGCTAAAAAGTTGAATTAATATGCTAATAACGCTAACGTGGTTTATATTCTCTAAATACAATAGAATAAAAGTAAAAGCAAAAAAAAAGGTTATCAAAATTGGTTCAAACGATTTCATTTAAATTCTCAAACTATATAGTCCTCAAGATTTCTTTAATTTTAATCTACTACACTTTTTGTTATGAAAATTTTTGTTTGTAAGTTATTGAGCGATAAAAAGCGCAACCCGTTTCAGTTCAGTACGAAAAACATTTCATGTTTGATGAGACAAAATTCGTATTTGATAATTTTTAAGTAAAAATAAACCTTTAGAAGTTAATCACCGCCTAAAACATTTTTTATAAAAAAAATTTATTAAAATCACAAACATTTTGTAGCTGAAATTTCCGGTGTCTAACTAGACATACTTTATTTAAATTCTATAATAAGTACAGGTAATAACCAAGTGGACGTGGCATTGCCAATGGAAATATATATTCTTAAGCATAGGTTAGTCAATTATTTTGTAAATTTTAGTACGTAAGATAAGTTGTTGAAATGTTTAAGTAGCCAGTAAAGGAATTCCGTGCCCACTCATATCTCCATTTCCCTTTGGTCCCTTTAGCTGAGTAACGGGTATCTGATAGTCGAGGTACTCGACTATATCGTTCTCCCTCGTTTTTAATTTTTTTTCCGATTATTCCTATGGAAGCTATAAGATATAGTTGTCCGACCCGGCTGGTTCCGACTTATATACTACCTGCAAAAGAAATAAGACTTTTGGGAAAGTTTCAGCCCGATAGATTTAAATCTGAGAGACTAGTTTGCGCAGAAACGGACGGACAGGCGGACATGGCTAGATATACTTTTTGGGGTCGGAAATGTCTCCTTCACTGCGTTGCAAACTTCTGAATGATATCATAATACCCTCTGCATGGGTATGACAACGAAGATATAATTTGTTTCATTCCTATGGGAGGTTTAGCTACTCGACTCGACTTGTATACAAACTTGCGCTGCGTAAAAGGCTAAGGAATCTAAATCTGAAATTCTAATTCTCTATTTTCGATAGTTTCCGAGATATTTTTTAAGTTTGTGGACGGTTTGTGGGCGTTAAAGTGAGCGTGGCAAGCTTTTGGGTCTATCGATAGGTATTGATGAGAACAATACAATGCAGCTAAGATTTTTATTCTAGCATTAAAACTGTAGAAGCCACAGTTTTGGGCGGTTTGTGGGCGTTAGAGTGGGTGTGGCGCACTGACGAAACAAACTTGCGCTGCAGGAATCTCTAGAATCTGCATGTCAATCCCAGTATGCCAGCTTTTATAGTTTCCGAGATCTCAGCGTTCATATGGACAGACGGACATGGCTAGATCGACTCGGCTAGAGGTCCTAATCAAGAATATATATACATAAATATTACATACTTTCCAACGTATTCAGTATACCCTTTAACTCTACGTGTAACGGGTATAACTAAAATAAAAATCATGTGCATTCCTAGGTGCTATATCCTATTCTGCCCCACTGTGCGACGCAACCTGCATTTTTCCTCGGGCTATGGTCATTGCCTCGACTTGCGGAAGCCCTAAGAATCTATGTTGCAGCTACTTAAACTTAGTTGGCCAACAGTTTTCAGTGCTTTTCTTTCGCGTTTCCTTTTGGACGCGGCCAGAAACTTTGCGCAGAACGGCGGAATGCAATGACAATGTGCTGAGACCCGGAGAGGAAAAGCGCGGAAATTGAAGGGACTGGAATGAAAAGTGCCACATAAGCATAACAATAAAATCCAATAGAAGTGACTAGAAGGACGATAATGCGACGGGGCTGGCCAAAAAGGTCAAAAATCCGTTGGGGCGACAAACGGAAGCGGAAACGATTTTCGCTTTAAAAAATGTAAAGAAAATCTCGACGCGGACTTGGGGATTACTCAGCAGAAGTTCGGTGGGTTCGGAATTTCGCACTTTTAATCACAGACAGCTACAAATTGTTGTAGCTTTTGCTGGGTTTTGTCTCGGTTGCGTTGTTAAATGTCATGTTAATTCCATCGTAATACGCGTGTTCATTATGTTAAACACTTAACGTGTGTGTTGTGTGTTGTGTGAGGGGGTGTGTGAGTGGGCGGGATTTTGGTGCATGTGTGTTTGCATTATGGTTGTTATACAAGAGAGTTGTTGTCAGCTTCGTCATCGCCTGCCCCCTGAACAATAAATGAAAGTGTAACACACTAATTAGTCCTGTATGCGATTCATAATGATAACAGTAATTAACATGTGTGCCTGTGTGGGTGTGTTCTGAGGACTTGGCAAGAACAACACGCGCACCCCACATCCTTTCATCACAGCGCCCGGCTCGGATGAACTTTGACTCGCTGCCGGCACTGCTCTTTTCCACGTTTATGCGGTGGGCAAGCCTACGAATTCACGGTTTCCAAGGTGTTTTCTTACTCTCGCAGCTCATTTAAGTGAAATAAAAAAATTAGTGATGATATTAGGTAATGATATTTGGAATTCACATATACATAGGTATAAAAGCCAAGCATTATGATCACAGCTCGGCTTAATTAATCAAAGAAAACCAATATTAAGTTTATTCAGAGCCAGTGGCGGTTCCATGATATTTTTGTGGAAAGGGGGTGGGGGTTAGGAACAAAATTTGTTGAGTAGAAATCAAAGGCTTGGAGTAAAATATGTATATATTTTAATTGCAATACCGTATTCATTTTTTTTAGCTTTATTTTATTTACAAGATACAAATTTTAACTGATTATTTATGAAGCTAAATTAGTAAGAAAGATTTTTAAAAGATGTTAAATTGTTAATGAAAAATCGGCCAAGTCCAAGAAATGTCTTATAAATGAACTTATCACAATTTCACCATTTTGTGACACCTTTTACGTCATAAGCGGCCTTTGCATGCCCATTTCCTTGCGCTTTTTACTGCCTGGGCCTCATAGCCAGGAAAAACAACATCTCATCCTTATTCAGATCCACATTTGCTCCAATCCGCCCCTTGGCCAATCCCCCCTGAGTCGCCGTCCATGCCACCTTGGGCGCTTGTTTATTGCCCAAGTGTTGCCAAGAGCCAGGATCCCAACACACACAGCAACCCACACGGCAAACATACAAGTGTGTGTGCGAGCAAACATTTACACATCAGCACACTCACACACACACTCGGGCGGATGGGAAAGTGGGCGGGGCAGGGGCAGGCGGTGGGCGGTGGGCGGTGGGCGCATTTGAGTCTCGCAGGATGCTATGTCATGTTTTCATTATGCTCATGTGTCTAAACAATTATCCTGCAGGCATAATTATGGCTGACGTTTATAAGCTTTGACACTTTCGGTTTTCGGTAACATGTCGAGCCACTCGCCAGAATTTTCCCGCCCCTTTTGCCATTTCCCACACGTCCGCCCCCTTCCAACCCTTCCCCCTCCCCACACCCACCGGGCAGGTTTAAAATGTTGGTACATCGATATGATTACAACTAATTACGATGCACTTAGGCTTTGGTTAGTCCTCAAACAGTTCCCCCCACTCCACGCCCTTTGGAAAAGTCACTCCCACTTGGAGACCACCCCTTTGGGGTAAAAAATTACTGGCATGGCCAAACTTATTTGGCGTTAAATTGAAAAATTCTTTTGTATAAGGAATTAAGAGTAAGTTGATTCTTTGTTTTCCTTCGGTTTTTTGCGTCTTCGTTCTCGGTTGGTTTCTTCTTCTGGTGTGTGTGTGTCCTGAAGAGTCCTGAAGAGTGCCGGCAAGCCCTGGTGAGTCCTGGTAGCCCACTCCGCTGTTTACGCTATTTTATTATGCAAGAAACAAAAGTTTCATTTGTTTGTCCCGTTCTTCGTTAAGAAAAACCATCAATCATTCGCCGTGTTTTACGATGTCCTTCAGACCGACACAGAAGAAAAGGGCCAGGGGAGTGGGGGGAGTGGCAGCGACAACAAAAATGTTTCATTTTCACACACTAAACAAATTACATGCCGACAGAGTGAAGTGTCCTTCCGCCGCCTTCGGGAAACCCCCGTTTCCAAATTTCCCACCCAGCATTCCGCTTGCAATCTTCCACTAGGTGGCAAATAGTTTCCATAATGTGCTCCGCTGCTTCGATGCCCAGAAACTGGGAAGCCAGGATGCCGGAATGCCCGACTGCTCGGCGGCTCGCTTGGTTGACTTCCCTTGGCTCACGGCTCCTTGGCCCAGCAAAGGTTCAGCCATCCCGAATCCACCGCACCTGGGTGCTTCAACTCCCTCTGGCCTTCTTGCAACCGCAGCTCGTTCCGAGGAGCATCTGCCTTCAATTTCCATGGGGACTCCTAATGAAAAGTACAACACACCAACTTGGTTTGCTGCTGAACATTTATGACTACTAATGTTACTATACATTCGAAAGACTATTGTTAAATCAAACAAAATCACCTCAAACCAACTTCAAAATAAGTACTCCTTCGAGTAGAGTCGACAAAACATCGATGTTTGCATTACTGTCTGCTTTACCTAAATTTTGCAACTTTATCTACAGGCTGCGACGTTATTGACAGTGTTCTTGCTAGATACGGACTTAGAATCAGTACTTATTAATTAATGGTCCAATTTTAACAATTTTCGGAATGTCGATAGGCATTAACAAGCGGAATAAAATCTACGTTCTTAGTCCGAACTTTTTAGCTTTTATAGCTTATAAGATACCAAGGACTATATTACGCGGACGAATTTGGGCGGTTTGTGGGCGTTACAGTGAGCGAGGCAAAATTTATAGTAAGAGGATATATTAGATTCGTTGAAATGTTTGTACCAGGTAAAAGGAAGCGTTTACGACCGTACACAGTAGAAATGCTCATGTTTATAAGTCTCGTTATATTCTCAATATCACTCAAAATAGTTGTCGAATGACACCTCATTTATTAAAATCCGATGATCTGTTCAAAAGTAATACGCAAAACAAGATTTTGGGGGACCTCTCAAAATGAAAATTGTATTTTGTTTGTCAGTTTGTCCCAAAACTTTGTTGGAAAAAGCGGGAAAACATATATATATATAGCTACATTTGTGCTATATGTCGATGTGGAAAGGTATTTTGAAATACTGTGTGCACCTTTCCAACATTATTAATATGAGTTATGCGCAAAAGTATTTCTATTCCGATTTGTTGATTCCTAATGACGGTTATAACGATTTCAGTTTAAACTTTAGGCTGTATAGCCCTTGAGATTCTTCAACTTTCGACATACAACACATTGTTGTAAAAAGTCACGGTTGAAAGATATTGATCAATAAAAATGGACACATTTACCACTTGTTGTAAAACCCACTAGTTAAGCGGAAAAAAGATATAAATATCTACATTTCCTACGTCCGTAACTTGTGAACTACTAAAGCGTCAGGCCTGTGCTATATGTCTTTGGAAAGGTATTTTGAAATGCATTATACGCACTCCACGTGATTTGCATATATACCATAGATTAAGCATTAAAAAAAAAAATTTGTTTTTCTAGTTCTCAAAAACGGCGCTAAGGATTTCTGCTTTATCTAAAAGCAGTATAGCCCTTAGGAGTCCTAAACCTATAACATTTAACACATTGTTGTAAAAAGTCACGTTTACCAGTTCAGAGCAACTAACAAACAACGAATTCTATTTTAGGGTCATGGAATCATTTAAATTGTCTTACCAGTTCCATATTTATATGAAAACTTAAGTTCCAAAACTTTTGGGAAAGTAGGTCAATTACACCAGTTTACAAAAAAATATTGATGAAATACGCCTTCAAGGAAACCTTTATTTTCCGGTAAGGTACACCTCCCTGATTAAGAAAAGGGCACTTAAAATATTTTCTTTGGTACCAATTTTTTTTAATTGTAAAAATCGTTTTTCGCCCTTCTTCATTTTCTAACTCGAGTTCTGATAAACCGAATTCGGTCAACTTACGTTATGCATAACAACTTGCACCAAATTCTTACGTTTCCCAACACTGAAATTTTAAAATAATGTTTAACGGTCGCTGCTCCCGAATACTGAACTTGGGTATATACGTTTAAAAACCTGTAAAAAAATCGATTTACCAACGGACTGTCGTGATCAATGGCGCATATTCTCCGTTAAGGTTCAGCCTTCAAGAAAACAACATAAAACTAATTTCGGTTTTTAGGCGTGCATTTTTAAAGAAGCCATTTATGCCAGCGTTTTTGCATTTTTTCACCTTTTTCAACTTTGAAGAAGTGTAGCTTCTAAACTAATTAATGGAACCCAATAATGTCTATAAGAAAGTTAAAGGGCATTTTAATACCTATAAAATGAGTCTTTAATGACCGCATTCGGTTTATCAGAACTTAAGTTAGAAAATTAAAAAAAGAAGAAAACGGTTTTTACACTTTAAAAAAAATTCGTACCATTGAAAAATTTTTAAGTGCCTTTTTCTTAATCAGGGAGATGTACCTTACTGGAAAACAAAGGTTTCCTGGAAGGCGTATTTCATCGATTTTTTTTGTAAACTGGTGTTATTTGTTTAAAACAAACACTTCTGATATCAAATAAAAGAAGAAAAATAGCTAAAGTCGATGGCCTCGTCGATACCCGTTCCTCAACTAAAGAGTGTGCGAGTGGGATGGAGATATGTTTGCTTGTTGTTAGCGCCACCTAACGGCACCAAGCCTTTACCACCAACTAGCCCTTAGCGCCCATAGTGACTTGGTGGCGTAATAGTGAACACAGCTTATTTGCTGCATGTGGTGTGCAATCTCGATTGAATTTGCAAAATATTTTTGTTTGCTTATTACTTTATAATGGACGGTCCGATTTCAATAATTTTTGACTTGTAGATGGGTATTGTTAATAAGAACAAACTCTTATTTTTTACTCTCTCATGATTTGATGCTATAGTCGATTGTAGTCGTTAGAGTGGGCGTGGCACCCTGCCGAAAAAACTTGCGCTGCGCAGGAAGCCCAAGAATGTGCATGCCAAGTCCCAACATTCTTGCTCTTATAGTCTCCGAGATCTTCTCATACGGATAGACGGACATGGCTAGATCGATTTGGTTAGTGAGCCTGATCAAGAATATATATACTTTATGGGGTAACGCTTCCTTCTACCTGTTACTTCCGACGAATCTAGTATACCCTTTTACTTCACGAGTAACGGGTATAAAAAGTGTATGAGATGATATTTTGAATATTTAAAAATATAATAAAAATATAATACGAGTACATATCATAATATTCGAATTTATTTAAAATTTTTAATTTTAAATGTATATTTTTAAAGGTAAAAGAACCCTCAGCGGATGAAAATCAAAGGAAGTAAAATTAAAACTGAATATTGGTTGATTTGTTGTTTAACCATTGCTGTTATAATGATTTTTAACTCATCGTTCATTTAAAGATTTAATACTTCGATTTAATAACCGAAAATAACTTACATCGTGTCAAGTATTTTCTAACTTTATTTAAATATTTTTAAATTTATTTAACCAGTTTAATATGGGTTTTATTAAAAGTAACACTTTTGTATTTAATTCAAATATGTAATATGCAACTGTTTAGTCAAAATTCAAATATTTGCTTTTTCCTTTCTTGTTGTTTTTTCATTATTGGTAATCAAATTCTCCTGGTAATCAGTAACCTTTCTTTCCCATTTCTATTTAAAATTAAAATACAATTTCAGTCAGAAATTTGCAACGCAGTAAGGGAGACATATCCCATCCCATAAAGTATATATGTTATTGATCAGCATCAACAGGCTAGGTCATCCAGACCTGTTTTAAAGCTATCTTTTTTCCTTTGCAAGTATATAAGTCGAAACGGATCGTCTTTCCGCACCACTGTTCCGATACACCTCTTATTAGAGGTGTTCTTATTTTCCAATTGGCTAAGAGACGACATTTTATCAGAGATCAATTGAAAAGAGAACGACAGATGGCCAATTGATTCGAACAATGTTATCTGCGGTGATTATACCTATTTGAAGAAGTGTTACAGTTTAAAACAACATTTTCGATCTATGTAGTAGATTGATTCGTTTAAATTAGTTGTTTATTTTTAGTTAATCTCCAATAAGTGTCCAATGTTAGTCTGGATTCCCTTACTATTTTAATTTATAGATTCTAATTAATCAGGTAATGTCGATACTGGGCTGTAGTTTTCTAATGAATGTGCCCTTCAAGCTCTTCAGTTTCTTTTGTGGTGGGGTCTATTTGCAAGGCACATTTCCACCTGCCACCCACAAATGGCCATTTGTCGATTGGCAATTGAAATTCATGTTAAAGCATTTATCCATTTCACCTTGCCATGCCATTTGACCTTCAAGGAAGCCGCAAATTCCGCAAGGAGCGCCAAAACGGGGGACGAATGGGGGAGTCAGGAAGGAGCGGTGGCTTTTGAAGACCGAAACTTAACCCAAAACCGAACCGAACATGAACATGAACCTGTTTCTGGTTTCTGGTCTGTGTGGGAGCAATTTATTTTGCAACTAATAGCGATCCGCCCCACAACCCCGCCACCCCTTTCCCCGCGTCCCTCCACGCCCATGGACCCCGACTCGACACTTAAGTCATGCAACTTAAATTTATAGAAGCACATTAAACTTTTAAATGATAAATTGCTGAATATAATTTACGAGGAAGGTGGAAAGGGGACAGGGGCCTGCCAAAAGGGGTGCCCGGATAAGCATTTGCTCCTTTTGACGTTGACGTCGTGGCAGGCCCAGTTAATAACTCTTGCGCTATTGCCTTTGGCTCTTCGAGGGGGTGCGTTTGGGGTGCGGGCGCCTTTTCGATGGGGTGGCATTCGGGCTGTCTGTATAAACTGTTTAATATGCACGCAATGTCAGCGTAAATGTTTGTTGATTAGTGTGTCCTTAGTTTTTAGTGCCTTCCGATGGAACTGACGAATGCGTTTCCGTTTTACACACTGATGAGGGGGTGGTGGTGGGGATGGGCGTCGAGGGGTGGCCAGGGGGTGGCAAAGGGGTGGCCTTGGCAGCACCCAGCACTTCATATTCATGCTCATTGACAGCACGCTAACGGCATATAAATTGGCAGTTGTTCGCGTGCCAAGAGCAAGACAGCAAATGAGCGGGGAAAAGCGCGGGAAAGGCAGTGCGAAAGGGGAGGGGGGCTCTTTGTGTGGGTGTCTCCCGGCTTTTCCTCCTTTTCCGCTTTATCCCAGCTAGGCGGTATATTGTATTTATGTCAAAGAAGCAACTCAATGCTTTTTGCACTGTTTTCCTACACGGGAATGTACGTTTAGCCTTAATTAGCCTAACTAACAACTTATAAATTATTTATACTAATGTGAGTATTTTAGATCGAACCATTATTTAATAGTTGGCTAATTGATTATTACAATCCTCAAATAGAAAAAAGCATCGAAATGGATTAGATTGCAAGTTCAGCATTGAACCTTTTCCTATAATTGAGTGGCAACGAATGAATATTTTTCATCATAATCAGCCGAGTCGATCAAGTCATGTCCGTCCGTTTGTTGTCCGTATAAGCACTTTGATCTCGTGAGGTATAAAAGCTAGACGTTTGGAATTCAGCAGGCAGGTTATAGGAATACCAAAGAAGCACAAGCAAATTGAGGCATGATACCATAAATTTGATTTAGAATTTAAATTTAAGTTGAAATGCATTATTTCCTTAACAACAACAAGCTTTCATTAATTTTTTAAAAGCATCTTCAGTCCTAATCCTACAGCTGTATCCATACAGACAAATAATCCCATCACTTTTCGCCATATAACGAACTTCCTCTCTGGCTTTTTAGCATTATGTGCAATCTTTTTATAAATTAACCATAAAAGCAAAGAAAATGTAGAAAATATCTTTCTAAATCAAGCCTTTTCTCCGGTGTACCGCTTCCCCTTTGTGCCCCTTTTGTTTTTCTTCTTTGTTTGCGTGCCTCTGTGTGGGTGAGTGTTTTTCCGTGCTTATTGCCTGGCATATTCTTTGTTGTTTTTGCATTTTCATTTTCAATTACAAATGACACAAGTGCCTCACGCTCCAGTTTTCCGCCATGCGACTGTGTGCGTTTGTGTGTGGCTGTATGTGTAACTGTCATGATAATAACGAGTACCGCAATTTGTTGTTGGGCACCCACAAGCCTACAAAGTCAACAACAACAAAGCAACAGCCAGAAGAACTTATCACGTTTCTATTCCCATTTCAGTTTCTATTTCTGTTTAAACTTTCGCCACCTCCGCCTCTTGTTTGCACTGCAGGTAAATGTGGGTGTGTGCGTGTGTGTCCAACACCTTTTTGGGGGACTCCCCGGGGAAAATTTAACAAGTCGATTTCGCCTGTCAGCTGCCAATTGGCCAAAAATAAAATTCAAAAGTGCCTCGCTGACCCTTTTCGATTCATGCGGGGAGATTCTGTGGCCAATCAACCCGGTAAGGAGTCGGTTCAAAATCGGACATAAACTGCAGGAGATCAGTCCGGATTGAGGCCCAGAAGTCAGGGGAAAGCACAACAAAATACGCACAGGTATGCCTGTATGTATGTAAGAAAGCCTCTTGGGCACTGGCTACAATGACAAATTTGTAATAGGTCAGACAGCTCGTAAGAAATTACTAGTTTCGGTTACGAAAATAACAGCTGGTTAGAAATGAGTAAGGCCTATTTATAAGGAAATTTTAATAGTTTTGGGCTTAATTGAAAACACGAGTGACTGCGAAACAAACGTCCAACAACAAACTATACGACTGATTTTTAAAATGCAGAGAACTAGAATTCCGCTTTGCTGCAGCGCCATTTAATTTTACGTTTAGCAAGTTCATATCTTTTGAACCAATTCAGATAAGTAACCCTTTTGACCCCAGCGTTGCTTGTGAGCAACTTGATACCATCAACACCTAACGCTCCTGTTGCTTTGGTATATTTATATTCGTTACTCGTGGAGTAAAAGGGTAAACTCGATTCGTCAGAAAGTATGTGTCAGGAAGATGGAAGCGTTTCCGACCCTATAAAGTATATATATTCTTGGTCAGCATCACTAGCCGAGTCGATCTAGCCATGTCCGTCTGTCCGTCTGCTGGTCTGTCCGTCCGTATGAACGCTGTGATCTCGGCAAAGCAAGAAATTTGTGATTTGGCATGTAGATTTGTGAATGCGGGTATCTCGGAAACTATCAAAGATAGAGAAATGTATTAGTCTCGTCAATACCTATCGATTGACCCATAAACCGGCCAAAAATGTGGCGCCCACTGAAGTGTACTTGTCTCTGCAATACATATCGATTGATCCATAAAAGATTTGACACGCCCTCTCAAACGCCCATAGCGCTTAAATCTGTCTGCCGCCCACATAACCATATGTTGAGATCGCGGGTAGGTGGCGCATTACAATCTCGCTTTGCTGCTTGCATATCTCCTTCTCCCTTCGACCCCTTTAGCTGAGTAACGGGTATCTGACAGCGAGGGACTCGACTATAACGTTCTTCCCTGATTTTTTTTAGCAATATGTGTATGCTTGGATATCTTATCTGGGAATCATAAGAAAAAACGTATTTGTAGATACCCTTGCAATGTTATTCACAAAGTAGTGGAACTGCCTTGTTGAAAAAGCTCATGTAAACTAATGTTAAATTAATTCGATTTCTGCAAAATTGGTGTAAAATGTGTAAGATCTAGAAAGTTATTAATTTAAACAAGACAGAGCGCTATAGTCGGTCTATCAAATACCTACATCGACTATCAAATACCCTTTACTCAGCTACTGGGAGAGCGAGGGAGATGGAGACATGCAATCAGCTTGTTTGCTTATAACCGCTACCGGTGCTATAGGCTTGTTGGCGCTATAAGCTAGATGGCGGTATAAGCTAGGTGGCGCTATAGGCTAGGTGTGTTAGTGAAAAAAGCAGATTTGCTTCAACAAAATTTTTTTTTGTGATTCTCTGACCTAGAGCCGGTAAAGAAACTGAAAGTACAAATCCACATACATTAAATGAAAATATTTAAATATAAGAAAGCCAACCAAATTAAGAAAACGAGAAAAGAATTTCATATTTATTATACTTAGTTTTTTCCTTCACGGCGGCGAAATACGACCCCGGAAAAATCTCGTTCAATAATCGCCACCAAGCGAATGCAAACACATTTCCACTTGCATAAATGCCAAACTTGCACAAGTCTAGAGCTCTCGATAAGAATTTTACGATATTGGCGAGTGAGAGCGCGGAAAAGCGAGTGGAAACTGGGGAAAGCTGCAGCTCATGGCGACCACAGACCGCAAGTCGATTATAGAAAACTTGTAATAAAATTTTCGTTAGCCGAAACCAGCAAATGGAATGCAGCCACGAGGGCCCATAGAAGATGGAGCTTTGGGTGGGGGAGGAAAATTGGTAGAAAAGTTGGCTGAGAAAAGAATGGAAAAAGAGGGAAAAACTGCGACAACAACCGCTGAACTCTTGGCAATTGGAAACTATGAAACAAGCGACCGCAAGGCGGAGGTAAAGGAAAAGGGGGTGGGACAGCTGCGAAAATTGTGTTTATTTAACGCTGCTGCATGAGCGGGCAAAAAAGGAAAAGCGAGAGAGAAAAGCTGCGGGCCAAGGCGCTTCGCAACCTGCGGTTCTTCTTCTTCAAGATAACGCATTTATGCGCGAAATTTCACCAGCCATCTAAGGGTTAAACGGAGGAGGGCTTAAACGAACGGTCAGGGGCGTGGTCAACCCCATGACCCAAAAACTAAGCCTGCTAACGAACTCTGAGCCAGGCCAATTCACTTAACAACTTTATCAGCAACTTCATCATCGAGCAACTCGAGTATCGAGCCCCAAAGCTTCGACATTGTCAACGACAGATTCGGATACAGCTAAAGATACAGATACGGGATTCAGACACTTCGTGCAAATTGACATACACTGAAAATACAGAGTAAGGTTGGTAAAACGATCGATTGCACTACCGATACTATCGATGGTTTAAAGATTTAGGAATCATCGAAGCTTTGTGACCATTGTCTATAGTGTTGCTCAACAAAATAATTAAAATTAACTTAAGAATATTTAAATAGTTTTAAACACACAATCAAATTTTAATTTCATTTATTTTAGTTTTTTTTTCGTTTTCGTTATCCTAATATTCGATGGTATCGATAATAAAGAATTTTTTGTTTTTAAAGGTAAGTGTGAGCCGATTTTTTAAATATACATTTTTCTTAATATGCAAAAAAGATGTTAAAATGTTACAAAAATTTTTTTTGAGTTAATGAAGTATTCGCTGTTTTAAAAATGAAGTTGCTTTCAACAAGGCAGTGCACATTTTAGAATTTTTCACCACTAATAAAAGTATTGGGACATTAAGTTCCTTAATCTTGCGCAAAACAAAAAACAATTACACATCTTTTTCCAGAAACATGGCTAGATCAATTCGCGTTAACACAGAAATGTGTCTTTTACTGCATTGTAAAGTTCTGACTGATATTAAAATATCCTTTGCATGGGTATAATAAGAAAATAATTAATACCTACAACTTTAAGTTATAGTATTAATTTTGTATAAACTACGGTCTCGGAACAACAATTAAAGAAGGGCACTCAATTAGAAGTTCGAAATGTTGATTTTTTTTTTCGATTTTGTTTTGAGAATCAAGAAATGAATCAAAAACAAATTTGTTTTGTGTTCATACTATATTAAACGTCTTCAATTAAATTTGTTATTTTATAGTAAAGGTGTTAAGGCATAACCAATCATAGAAAATTAACCATCCTTGTTGAAAACTGCATTTAAAGATCAGTAGACCAAGAGATTAAAGTTGCTATCAGTTACTCAAGCTTTAATTGGAAGTTGATACCTGCTGTAACCATTATCCTTGTCGCCATATTTCAAAATATTCTTAGCCTTATGTGTGACGTAGTCTTTCGCTTAAATTTCTTCTTTTTGTATCGTATTACATACTACAAAACATAGGATGTTTTATTTATTAGTAAAAAATCAATGAAAAAAGTTTAATGACCATACACACATTTCAGCTTGTTTTAAAAGAAAGAAAGAACGGATACATTTTTTTAGAAAACAATAAAATTAGATTTACAAAAAAGTAGATTTTTTGCTGAATAATAGATGGGGATTTTTAATAGATATTGAAAACAATGCCTTTCAAACAACTTTTCTGTGGACTTATAAAACTTTCCAAAAATGTTACATCATTTTGTATATCTGTATGCTTGATGTTTGGTTTGAATCAAGCTCTTTGACTCTTTAGACATTTTCGCTTTCTAAGTATTTTTCTGTGTGCAGAGCACACCCACACTTACCCGTATAATTTTCAATTTGATTTCAATTCGTTGAAGGCCTATGGCAAAACTTCATTATGACCATTGCCCCCAAAAACCACCCACCAGTCCTCTATATATTTTTCTTCAAAAAAGAGGAAAGGAGGCGGTGAGACAAGAAAGACAAGCGAAATCCGGCGTACGTGATTTTCCACCTTAATGCCATTTTTTAGTTGACAACCTCTGACAATTTGGCACCCTCTGTATAGATCCAATTCCCCTTTTATCACCCCACTCCCACCTCTTATTTCACTTCGTATTTCTGTTTTTTTGGAATATACTTTTTGCTCGCATCCTTCTTACATACCCATAGTATACTTTATAAAGGGAAATTCCCCCTGACCTTGCCTAGCCCAATGCCCGAGCCCAACCCCTCGGCTTATCGTGCAAAGTTTTTAAGTTTCGATTCGTGTTTGGCATACGTAATGGAGGCATTTTTTCTGGCGTGCCTTTCACTTCGACTTCCTGCCACGCCCATTTCAGCCCAATTTCCCCCCTATTTTTGGCAGTGCATCCTTTGCTGCTTTTCAGTTTGCAGATTTCCGAAATTTCTATTTTGGTTCTTTGCGACGAGGTTAAAGCCGATGAGATGGACTTATAAATTATTGAATTTGGCTGCTTTTGATGGGGTGCTTATTTTGATGTACTTGCAAATATTCAATACTTGCCAATATTCAGCTTGATGTTTTTACTTTCCGTGACTTGACATGTGTATGAAGCTATTCTGTTTTTGAATTTAAATGTAAATTGATAATAACTCTTATGAATTAAATAGTTAGGCACAAAACAAATTGAAACTTGTTTCAATAAATTGAAATTTATGTACCCTTGCAGCTAAGTCTATATCATTACATTAAAACCATATGTACAGCTGCGAAAAAAAATAGCAACACTGACACAAAAAATGCTTAAATGTTCACCGTAAGTATTTTTTTAACTTTTTTGACTTTGTCAAATCCTTTTTAGATGGCCCTACAAAACTTAAACAAGAAATGAAAACAAAATATTAATTTGGCTTACGGTTTAAAGGTTATTTAAAACAAAAAAGGAAGCTACGGTTTTTGAACGATTCAGGCGACGAATATCGTTGACTACTAATTATACCCGTTACTCGTTGAGTAAAAGGGTATACTAGATTCGTCGGAAAGTATGTAACAGGTAGAAGGAAGCGTTTCCGACCCCATAAAGTATATATATTCTTGATCAGAATCACTAGCAGAGTCGATCTAGCCATGTCCGTCTGTCCGGATAAACGCTGAGATCTCGGAAACTACAAGAGGTAGGCTATTGCAGCGCAAGTTTGTTTCAGCAGAGTTCCACGCCCACTCTAACGCCCACAGACCGCCCAAAGCTGTGGCTCCTACAGTTTTCATGCTAGAATAAAAATTGTAACTGAAATCTATTGTTCTCATCAACACCTATCGAATGATTTGCCACGCCCACTTTAAGGCACACAAACCACTCACAAACCGCCCACAAACTTCAAAAAATCGTAGATATGAACGTGGATATCTCGGAAACTATCAAAGATAGAGATTTGGGATTTAAATTTAGATTTCGTAGCCTTGTACGCAGCGCAAGTTTGATAAGCCAGTGGAGCACATAATTTTCATGCTAGATACAAAATTTTAACTTAAATGTAAAGGTCTCGTCAATACCTATCGATTGATCGAAAAAAAAGTTTGCCACGCCCACCCTAACTCCCACAAGCCGCCAAAGCCTGTGGCGCCCACAATTTTCGTGCTAGAAAAAAATTTAGCTGAAATGTATTAGTCTCGTCAATACCTATCGATTGGCCAAAAAAAAGTTTGCCACACCCACTCTAACGCCCTTAACGCTTAAATCAGTCTACCGCCCACATAACCATATATTGAGATCGCGGGTAAGTGGCGCATATCAATCTTTGCTGCTTGCATATCTCCATTTCCCTTTGGTCCCTTTAGCTGAGTAACGATATCTGTTAGTCGAATTACTCGACTATAGCGTTCTTCCTTGTTTTTATTTATGCACCCAGCCCCACCACATCGACAAGGACACAATCTACAAGATGGGTCTTGCTAATATGTATCACTTGTTATACCATCTAAGTCGTAAATTTGAAATTAAAAGAATATAAATCCCAGACTACAAAAATATATTAAGATCAACGAAGCCAAAATTTGATCCTCTTATTTTCTCATTAATCCTTTGAATGATTCTAAGGCATATAAGTCGTCCTATTTTCCTCAAATTCTATTCAAAGTTCTAAAATATTAAAAAACTGATGTTCCCAATAGTTGAAAATTATGTCGAAAAACACCGAAGACAATTCGTGAAGTCAGTGGGTATTGTATTAATATTTTTTTTACTTTCTATTTCGGCTTTAAGGAATACAAGCCCTGGGACAAAAATAAAAACATAGCAATAATTTTGTATTTTCTCTCTAAATGCAAGCCGTACAACAGTAATCGGTTCTATATCATTTACAAACTTCCGTCGGTACAACTACTTAAAAATAATGCACTTATTTTCTGTTTTTAAGAGAGGGTAAATCGGATTAATTAAACGCGAATTCAACAGTGAATATTAGACAATCCTTTTAGCTATATAATTTATAAAGAATGTAGTATGCAATTTATTAATTTTTTTTAACCGAGGCAAGCGTAATCCTATGAACATTGCACTACTCGCCTATAGATAGCTTTAATATCCAATCGTTTAGTGGAAGTCAATCATGTCTTCAACTACTTTACTTCAACTAATTTAAATTTTATACACCTTATTAATGTTACAGGGAGGAGGAGGCAAGAAATGAAGAGCCGGTAGTCGCTACCGTACCAAAGCCCCCGTCGGGGATCAAGACAGCATCGTTAAAGCCAAGGCGTACGCGGAATATATCGCAGCGAAAGGGGCTTCTGTCGATCCCACTTGTACATGAGTGTAACGAGAACTCGTTGGTGAGTATTACAGATGAAAAACCGGCCAGTAAAAATAGAAGGAAGGCCGGAACCGTTCCCCATCAATTCCCACGGAAGAGGACTCTACACCTTTGCAGGAGGAGTGTAACGAAGTGGTCTCGCCGAGAAAAGGCAGGAAGAGAACTCAGGTCAAAAATTCAGATGAAGAACCGGCCAGAAAAACCAGAAAGAAGGCCAGAACCGTTTCCCCATCAATTCTCACGGAAGAGGACTCTACACCTTTGCAGGAGGAGAGAAAACCTAGAAGGAAGCCCGGCCGAACATCTTCTCATCCAAGGGATGCTTAATTCCGGCAATTGTTCAACAGAGACTTCGGACAGGTCCAAAAGATACTATCCAGGTTGGGACTAAAGGTGGGACCAAAGGCCAGAGCTAAGCCACGACCCAAATCTGGAGGCAAACCTGTACCCAAGGCGGTACTCAGAGCCAGAGCCAATGGAGCGTCAAAGGGATCAGCCAGAGGAGCTGCGAAGGCAGGAGCGAATGAAGATCCGAAGGTCAAGACAGGAACCCGTGCAACGATCACGAAAAGAAAGTACAAGTGAAGATCAAAGCGGCAGTCATTCATCAAGCTCCTCGAAAATTATCAGTATTCGTTATAGTATGTATGGTATCCGATCAGATTTACGGAGCGCTTCTAGTTTGGCTGGAATTTATGATTATAATTCGTCACGAAATTCTTGACATTCCCAGAAGCAGTCGCCCAACGGAAGCATCCCTAAAACCCCAAAATTCTTATCGTCCAGTGACACAATCATTTTTATTTTGTGCTCGATGTTCCTTAACACTAATTGGAATTCAAAACACTAGCTACCGGACCGGAGTCGGAACAACGTACGACCTGGACAAGTGTAAAACGTGATGGACTGGATCGGCGGTGGGCTACTACTGCCGATATCGTAAGCGTGAAATCTGTCAGATCCGAGAGCCTCAGAGATCTAAAACTATTGTCATAACATTAATTTGACTTCCTTTTTGGCCATGTCGCCTGGATCGAAAAGCGGAAATTGTCACTTTGGCTTGAGAAAGAGATTGGCCAAAATTTCTGGAGTGAAAGCCAAGTGAAACCGCTGACGATGCAGTTAAATTTAAAGTTGATACACACACGCTGCTTGCGATAATTGCGACGCCAAATGTGATGACAGGTACACAGGATACGACTTCCAGATCCTCCGATCCGCTGCCCCCAAAGCCCAAAAGCCGAGGAACCATGACCAAAGCCAAGCCATAGTCAAAGTCGAACCGCGCATCCCGATGAACTGAGTAAGATATCAGCCATGCTAAATCTGCAGAAAAGCGGCAAAAGCTTCGGTTATTGAACATGGCAGTCGGAATCTGACATTCCCAGATCCAGACGACGTTCACTGGAAGGAAACTAGTGCTATAACCTCGAACCTACAAAAACGAGATCATAACCTTGTACAGCACTGTTGGCAAGGCAATCGCTACAAATAAAATTCGAAATTCTAAGTGTATTCTTAAGTTGAAGTTTTTATTTATGTATCAATGGAGCCTACAAGAAACGCGAATTCTTGAGCATCCCAAAATTCAATAGTGATGATCCATTAGGATTGTTTGAATCCTATCTCCTTAATTTTTTTTGGTGCATTTCGATATCGTGGCGGTGGAATATGAAGCGTCATTCTTGCTTGCACTGCAGCGACATCTTTTCGTGGCATTTTTTACAGAATTCTGGAAAGTATGTAGTAATCTAATTGGTAGAAGGTAGGAAAATGTATAGGAATGTTTTAAAAGAAAGATATGTGGAGGTGGATGTAGAAAAACCTACCTGTTTTTAAATATGGGAAAAAAACATCAACAAGAAAGAAAGTTAGCTTCGGCAAGCTTTGGCAGTAAAAAGAAATGGGCGACATAAAATTTTAATACTTAAAAATTGTTACTAGCTTAAGCCTAATATATTTTTATTCCCGTTACTCGTAGGGTAAGAGGGTATACTAGATTTGTCGGAAAGTATGTAACACGTAGAAGGAAGCGTTTCCGAGCCCATAAAGTATATATATTCTTGATCAGGATCACTAGCCGAGTCGATCTAGCCATGTCCGTCTGTCCGGATGAACGCTGAGATCTCGGAAACTATAAAAGCTAGGCTATTGAAAACTGGCGTGCAGATTCCTGAGCGCCTTACGCACCGCAAGTTTGTTTCAGCAATGTGCCACGCCCACTCTAGCGCCCACAAACCGCCCAAGCCTGTGGTGCCTACAATTTTCATGCAAGATAAAACATTTTAACTGAAATGTATTAGTCTGTTCAGTAGCTATCGATTTATTTAAAAAAGGATTGCCACGCCCACTCTAACGACCAAACATGTGGCGCCCACAATTTTCATGCTAGATACAAAACTTTAACTAAAATGTATTGGTGTCGTCAATACCTATCGACTGATTAAAAAAAATTTGGCCACGCCCACTCTAACGCACATTATGCTTAAATATGTCTACCGCCGGTAGGTGCCGCATTTCAATCTCGCTTTGCTGCTTGCATATCTCCATTTCCCTTTGGTTCCTTTAGCTGAGTACCGGGTATCCGATCGTCGAGGTACTCGACTATAGCGTTTTTCCTTGCTTTAATTTAAAATCATTTTTCGTCACAACATTTTATATCAGAACCTTTTGATGTTCAGGGCGCGATCGTCATTATTTTTTACCTTGTCAAGAGATTGATTGTGAAATATGTCAAAAGTTGAGGAGCTTCCAATAATTACAAGTTTTAAGGGTATTTATACCCGCTGAAGAGTAAAATGGTATATAGTATTTGGGGAAAAGAATATGGCAGGTAGAAAGAAGCATTTTCGACACCATAAAGTATATATAAAGTATATTATATATATTCATGATCAGGATCACTAGCAGAGTCGTTCTTTATGAACGCTCAGATCTCGTAAACTATAAGCCAGAGAGTTGAAATTTACGATTTAGATTGGATTTGTAGGCAAAAAATATTTGTTATGCGAAGGTGCCACGTCCACTTTAACGCGTACAAACCACCCAAAAATGTGGATTCTACAGTTCAAGTACTAGAATACAAATTTTAACTGAAATGTATTGCTCACGTCAATACCTATAAATTCCCCTTAAACAAGAAAAAAAGCCATAGTCGAAGGCCTCGACTATTAGATTCCCGCTACTTTGCTAAAGAGAGTGCCACCTAGTCTATAACACCAACTAGTGTATTAGTGAAAACAGCTGATTTGCTGCATGTGTTGAGCAATCTCGATTGAATTTGCAAAATTTTGGTTTTTATTTGGGTTTATCTTTTTTTTACAAAATGCTAAAAAATAATGCTGGTGTTCTACCCATTTGGTCAAGTCATTTTTAAATGACACCTTCATAACATCACCTAAATGTTCATGGTTTGACCCCGAGGCGCTCGTTCTTTATGAACGCAAAAAAGCAAACGATCATGTTCTTGATTTTTTTTGTAATTTTTTTCTTGGTCTCTTCCTCGATTATATGTGGCTATTTCTAGGCCCCACTTCTAAAATCTCAAAATCAAGACAGCTTTCGCCTCAAAAAAAACCAATAATATTTTTGGAATAAGGATTCTTCTCCTAAAAATGAGAAGACGAATTCACAAGTTAAGAACATTTGGTTCGGATTTTTGCGTTCTCAGTTATATAGACTAACTTATTGAATTTATAACCCATCTTGACTGGCACAAAGTAACTCATCCAACGGTGATCTGTAAATCGCTGCGTTCTGATTACATCTGGGGTTATGTAAACAACAGATTGGAGTTAGTAAATCGGAAGATACTGCCTAAGCCGCTTACCAAAATAGCAGCAAAACAAAGCGGGCAACAAATCAAGGTAATCAACATGAAATCAATCGATTTGCTCTTTTAGGCGCTTTCAATTCGATTTTCCTACTTTGCTATTCCCTTTTGTCGCCTTCCATTGTTTTCATTTTGTTGCAGGAAACAGAGCAACAAAAATTGTACGAAAAAAGAACGCACAATTTAAAAATGCCTTTGTTTGAGAGGATAATATCCACCCCCAGGGTTTGGTTCGGTATGGTTCGGTATGGTTGCTAAGGACTAGGTTCATGGAGGACAATGGCACAGGACGAACATTTTCGTGATATACGAAAGGCAACAATGGCAAAAACAAGAGCGTCGTGTGTGCTGCAGAAAGGGGGATTTAAAAGGGGATTGGGCGCTGAAAGAGGGACAGCGGCTGATGGCAAATAGAAATGCTAATAAAAAAATTCCAACATCAATCTGTGGAATTTGTGTTGAACATATGCGCCAATAATGTTTGAACCCCCCGCCCCAAAACACACAGTCACTGGGTTAGGGGGCTCAAGGGGGTGGGTATTTGGAGGGGGGGGGGGGGGGGGGGACGGAACAGGACCTGCTGCCACGTCCTTGCTCCGATGAGGTCGATATGTTTGCTTAGCTGAATGTTGGTGATGATGTGTAAACATTTACATGACGTGCTCCAGTTTATTTTAACCTTTGATCGGAGCCTCTGCCTCTGCCTCGGCCGCCGCCGCTGCTGCATCTGCCTTTGCCTTCTGCCTTCTGCCTCAGTCGACGTCGCTGCCGGCGCTTCGCACCTGCTTCAAGAGTGTGCAAAAAAGTAAGGTAAAATATTTGCATTAAAAATGACTTGTTTGTGTAGGCAGACAGCCTTCAACTGGGATGCTTAGCCTCAGAGGCGCAACAAGGGGGCTTTCAAAAGACTAAGACTAAAATTGCTAATTACGACAAGGGCTTATAGGTATAAAAGCTAGTACAATTTAGAAAAACGTATTGATAAACTTCATGTAGTCCTTTTTCGGTCATAATTTTATAAAAATTTAGGTCACTTTGATTTTTGGGTGTTTTACGGTTAGTAGTTTTTACTATTTTATTTTTATTTATTTATTTATTTACTATTGCAGAGTTAAAATAAATTGTTATTGTTGCTTTGTCATTTGAAATTATCGATCAAATGTTAAATTCTTTTATTGCATTGAACAACCTTTAAAAATATGGTATAATATAATGTAATGCGGTTTCTGCATATGTAGAATTGTTGTTCATGGGAAAACTCAAAATAACTTCCTTATATTATAAATATGTGTAAGGAGAGAAAATACCCCTCTAAGTCCCCTTCCATCCAAGTATATAACTGGTAAGCTCAGATAAGATAACGGGGAATTCAGGAAAATGAGGAAAGCTAAACAAAGGCACCGGAAGTGTTTGGCGACTTTAAAGCCTGCCTGAATACGCAAACACTCAGGCGAACAGACCCACTTGTAGGGTCAGGAAAAGCACAAATGAAACCTCAGGCTCACGCCAAATCCGAGCAAACCCTGAAAGATGTCTTATGAATGATGCTCGGGTTAACAGGCGTAGATTAGGGGTGGATCGGGGTTTAAGGAAACGGGAACCCCTAAGTGTGCCAATAAGCTGAAGTACGTGCTGCAATCCACGCAACCATAAACGCATTTACAATCGGACTCCTTTAAGCAAGCAAGAAGAAAAGCTTTAAATTTAAATGATTGAGTAAAATTTTGACAAAACAAACATACATCTAAGTGGGTATCAAGTAAATGGTTTTGTTTTGGGAAAATAATATATGTATATTATAAATATATATTGTAATCGATGGCCTCGACTATTACACCTAGCCTATAGTGCTACCTATCCTCTTTTTCTATAGCGCCACCTATCCTCTTTTTCTATAGCGCCACTTGGCCTACAACGCCCAACTAGCCTATAGCGCCCCTAGCGCCCCTAGCGGATTGGTAACGTATTAGTAAAAACAGCTTATTTGCTTCAATCTCGACTAAATTCCAAAATATTGATTATTATTTGGGTATAACTTTTGAACGACTACTCCAATTTCAAAAATTTTTATCATGTACATATATACGTAATGATAATAAGAACAAACTCTCATTAAAAATATTTAAAAATGTGGACGCTAGACGGGTGTTATTGTAATTGTCCTTTGTGGGCGTTAGACTGGACGTGGCACCCTGCTAAAACAAACTTGCGCTGCGCAGGAAGCTCAAGAATCTGCATACCAGAATAACAATTTTTTAAGATTGTTATATAATTACAGTTATCAAAAGACCTTTTGTTCCTGGCTGATATATTCGAAAGAGATATAAATCAGTCAGTGATTTGTACTTTGTGCCTGAGCCCTGAAGTCCCATTCGGTAACGCTGTACGACTGAATTTCGTTGCGTTATCTAAAATGAAGAATGAACCAAAAAGCTCTATATGATTGGATTATGTAAAGAGAAAATAAATAAAAGGCCCAAGCGGAAATTCCTTGTGGGAGGATGGCATAAATCGCCCTAAACTAATGACTTGTTTCTCGTTCTAATGCAATGCATTTAAGCCTTTCACGCAGGGTTGCCTGATGCACCCAATAAAGCCTACCAAAAATAACAAAAGCGTATTTATTTTTAACATTTACACATATATTTTCCGAAAGAGTAAGAAGCCACAAAAAGCAGCGGCAAACAAAATAAAACGGAAACGAAAGCGAAAAGGCTGTAAAAACCAGAAAGGGAAAATCTCACACTGGCTTAAGCTTTTTCGACAAGGTCCTTGCCTTGGACATTTGTAATCCTGCCCTCCTGGTGGGCGGTGCGTGGTGGGTGGTGGGTGTTGGGTGGTGGGTGGTTATGAAAGTCGTCAGCAGGGGGCTTCCACGTTGATCACATGGTAATCACTGCTCCTTGCACCGCGCATTGTCGCGCTGTTGTTGTTACGCCAGCCGAGCTTTTTATGCCTTTTTATTGCTTGTTTATGACATTGTCGTTGGGAAAGCAGCCCCCCACCCATTTCCCCCACCTCCCCCACATGTGACTTTTCTTTTGTTTTCGATGTGTTTCGGTGTGTTTGTTTTTGGACAGAGGATACTTGGTGGCTTTGCATGTGCGTGGAAGTTGGCAGGAGGCTGTTAGATTAGGCAACACAAAAACACTGTGCAAAACAAGGGTACTTATTTTCAGTTAAATATTTAAAACTCAACATAACACGGGAATCTATTTTATGAACAATTGGCAAACTTAGATTCAGTTTTTGTATTGATCACGAAACTGGAAACAGTTCTATTACAAGCAAGGCTTAAGTCATTGTACTATGTAGGGCATAGCAAATGTGATTTACTCAGAAACAAGTTTTTAACTATCCCCCGTTTTAGATATCGGTTACGCAATCAACGTGGCGGTATCTGAGGCAAAGTATTTCGTAATGGTATGCGTATCATATTAATATTACAACAGACATTTTTAAATATACAGAAAAATTTATCGCTGCGCCTTACAACGTCTGTAAGAATAACAATGTTCACTGCAGTTTCTAGATATGTTTTTGCAAAACAGAATGAATATATAAAATTATTTAACGGCCGAAAGTCCCAGCAACTATGGCCGATTCCTGCCTGTACCCTAAGTCTTGAACTTTCGGGTACAGTGTACAATAAATAAATAAAGTTATTAGTTATTAAGTAAACCTGTAAATACTAATTTAGTCCGGCCGAAAGTCCCAGCAACTATGGCCTATTCCTCCCTGTACCTTAAGTTGTAAACTTTTGGCAACAGTGAACCAGAAAAAAAAAACATTTTAAATTGGTATACATTTTTGAAAGTATAGATAAACCGGGAACTGAATGGCTATTCGAAGTGTGGAGCACTCTTTCTGAAATAAATGTGTTGCACAGGCAAACTAAATGAAATCCCTTGCCGAAGGCATGAATGTATTTAAATGGCCTTTTGAGTCATTCAAACTAAAAAGGTTAGCTGTCTTGCTGTTCCCTCTCTTTGTGAATGTTGTTAAAACCATTCAAGCAGGAGTCTATGGGCATCGAGTTTTTAAAACCTGTCACCCCCAGGGCATGGGGATGCATTTGTTTTGAAGAGATTCCTCTGAATCTGAAACATAATTTTTTTCGGTGTAGTCATAAAAACAAAAGCAAAGCAAGTTTTACGAGCGCATAATCGAAAAACTTCCCTTGCGGGAGGCGAAGTTTGGGTGGCTTTGGGATATGGATATGGGATATGGGGTATGGGAAGTTGACAGATGAGGGCGCCACGCAGGCCTAAGTCATCTTCCCTGTATGGAAATCCCCCCACCGCCCTGCCCCGTGGTAAACAGCTGCTTTGAGTACAAGTATAAAAACGACAACAATGAGCTGGGCAACTTTTTCATTGTTGGCCATTTCGATGTCTGACAACAGGCGGCGTGCCTTTGGTACCCCCTCTAAGCCCATGATTGGCGTCTGGTTAATTGTGTGCGCGACTTTTTGATTTCACATATGTCTGCCTTTCTTTTCGTGTCTCACTAATTGCTGGGTAAATGTCTGCGTGGCCAGACAGGACCAATGTCACGTGTGTAGTGCCTGCACTGGACATGGGGTTGTCTCGAACGATTCAGCTTAATAGCTCCATGACGCTATTTAAAAAACCATATTGAATTATATTGATTTATTTAATTATTTCATATGATATGTGCTTACACTTTGGCCCTGACACAAGGGAACTAACTAAAAACACCTTTTTAGGCTTACAAAGCATTTAATGCATTAGCGAGGAGTATCAGCAATAGCAAGAAGGGAAGCTGGCCTAAGTTTATACACCCTTGCATCTAAAATATGATTATGCAATTGAAATCATATCGTAGAAACGTATAAGTGCGGCAGACTTACATGGCTATATCAACACGACTGTTTGTATACTGGGGTGTCTCAGAAATCAGGAATGGTTGCCTCGAAAATCAACCAAAAGAACTAGCAGTGTCACAGAAGCTACAGAGTTCTCCATTCTCTTCATTGGTTTTAAATTCTTTGGTTGATTTTGGAACGGTTTCAGTGACACCGATATTTGTGTTGGGGGGAAATATGGATGCAAAAGGATTTTGTGACACCCCTCACAGTATTGTTTTATCTAAAAAGCCTTCTAATTGTAGATTGTAATTGTGTAAGCATATTTCGTCTTTTGAAGCTTTAAAGTAAACTGTGAATCAGTTGATTTACTTGAGAAGTCATAATTGTGTCGTTTTATATTTCATATTGTAATCTGAAATTTGTTTTAATATTTGTTGCTACACGAATTCGCACACTTCCGCACACACAGTGACCTTTGTCACTGCGTGGTTGGCTGACAACAATTATTGAGTAATCGGAAACTTTATTGCTTGCGTTATTTCCCTAATAATTCCTTTGATTTTATTTTCGCTGCTTAGTTGTTCCTTGAATTGGTATAGGTTTTATTCAGCTGGCTCGACAGACGTCAGTTAATTGCAACATTCCTGCCAGGGTATTAAAGTTGCAACAAAATCCAGCAACTGCAACACGAGCTGCAACTTTATTAGCTTTGACAACAAACTCAAAAGCGTTCGGGAAAGCGAGGGGAAAATGGTGGGGATTTTGCAGCGTCTCAGATGGTGACAAGCGTTGCACCAAAGTTTTCCTCATCGTCTCATATTTATCATATTTAATTAGTAAACGGAGTGCAGTGCAACAAAATATGGCAAGTGGTGCAATGCTTTACCCCACTCGGCAGTCCTATTTTCAGTTATTTTCCAACCTCTCCTCCAGGAACCCCCTTTTCACCCCCTCCGTTTGGCAGACAGGCAACTTAGCTGTTATAAAGTAATTTTCGCCACTCGCAAGAAATAAGTCAACAATGTTGTTGCAGTTATTGCAGATGTCTTGGACCACGCCCACACCCACGGCCCGCCCCCTGAATCCGCTGATTACATAGCGCGTGTGCGTATGAGTTGTCAACAAATATTTGTCCCTATATTGCGTTATTAGTTTGTATGAGTTGTGAAAAGTTAAATAATTGCACGCAGCGAGTGATGGAAATCTAAGCCAAGTTCGTGAAAGACGGAGGATGAACAGAGGGCGGCTGCGATGAGGACTTAAAGGGGGCGTGTCATCGCCTGGATTTCTGCTGACACACGTATTGCCATTCCTTGATTGCCATCGAAACATCCCTATCCTTGACCAAAGATGTTGGGGGAAAAAACAAACTGGAGAAGCCAAAAGTTGCAGCAAAGTGTCGACAAGTTGACCTCACACCCGTTTCCCAATTTTTTGGGAAATTGGAAAAGTGTCCGAGTCATGGGGACGCTATAAGTTAGTGCTCCCCAGATAGTAATTATCACCGGATTGTTGTTGGTCAGCCAAGCTCACAAAGCGGAAGTTTGACAAGTTTTGTAATCGGTTTTTGCCATTTTGATTTCATTTATTGTACTTGACAGTGGCGCAGGGAGTAGAGTTTTCGGGAGGTGGGCCAAGCAAATCTGATACACCTACCAAAGGGTTTGTAACGATAACCTATGTACTATTCCGACATATCTGAAATCTATCAAAACGAATTCTACTTTTAGAAAAAGAAACGCATTGTACCAAGCCCTTGGATGCGTTTATCAATTACATGTACTCATGCACTACTTTTCATACAACATGCTGATGAGTTTAACATGGGCTTGTCTTAGGCGGTCTCCAGTAAAAAACTAGCAACTTTTAGTTGATGATGAATGTGGATTTTTATAGCCAAAAAAAACACTTTTTACACTGAAAAAGCTCTTTTCTAGTTCACACTTTTGGGTCTTTCGATGATCTCGAAATTTTCCGAATTCCTTCGTTCAGCTACAAAGTAATTGATTAAAATAACTAAATGTATTTCATTTTCGAGTCCGCAAGGCAATTTAATTTTGTTAATGTTGTTTTTTAATTCTTTAAATCACTGTGGCCTGCAGTCCACGTAGTGACGAGGCAAAGGCGACTACTATGTATAGCCGCAGAATTAAAAATCTTCAATGATGGTCCGATCATAACAAGTGGTACACTAATCGAAAGATGTGATTGGTTTGTGAGGAAGAGCAGTGAAAGTGTAAAAGTAAGAATTAAGAAAATTTGATCTGTTGGGGTCTTTAGGGATAAATGCCACAGTTTTCTAAGCTTCAGTATTTTAACTGAAAATACGCGTCGAATGACACCTTATTTTTTAAAATCCGATGTTCTTTTCAAAAGTTATATCCAAAACAAGATTTAAGGGAGTTTTCAACATGAAAATTTTATTTGGTGGTCAGTTTGTCCCAAAACGGTGTATTAGGGACCTGGAAGTTTTAGATGATGTTTAAAAGCTAAATTTCGTACGCCTGTAACTGAGAGACTAGACAGACATGGCTAGATCGACTCGGCTAGGAATCCTGATCAAGAATATATATACTACTTTCCGACGAATCTAGTATGCCCTTTTACTCTACTAGTAAGAGGTATAAAAAGGGGTATAGACCGTTAAAAAGCTTGATTATTTGGCCTTAAACCAAATGAAATACTTGTATTTCCTTGAGTATATAATAAAACAACATTTTTTTACTGGGAAAATTAATTTTTGAAACTAATATTGTCCTATAAATCGTATTATTTATTATGAAACATATTAAAAATTCGTCTGAACGAGGTTAAAACAAAGTGACGATCGTACCTTCAGCATATAAAAGATTTGATATCAACTTTTGTGACGAAAATGTGTTATACAATCTACTAAATAAATACGCTTTCTAAGTTCTCGTAATTTTAGTATTTATTATTTTAAATTTTATTTTTTTAATTCCTTAAATACCTCAATGCGCGCCGTGTAGGCTCATGGACTGCCCTAATGTACACACAAGAAACAAGGAAGAACGCTATAGTCGAGTACCTCGACTATCAGATACCCGTTACTCAGCTAAAGGCCCCAAAGGGAAATGGAGATATGCAGCAAAGCGAGACTGAAATGCGCCACCTACCCGCGATATCAATAAATGGTTATTATGGCGGTACACAGATTTAAGCATTATGGGCGTTAGAGTGGGCGACGAATCTAGTATACCCTTATACTCTACGAATAACGGGTAAAAAAATGTTGCTTAAATTGACCAATGTAATAATATAATTGGCCAAACCCATCGAATTAGTGATTTTACCCATGAAATAGTTACTGACTATAAGAAAGAGTAAAATGGGTCCAATACACTATTTTTAAAGTTCTCCAAACCATAAAATATGGATATGCAAACAATTATAATAGTAAATACATATCAAATTGATAAAATGAAAAATTAATAATTCATATATATAAAAGCGAAATAAAAAGGTAATTTTTAAATTGTCCTTTCCAAAAGTGTGTTCATCCCACACCTTTTTGAGGTGTAGCTGACCTGGACTTCCATCTAGCTTGGAAGTATGTTAAAGACTTTTCATAGTTTTTGTTTTAAGTAGTCTTATCATGTATATGACTTTGGAGTCTTCGTTTACGGTAAGCCATTCCCAGTTGTTAACCAGAAACTATGCAATCATCTTCGCATAGCTTTCTCCTTTCACACAATCACAAAATCACCACATAAACCAGCTCGCACAAGGTCGAATTCCAACCGCATTAATAGGAAAAAGGTCACTGCAAATTAACTGCTCCATTCGGATGAAAAATGTAGTAATTTTCTTGCTCGGTAGCCAGCAACGTGAACGATGATGAACGCAATTCGGACACAGAGTTGGCCAATTTCCGGAGTCGACACCGTCCAATTGGCAGGCGTGGCAGCCCAGGAGACACTCTCCATTGGCCGCGTGAAATTGGCCACACTCCTCCCTTCCTCCTCCTCGTAAGTGTCCTTGTTCCCATCCTCCTCCTATTGCCAAAACAGGACGCCCAAGGAAATATTGAATAGTCGTCGTTGGTTGTCGTTGTTCTGGTTCTTGTACGGAGAAATAGTAGAGGCAGTCGCCATATCATCAGCATCAGGCATGCTTATGCTCCTCCCCCTGGGGCAGTCACCAACACACCCAAGAATGGACATCCAAAGATTCGCAGATGCACTGAGAAAAAACCTTACAATAAATGTAATCTCTTCGGAAGAGATCGAAATGTATTGGTAAAAGAGTCAAAATAAAGTACCCAGAACTCGAGCCAGTCAAACCAATTGTTCTATAAACTCAAAAAGGTTGACAAAAACAATATTATCTGGGGTGACACTGAAATCTCTTTGGGTGGTATTTGGGGGAAAATTGTATTGATGCTTACGTATAGTACATCTCCCGAAGAGATTTCACTACCATATATGTAAGTTTCATTACTTAAGGTTTTCATATAGCTCGAGATGTTGTTATTAATATAAAGACTTACCTTAATATTCTTTCTTCCTAAAGTCGTTAAAAAACAGTGAAAAACGGAAAACGAACCCCCAGTTTTGATTTTTAAATCTGGTATTTCCATCGAAATTAGTTTAATCCTATCAAGCTTATAGCCTTTATAGAAACCTAAAGATTTTTAACGCAACAAGAGATATATGCCAACTTAAAGATATTCCCATTATGAAATACCAAACGTTAACTTAAAACTGATCATTAATTTTGATCATAACACACACTATGAATTTAAATACTTATAATTTAACAGTGATCAAGTGAAACCTTTTCTCGCCCATTCTGCACCCACCAAACGCTAAAGTTAGTGCCGTTGTCACTTTCAAATATTTTTTTCAGTGTACATTTTGTTATTTAATTTGTCGGCACTTCAAAAGTCTTTTCCAATCGGACCGTTTCTTAAAAACTTAAATGGGGTAGTTGAGTAACGGGTATGTGATAGTCGAGGCATTCGACTTTAGCGTTCTTCTTGTTTTTTTCTCTGCTCACACACTGCGAAAGTTACACACATGGTTGTCTGCATGTCCACACTCATACAAACTTAAAGGAAATGAAAAATTCTTAGTAAAATTCCCATCATCCCTTATCGTACTCTGGGGCATTTTGCCCCCATTTTTTCTTTACCCCACTTCCCTTTTCTTGGCTTTCCCCTTTCCGCTTCCTCATTCTTCCCCACAAAATCACCCACTTTTTCTATACTTTTTAACGAAATTGCAATAGTGTGTCCTTCCATTTTCGTGAGTGAGTCTGTGTGCGTTGACAATAAACACACAATATGTAATAAAATCGGACGCGTTATAGAAAACGCCGCGGGCAACATCAACGATGATGACTCCCATATATGTATGTATGTGGGGACAGGATTACAAGGCAAAATGGGAAAACTGGCAGGACGCTCATTCCGAACATAAAGTATAAAATTTAGGGCAAATATATTGAATTTGTTGGGAATGCAATAAAAAGAATAGGAAAGGCATCAGCCCGGCGGCTACCTATTAAACTCTCAAATCGTTGCCCTTCATCTAACGAAGGGCAGATGATTGCAAAACAAGTTGTATTTATCAAAAAATTATTTTAAAAAATATTTTCATGTTAAAATCGTTAATAAGGGAACACTATGTCAAAAATTTTTAAGCATATCACATACCCTACTTGCATGCATTCGGGAGAGAAAACATTTGTCTAGAAGTCCCACTTTAGTATCTTCTGGAACAAAACTCTCTTCTTAATCACTTTTGGAACTTGAAAATAAGTTAGGAAGGGATTTACAAGTCCTGTATTCTGTTTTGGTAAATTGTTGTCTTTTTTCTTTGCATACACAGAGAAAACTATCTAAGAACATTGTTCTTGAATTGAGAACATTGTTCTTGAATTGAGATCATTGTTCTTGAATTGAGAACATTCGTTCTTGAATGGAGAACATTCGCTCTTAAAAACCGTGTAAGTACATTTTGGTATCTATGGACTGAACTAATAGTTTATTTGTACATACAATGTACTTAAATACCGCCAATTCAACTTGATTCGAGCAAAATAAAAACATTTTCAACTTAAAAATGTCGTTCTATTTTTAAGAACATTTTCAACTCAGATGAGAACGTCAGAATTTTCTCTGTGTACAGTCCGTGTCTCTGCTCTCCCTCTTTACCTACAAATTTCTCGTCTCAATTTTAGTATGTGATAGAGGTCTGCGTGAATGCATTCATTCCTAAACTTACAGTACAGTACAGGTTTTTACGGTGCTCACATTTATTGTCGTTCTGTAGAGTGGAAAACGCTTACTTCGATTTATAACAAAGAAAAGCCGTTTACTCTTTCCGTATTCAAAAAGAATATTACTAATACCTAATTAAACCCGGCTTGTTGATTGCAACGATGTTTTGTTAACAATTAGCATTTCCGAACATTGTTATCCGATTATAAATTTAGCTCCTGGCACTCCTGATCCACTATATTTTCCAGTTTTCCCACTCCTCGAGGACCGTCCTCAAGCGTTGGAGCAATTAAGCCAGCATAATTGAATTCCGCCTGCCCTGCAGGTCCGAGTATTTGTTTGTTTACCCAAGTTGTTGGCCTTTTGGACAAACTAATTAAAATAGCAAGCGATTTGCGAGCAGTCTTCTCTTTCGCTCGACTGTCTGCAGGAAACTTTTGGTCAAACGCAAAAACCAAAAGCTTTGAGTTCTCGGGTTTCAATGTGGAAGGAGAAATCTGGGAAAACTGCAACACATGACGACCAAAGTCAAATAAACTCGAGCGCAAGGATGCAAGGAGCAGCAACAGGAGGCAGCACCTAGGACAATGCAAACAGGCAAGACGAACAAAATGGCAAATAAATAAATATTAAGTATTTGGACTTGTTGTTGAATTGGCCAAAGGATGAGCGGGAAAGCGTAGAATAACGAAGGATTGGACAGGACTCTTCGGTTCGGGCCATCTGCCTGATTGATATACTGTCAACAGAACTTGTAAGCCCGGAAATTTACTAAAGGTGAATCCAGGCTGCATCGCATTAATCCCGAGCCGATTCTGACCTTTGATTTTGATGAGCACCCAAATTGATGCTGTCTTTGGGCCATTTATTTGCAAAACGACTTCCACTTATAAGTTTATTGCAATTTTTATGGGTAAATGACAATAAAACGTATACAAATTTTATTAAAGCAAGGCAAGTGAAGCATATTTCTATATATATAAATTAGCGCATAATTGATGCATGAAAGCGTTTACAAACTAATATTATTTTTGAATTCCTTGAATTTTAGTATCCTTTATTGATGTATTCTAGATAACTGGGAACAGTACTTAATTAGTGTAAAACCCAACTTCGGTGTCATACTCGTATTCTTCGTAATCATAAAATGTGTTTTGAGGGCTATCGAATGTAGGGTTGCCACTCCATATTAACGTAAAATTTTCGGCGGAGAAACTTTGAAAAATTACAGCTTTTAAACGAGCTAAACGATTTTTATGCAACGCAAATCTTTTTTGAGTAAGACTTTCCAAATAAATAAGTTTAAGGCTTATAATTTCATTTTTTGTATTCACAAAAAATATATCTTAAATCATAATTTTAAAAGCTATTAATAGAAAATAAGATCGAAATTATATTTGTACTTCAAATAATGCAATTAAATTGTATAACTTCGGTTGTGCAATACTTATGACCAACATCATTCTCTTGCACATTAATCATTATATATCTTTCGTTTTTAAAAAAGTTGCATTTATTTTTATTTCTTTAAAACAAATTGAAGATGTTGGTTCAACTTATGCGCTTGTCTTCCATCTTCAAAACGTTCTTCTGTTCGTTTGTTCGTGTGACCGCTTTTTCTTGACATATGAAAAAAAGCAAAGTATTTTTTAACCTTATACTCAATTTTTCAACGATTAAGGGGATTGGTTGGTATCTGGACGGTATGCCATTTTGATTTTTAAACGGATTAAATAAAACCCTTTTTTATTTGAATGGCAATTATTTCTGGAAGCACGCTACTTTTTTATTAATTATTTACTAATATTATTTATTAACGGCTTACAATAACAATAAAATGAATTAAAAATATTTTATACGCGGACAAAAATGTTTATAAATATATTAATAACATTAGGAAAAATTATAACCTCGACCCACCAGGGACATGGAGTCGAGCCCGCGACTGTTCACACCATTTCACCATTTGTCTGAAGAATGTTGATGTGTTATCGGCCGAGCTGTTAACATACCAACTACGTTCATTAGAAAAGTCTAGCTAAGGACACTAAAAAATAACACTTAAAAAATAATTTACTAAAGTCTGCACTTGCCGTGGCGTGAACTTAAACCGGAAACTTTTGCACAATTGTTTAAGTACCAGACGTCTCTAACAACTAAGCCACCACCATAAAATTATTCTTTGAAAATATGTGCTATCTAGAATTATTTGCGAATTTGCCATAATTTCAAAAAAAAAAAATTGTAAAATAGGTCGCCATTGTCTAAAAAACTTTTAATTTTTTCTTCTTATTCATTACAAAAAACTTTAATAGCGAATTTCCGTAAGCTTAAGAATTTTTTTGTAAACAAGACATTTTTTATTTAAAAAGCGTTTTTAAGGCATGGGCTATTTTTTAAAATTAATGATTTTCTGAGTGTAAAAGGAGTGAAACACTTATAATACACTATCAAATGGCTAAAACTGTTGACCACTTTTTCGCAATAAAAATATTAGGAAACCCAAGCCACCACTTATTCCTAGCTCACATGGGATGTCAAAATTTCACCTTGAATTGCTGTTAATTTCCATGCACCTCACCTTTCTCATCCAATCCACATCCATTTAATCCACACATCCCGCGAACCGCAATTTCACGGAGCTGGCTAGATTGAAGAAAGGCAGCGTCTAATTTAATTACCGCACTTCAAGGGGGCGGCTGCGAAGACGGTGGGCGTGGCACGGGCTTCTCCTGTTGCGCCAACAACAATGAAGTGCAGCCTGTTTAGAATAGCAATTAAGGCGATGAGAGTCGTCGACTCGGAGCCAAAACGAAAGCCAAACTTGAGGACAAAATGTGTTCCACCCACTGGGGCAAGGAAACCCCCAGCACCCCACAAACTCCTACATTTATGCGTGCACGTGCCACAGAGGGGGGCACAGAACGATTTCGTGGATTGGACTCGGCATTGGGCCCATATTCTGGCACGCATCTCTGCCCCGGAGGCTTCCCTTGCCCCTTGAATTCACCGACCATGCCCATTGATGTGTGGCCACAATTTCGTTTTCATTGAGCAAACTTTTGGCCGCACTTGCCCTCTGACCTTACCCCTCCCCACCGTAGAGTTGCATTTCAGCTGAAACTCGACAACTTGTTGGGCAATTTGCCGGTCAGGATACCGGTGAGTTGGCCAAAGCTGGCAGAATAACTCCATCTTTGGTCGTAGGCTCTATTAATGCTACACTGAAAAAAGTGGAATAGTAAAAATAAATATTGTATTCAAAGTTTCTAAATGCATACGAAATTACTGAAGACGGCCGTTCACGTAGTAACGAAGCGCACCAGGAGAAAGTGCGAGGGCGACTATTAATAGCCGCAGATTTGAAAATCTTGTGTAATGGTTCGATCCTAGCGAGTGAAACACTGATCGAAAGGTATCGCAAACCTTAAAGGATTGCAAGCGAAGACCTTAAGAAAATCTGTTGGTTTGGGAGAAAGAGCGGTAAAAGTGAAAGTTTAGAAAATTTGCATGGGTGCATAACTCATTTCTATAGTCTTTTTATATTCTTGCTGACAATACGCGTCGAATAAGCGTTACAAGGGTATTTTGAAATACTATGCACGCTTCTTTAACATAATTTGTCTAAAAACCATAGTTTGACAATTATGCTCCAAAACGGCTCTACAAATTCTATTTAAACTATAAACTGTACAACCCTTGAAATTCTTCAAATGTTGAAATTTTTTCTTTATTTATTAGTCAACAAAAACTGCCACTATTTCCAGCTCAGAGCAATAAACGTTGCTTGAGCATTGAATTTGCTTTGCTTTCAGCTCGTATGGTTTTATGTAATTTCAATTTGTTTTCTTTGGTATATTTGAGTCTAGCATATCTTCTATTTGTTTAGATATTTACATTGTTTTTTCATGCCCATTTCTAATAAACATTAAATATAAAATTATTTTGTTTCTTTTATATATTTATAATTTTTTTATTCTGCGTTTTCATTTCCCACGAGTCCTATGTGGCTAGGTGCCCAGACAAGAGAGAATTTTGGGAACCGTTTGGTGACTAGGTTTCTGGCAGAGGTGGCATAGTGCGAATGGTTGTTAAGATTGGCGATCGAGGAGATGGTGGAGAGGGAGTCTGTGCATATATTTTCACATATTTTGACGGCTTCCTGAATTGCTAGTACCATAGTTAATTTGTCTTAAGGGGGTTTATCATCTGGACAATATGGTGTGAAAATTTTATATTAGAACTCGAACTCTAAGTACCTCTGATCGTGCATGTGAGCGAGGAACTAAAACTGTCTCACATTCACACTGAAAACGTTTTTTTCTTTCTTATGGACACGATTCATAAAAACCTATGGAATATATCGGAGTGAATCAAAGCTCATTCTCTTCAGTATTAAATTCTCTTCTGTACTTTTTTATTATTTTTCAAGGGGGGTAGGAAAAAAAATCTTCTTTCCTGTGAATTACCACTTTTTGTTCAAAACCATACTTAATTTTTATGCCATTATTTCTTTCGGGGGCTTAAGGTTAAAAAAAAAAATACACTTATAATGAAAACATAAAATTGTTCTAGCATACTAACGCTATCTAGCGCTGATTTCATTATTACATTATTCATATTACATATTCATTTTGTGCATGCCGATAGATTTTCGCAAATCACGGACGTAAGTTGATATCAGACAATATCTTAAAATTGTTTTAATTAGATTTTAGTTTTCTAAAAATCGGCAAGCTCTGTACATACAATGCTCCCACGGGAACGACCTCCAAGGGTACAGAGATTTCGGCGTGCCGAAGTTAGCTCCCTTTGTTGTTTTTAATAAAATATAAGTCGGGATGATATTATACACTAATTTCTGGTTAATATAAAACCTTGGTTTAAAGGACACAAAAATTATTTTTTTTGAATTTTAATAGTGAAATTGTTTACCCCTTTTTCGGCCATGTTTGCCTACCATTTAGCTTTTTTACCCGCGTGCAGTTTTAAAAATTTAACAGTTTTATAATTTTCGAAAAAAACAAATTAGTTGTTTCGCAAAATAATGAGCACAGCCAAAAAAAATATTAGTTCAAAAATTGTTCTGCAAACTTATGCACATGAAATTATTTGTATAAAAGTGGTTTATACTAAACACCAAGGGCAAACACTACCAAATGACAATTTTCAGATTAAAAAAAATTGTTATGTTAGTTTTCGATTTTCGAGAAATTATTATTTTTAAATTTGTATAGTATTCAAGCGTGGGCAAAAATAATTTTTTTAATAAAATGTATATTCATTTTTGTTCAATAAATTCATTTAGTAATTTTAAAAGGTGTGCAAACGTTTCTTGTCGTATTGTTAGTTTTAAGGGGGTCAAAAATACACACACATTATATGGTCGAAAATGTCGTCTTCTCTACCCTGCAAACTTTAGACTGATATCATAAAAACCTCTGCACCACCAAGTTTCACTAACGACGGATTATAATTTCTTATTAAACCTCTTAATTCGTTTTAATGGGACAAAAGCCTGAATTGTTCCAAGTATTTTACATTTTACTCTTACTCAATAGAAGATTGTGAAGGGCGAGGGGAATCGGAAAAGCATTACGAGCAAACGCGCCACCATCTGGCATTTATTCAGATGAAGCACCTGATCACGTTGCTGTCTCAACGGCCTCAAAAATGATTCGGAATAAACGGTGCTTCTTGGTTGTTTGCCTCGCCAAAACCCAGCTCAGTCGGCCTTCCTGTCATCCTCCCATCAATATCCATTCGTCCGTACTTAGTCCCTTCGGCCATTCAGCTAGCCAGACTTGTAGTCGGAGGAGTGGCATTTGCTTCATTACCCCCGATTCATCCAGCGATTGTTGGCCATCATCAGCCACCTTTCATGCTCCCGTTTAGCTGCACTGAGGCCAAAAAGTTTCATATGCGTTTCAACACTTTCCGATTTATTTCCCTTATCTGAATATATTCAGTTGATCACAAACCGGGTATTAACAAGACTCCATTTTTAAAACAATAAAAATAAGGACAACAAACCATGCAGTTCATTTGGTTAACTTATCTAAAGGGAAAGGTAAGGTTCAGCTCGAGTCTCAGCGCCAAAAACGAATGTTTATGAATTAAAAAAAATTGTTTTAAAATTAAGTACACGCATTCCACGCCAAACAAGAGAGAACGCTATAGTCGAGAGCCTCGACTATCAGATACCCTTTTCGTACCCCTTAAAAATATTAACTAAGGAACAATTTGTCATATTAAAAAACATGTTTTCGTAATTTAAGAATGATTTTTGTTTAAGAAAAAATTATATGAATTTAAAACACCGGTCGGTTGCCTACCATTATGCGGGCTAGGGACTTTCTGTGCTCTATTAATAATTTAAGAGTTAACAATTAACTTTCAGTTTCTATAAGTGCCAATGAGCCAATGCCACGCCCACTATGACGCCCACAATCGCAAAAGTCTTTGGCGCTTACATTTATTTAGACTTCTTTCAGTGTACATCTTTTTTATTTGACAATATCTATCAACATGCAATAAGCTGATTAAATAAGATTACATACAACCCTTTTTTTGATAAAAAAGAGTTTTAGCTGAACTCATAATTAAATAAGTTAAATTAATTGGCTGAGTAACGGGTATACGAGTTTTCATTTGCTTTCAATATATTTAATTTTGTAGATTGACTTTGTATGCCTACACATAATTACAAAAAACTCATTTGACTTCTCCGATATTCGAATATTTTAAATTCAAATTAGCAACCCCTCTACCGCTAGGCAATGTTGTAAACCGAAATTGATTTAAAGTTAAGAGGAATGTATTTTAAATTTAATAATAATGTTCTTGTTTTAGGGACGTTTACTTTGTTTGTTTTTATATATTGGCTGGTTTTTGCACAGTGTGGTGATCTGGATCAATTTTTGGGTCGGAAACGCTTTCTTCTATCTGTTACATAGCTTTCAAGAAAAAAAGTTTCGCTCTTTTATCTCAGTAAAACTCTTGCATATTACAAACACATGCATTTACCAACAACTAAATTGGTGTAAAACAGGGATGGACCGTTTTTTGTACTTGCACGTATATGTATTTTAAACTTTTACACCTCAGATAATTAACAGAATTCCCTGCAGTGCACTGCAGGCTGATCGACTGGCTCATTGAATGATGCGTTTGATAATTTACAGCTTTGCTGATTGCACAAGCCTCCACATGGCTACCTCGCCCGGGTAAATCCTGCTTTTCCCTCATCCCGGCCATCATCATCATCATAACCAGACTCAAAATCGAAATCGAAATCGGTGGGAGCAGTAAACACATCATCGCAGTGAAGTCGACGAGCATCTGGCAGTGGATGGAAAGCGGCTTCATAGGCTTTAGCGATGTCTATGAATTAATTCCGCATTAATTTGCTTTAATTGCAAGAGCTGGGCGAAAACTTTAACGGCCACTTCCGCTTAATTTCACCGCATGTAAACATAACCATGACATTTAGCGTTATTCGGGAGTTTATGCGGCCACACAGTCGCCTGCGTGACTCCATTCCGCATCCTGGCTGCTAACTTTTGGCCAGGAATCAGGGATGCAGGGGGAGTCCCGGGTCGCGCCATTTAAGGCCACACTCGGTTGCGCCAGTTCCCAACGCCATTTTCCATTATCCGTTAGTTTTGCGCATTTCCGGTTCATGCGATTGCCGGCGTTGCAGTTGGACCTCGGAGTGGGGCTCGGAGTGGCGGAGTCGGATTTGGAGTTGTAGGAGACGTACTTCCCGGCATCCCATGCTCCGCAGTCCGGATCACAGGGGCGTGGCAACTAAATGATGGCCGAGGCTCCCTCCTGCCCATGCACTTTAATTTTAACTACCCCATTGGGCTTCCTAGAGCCGCCGAAATATTGATTCGCTTAATTATCAGTTCTCGTAATATGTCTTACATTAAAAAAATAAATACTAGATGACTGCACTTAATATGTATATGAAGAATAATGGTTTTCGATTGTCCAGAGCTTTTCCCTTATAAATATTTAATTAAAAAAAAACAAAAACATTTTATAGTACTCGTATTTAATTTAAAAATGTGTAACAATCAAAGATACAAAATATTTAGAAATACCTGTTTGATCATAGTTTCTGTGTTACCTAGCAGACTCTGCGTTTATCCTTTCTTAATATATTTAAACTTTGGTACAATGGATTTTTAAGTTCATAAAATGCGATCCCCTGCTGACAACGCCCGTGCACTCACTAACACACAAGCCCTTCTCCTGACCTGACCTCCAATTGGACCCAAAAACACAATTGCTGCTGAATTTTTAATGTGCTCCGAGTGTTACTGCGGTGTATGTACATACATACATACGAACGACCCCAAAAACATGCATATAGCGTTGTAGAATTCCGGCAATTGCACTTTTAATTAAATTTGTATGCGAGTTTCTTTTTTACCGTTGCGTTCGAGAAAAAATCAGCAACTGTGTCAGCTGTTGGCCGGCCTTAAGTTTTCCTGGGAGTCAAGGTTTTCAGCAACTCACTCCCTTTCCGATTTCCCACCCGCCGCCACCCAATGTCAAACAATTTCCAAGCACGCTGCACTTTTTATGCCCCCGTCCACACACATGTGTACGGGGCTGTATACGTATGTATCAGACAGATATATATCACCGGCGAGAACAAAGCTCTCCTTTCGGCGAAGGAGCCAAAGGACCAAAAGGAGCAGCGGCGGAAAACGCGGCCACACCACGAGCAACAAACCAGCATTAACACCATCAAAGTTGGTAAACAGAGATACAGCACGTATCTAATAAAAGGCCACAACGTGATGCCAGCGTCGTGGTCGCGACAAGCGAATAGCGCCCCAGCTCAGTCCGTCTTGTCCGCCGGAGATGGCCGGATCCGCAGTCACTCAGGCCGGGAACGGTCACGGCCTGGCAGCCTCACAGAGTCACAAAAAAGGAGCGACTTGAAAATCGTAATAAAAGGGACCTATGGGGTTTTTACATATTTAAAATGCAATGCCAGTTGAAATAAAATTTTTTTTATTTTTATTCATCTTTTGTTTAATGTAGATTTTCATTTTCGTTAATAGTAGAGTTAAAGGTTGTATTCGTTGAACAGTATGTAGAACAGGTAGAAGAAAGCGTTTTCGACCCTATAAAGTATACATTCATAAGTATTGTTGATCAGAATCACGAGCCGCGCCAGTACGCTAAAATCACGGGAGCTTTAAAAGCTAGAAAGTATTAACTAAGCATGCATATTCTACGGATTCCTGCGCAGCCCTTGAGGAAGATTGGGTAATAAGTGATGTAATTTTAATGGGGTGTAGTATAAATTCTACTCTGTTCTAAGAGAGTATCGCTTTGAAATCTTTGCCATCCTGCATCCTTTGTCCTCTTTTTATATTTCGGAGATTACCCAGGCTACTTTTAGGAATTGTTTTAATATTTTCTATATTTTTGGATTTGAGAGAATTTCCTATATTCAATGGTAAAAATTATACCTAATAAACATACCTAGCGAATTTCAAATTGATCCTTATGGACTGTTCTCTTTATATAAACGCCCTTAGGAGTGGTATAAGAAACGACCAAATTTAGGCGTTCCAAAAAGGTCTGAAAGATATACACATAATCGAAACCAGTGACTGCCTATCATCTCTGGCGGAATGTCAGGGGCGTGGGACTTTCGACTGAGATTTCCTGTCACTGGCTGCAGTCAGCGGAGGCCTTCGCCCGATGTCGCCGTTCAACTTACAATATTTTCATGCGTTTCGCTGAGACAAAACCCGGGGAAACGGAGAAGGGAACGGGCGGAGTATTGGGTAGAGCCAGCTCCTTTCAGCGCTTTTGCCAGTTGATATCCTGCTTAAGGATGCGCTCAAGTACTTTCAAGTCACTTGGCAGCTGCTTAAGTTAACTTTTACTTGGCTTTGTCAGCGGAAAGGACGAGCCAGTCGCCACGGGCGGGATATAAGGGGCTGAAAGGGGCTGACTGGGGCGTCCGGGGCCAGAGCCATGAATGTGTTTCAATGTTGACGCAACAAGAGGCTGCGAACGAGCGCCAAAGGACGAAGGTCGTCGCCAGGCATACCTTTTCACCTTCTTCCCAGGCAACACCACACCCCCTTCAGCCGGCGCCTGTTGCCCCGACTGCACTTGACTCAAGTGGCCTTCTCGACTGCTTCAAAGCGGCAAAAGTGTCGCCACAACTGTTGCGGTTGTATCTACAACAAACCGAGTTTGGCTTGGCTTGGCTAACACAGACTCGCACACACACAGGCACAGACACAATACAGCCAACAACAATGGCAGAAAGCCATGCAAATCCATTGGTCAAATCGGGAAAACGAATGGCAACACTACTAAAAATCTGAAAGGGATCAATTGTATATACTTTAATAGGAATATTCCTTGGTAAATATCATAGGTCCTAGAGTGTTTTGAACTCTCTTATAAGGGTGTAAAAAAAAAACATTGGAATAAAAACATCAAAATATATTAAATCGTAGCTACCTATAAAAGTGAACACAAAACTAGAATTTATTGAGTTCATGTGTTGAAAAGTACGAATCACGGATGTGAATTGCAAAGTTGCAACAAGCTCATACTTGAAGCACTAGGGATGCCTTTAATAAGCCAATAAATTCTAAATTACATTAATAGAGGGAAGCGTTTTTAAGTATATAGAATGTATATATTCTTGATCAGGGATCTGTCTACCTTTTCAGCCTTTTACTATACACACCACTTGCCATATGAAAGTATGTAAATTGCAAGTTTTTCATAGCAATTTAATTCCAAATTTTTCTTTAACTAGAGGGCTCAAAAGATTTGGTAAACTACATTTGAAACGAGTTATTCTGTCAATGTGAATTTGAGTTGAAAAATGGGAGAAACGAAAGTTTATTGTGCTCGCCCAATTCATTTCTCGTTTCTTGTCGTGCAATTTCCGTTTCCGCTTCGCCGCTCCCCCAATTCCACCCCTTTTAAAACATACGTATACGGACTTATCCACCCAGGCATGCCGATTCATTCGCCAAACACTTGACATTGTTTTGCAAGTTATTTTCGCATTGTTTGATTTCACTTTTAAATTTCGTCTGCTTGCTCAGACACGGCGGTAAATACTAGTAAAGCGCCAGCTCAGCCCAGCTTAGCTCACCTGCCCATTTCCCAATTTTCCCCTTCTCCTTCATCACTTTACCCACTGCCACTTTTCGGTGGCAGCGCATTTGTATTTGGATTTTGTTATGAACATTTTAGTGGAATTACTTTTAGTTTAAGTTGCTAGGAGTAAATTGTATCTGCTTTGTCTCCGTCACTCTTGGGTTCTCTTTTAATTCTGTGAATAACTTGCCTTTAAGCTTCGAAGATATTTATGTTAAGATATCTACTTAAGTGTACACAAGTCAAATTTAAGTCAGTTGCAATGTGACAAATAAAAACCTATCTCCAATCTCTAAAGATTTATATGTGGAAAGCCGACAAATTAATGAATACAGGGTAGGCGAACGGAAAGAGCTAGAGAGATTTCTACCAGTATTGGAAAAGGTACTCCTCTATTTTACCTAGATAAGGTAAAAGGAATTGGTCAAAAATAAATTCCTAGGTAAAAGTAACAATTTGGTATTTTTTGTATATGCGCATTTTTTATTTTCCACAAAACAGCCATTAAAATTAACATGGCCCAGTTCCACGGGCTCTTAATTATGCCCTCGGTCCATTGCAATTTTGCAACGGAAGGTAGCCAGTGGACTTAGCATATTTCAATATCGCAGTAGGATTTGGCTATTTCTTACAAAAGATTTGAGAAGCTGATTTAATTTTTCATGTTTTAAAATAAAGATATCGGAAGAAAGACGGTTGGTGTCGCAGTCGATTGTGTGATAATGTTGAGCAGTGGTATTTTGTAAATAAAAACACCTCATAACGAGGTAAGGGTTCGTAACGATCGCACCTTCAACATATCAAATTTTGTGACGAAAAATGCTTGTACATTTGACTAAATAAATACACTTTCTAAAATGTTTTTATTCTGCCCGCTTCAGCAAAATATTTAAGCTTTTAAGCATACGACAGCATATTCTATTGCAGCGTGACGAATAAGAACATTTTAGAAAGTGTATTTACTTAGTCGAATTTACAATCATTTTTCGACACAAAATTGTATGTTAGAATTTTTGTGCTTTGAAGTTGTGCTAAGAACTTTTTATACCCTTACTCATTGAGTAAAAGGGTATACTTAATTCGTCGGAAAGTATGCAACAGGTAGAAGGAAGCGTTTCCGACCCCATAAAGTATATATATTCTTGATCAAGATCACTAGCCGAGTCGATCTAATCATGTCCGTATGTTCGAATGAACGCTGAGATCTCGGAAACTATAACCCCTAGAATTTTGGGGTCTGGCATGCAGACTCTTGGGCTTCCTCCGCAACACAAGAAAAATCAGGGTGCCACCCCATTTCTATCGCCCACAAACGAACATAACACTAATACCCGTTCAGCGCCACCTTTTATATATTTTGTAAAAATTTAAATACGATTTATTTTCATCAATACCCTACTACATGCCAAAAGATATTGAAATCGGATCATTCATTAAAAGTTATAGCCAAATAAAAAACAATATTTTGCAAATTCAATCGAGATTGCACACCACTTGTAGCAAATCAGCTGTTTTCACTAATACGCCACTAAGCCGCTAGGGTCGCTATGGGCCAGCTGCTGTTATAGGCTAGGTGGCGCTAGCCACTAGCAGTCATATCTTCATCCCTCTAGCACTCGTTTTAGCTGAGTTACGGGTGTCTAATAGTCGAGGACATCGACTATAGCGTCTTTCTTGTTTAAACTAGTGTTAAATATGCTTTGTTTTGTTTCTTATTCTAGTAAAGAAATATTAACTTTTTTACAAGAAAAAATTTTAATGAAAATAATATGGTTTATAAATCATATTTGAATACAGTCCTTAACAAGAAAAGAAGTTCACTTCGGCAAGCAGAAGCTTGTATACCCTTGCAGCTATAATTTATAAATTGAAAAACACAAAAAAATCATATTCCCAATAGTATAAGATAATATGTCAAAAAACACAGAAGCTATAATTTGTTTCATATTATTTTCCTACCAATTTTCCAATCGTTCCTATGGCAGCTATATGATATAGTCGTCCGATTTTGATAAAATTAAATTCGAAATTCAGAACTAATTAATAAATGTTATTTCCAAGCGTAGGAGGTTATATGTTAAAAAACACCGAAGCTATAATTTGTTTCATATTATTTTCCCACCAATTTTCCGATTGTTCCTATGGCAGCTATATGATATAGTCGTCCGACTTTGATAAAATTAAATTCCAAATTCAGAACTAATTAAAAAATTGTATTTCCAAGCGTAGGAGGTTATATGTTAAAAAACACCGAAGCTATAATTTGTTTCATATTATTTTCCAACTAATTTTCCGATCGTTCCTATGGCAGCTATATGATATAGTCGTCCGTTTTCGATCAAATTTAATTCAAAATTCAAAACTAAATAAAAAATGGTATTTCCAAGCTTAGGAGGTTATATGCTAAAAAACACCAGAGATATAGTTTTTTAAAATTTTTTTTTCGATTATTCCTATGGGAGCTATAAGATATAGTTGTCCGATCGGCTGGTTCCGACTTATATACTACCTGCAAAAGATATAAGACTTTTGGAAAAGTTTCAGCCCGATAGCTTTAAAACTGAGAGACTAGTTTGCGTAGAAACGGACGGACAGACGGACAGACGGACAGGCGGACATGGCTAGATCGACTCGTCTAGTCATGCTGATCAAGAATATATATACTTTATGGGGTCGGAAACGTCTCCTTCACTGCGTTGCAAACTTCTGACTGAAATCAATATACCCTCTGCAAGGGTATAAAAATAATTGCATTGAAAGCCAAAACTAATTCTGTCTATAATTAAAAATACTTTGCTTTGATTCTTTGTTTAAGAAAATGCTTTTAACTTTCAGGTTTGTCGCCAATACATTTTCTCAAAAGGCTTACCATAATTCAGGATAATAATCGCCGGTCTCCGTTGTATGAAAATCATAGGAGACTTTCTTAAATCAATGTAATGTTTTCTTAAGATCGTACTCTAAATTCAAACAAATTATGTGTTCTAAAATAAGGAAAAGCGTTTGTATTCGTGTTTATTCTACGATCACCGAGTATCTAAACTAAAAGATTAAATATTATGAAAGAACTTCATGGATTCGCTGTATGTTAGTTAGAAAGCAAAGGATATAAGCAAAATACATATTATTACACGCCATTTGTTACATAATTAACTTTAAAAAACAATTTTAAAATATAAGACCTCAGCATCTTTGTTTTTTTAAGATATAGGTTTAAGTAAGTACAACACAAGTAGGCCTTTAATAATAATACATGAAAATTACGTTACAAAATTAGTTTTTCTACACGTGTATACCACTTTTGTTCTAAGTCCTTATTAAAGCTATTATTGAGAAAGATTCTTGATAAACTTAAATTTGCCGAAGAAGGAAGTCAAGAAAGGCTAATTACAAAATCAGGGCGAGAAGTCTACGTGTCAAAGGAACCGCTGGAAATGGCACGACTCTCAAATTATGATGAGTATTTTCGATTGACAAAGGTGGAAAATAGCTGGCTGTTCATTGGGCGACAATTGAAATTCCAGGGCCCCGAAATGGGCCCGCTTTAAGGGCACCGTTGTAACACTGCACCACCCACCCGGAGAGTTGTGGTCGGGCCAAAGGTTAAGTTAAGCTCCGTTTGAGTTGAACTCCAGTTTCATTTCGTTACGTTTCGGTTGTGGTTCAGCTCCGGGCTCTGTTGCTGGTTTCTGGGTTTTTGGTTTTCCATTGCCATTTCCATCTCCATCTCCATCTACATTTCCACTACCATTGCCATTGCCATTTCCATTCCCCGACCATTTCCATTCTTCTCTATCCTAGCCGCCCAGACTTTTCCTTTTTGCCTCCTTTGCTCGCGCGGAATGCAAAAAGGCAACGCACATGTTCCGGCTGCTTTTCCGTTTTTCCGCTTTTCCGACCGGCAACCGGAAATACTTGAAATTTTTAGAGCCTTCAGTTGCCGGGCAATCGAACTGCAACGGCAACTGCATCTGAACTTGCACCTTGAAGTGCCAGCTACCTGTAACCACCGATGCGCCTCGTTGCCGCACGAACACTGCGCCGCAAAAAGGCAGGCCCGCTCCTCCGATTTTCCGACTTGGCCACTACCGAGGCACGAAGCTGGGAAGTCGGAAAACCCCAGTGAGCCAATTGGACGAGGTTTTCCCGCCAGCAACATTGTTGCCGTCAGTCGCGACATGTTGCTGGGGGCTGTCGCGCCAGCAACATGCAGCGTGCAACATGCAGCACGCAAACGATTGCCCATTACTAATTATTAACGCAATTATTGCCGTACGGATCAAAGAAGGGGGACTCCGATCTGGGTTTGGGGATCTCCTGGGCCCCGGTCACGTCCCTCTTTTCAACTATAACGATGCAAATTAGCTAACGGAATTATGAGTGCAGCGGGGGAAAAGTTTCGCCTTCTTTCCTACACTTTCCATCATCATAATCATCATCCTCGTCATCCTCATCTTTGTCTTCATCGTCGAAAGGAAAACTTTCGTCAGTCACTGTCCCTCCTCTCGGGTGCGAGTTCGGGCCAGGGGTTAATTTCAGTTTCTTATTGCAGTTAATTAAGTGAAACTTGAGTTGCCGTCAACGAAAGTCGAGGAAAAGCGGTCCAAGGGGGCAAATGCTCAGTTTTAATTTATGCAGCGTATTTCCATCCCAGTTGCTGTGCATGTCAAAGTGCTGACAATCAGCCGACAATCGGCCGACAATCCCAACAATGATAATCAAGTGCATCCCGCTGCCAGAAATGAAAAAAGGCACGAACGAAGCACTAGAAGAAAGTAACGTCAAGCAATTATCAAACATGCTGTTTTAGGCACAAATTAGGGCTTTCAAAGCTGTATGAGATGAGTAAAAATCACTGCAATCGATGTTCGATTGATGATTAACGGATCCTTTAGGTCCATTTTCATTTTGGAATCGAGCAAGATAGGAAGTTGAAGTCAGCATGCCAAAGTTTATGTACCCTTTATTATAAAAGAGTTTTTGTAAATTGTTGTTATATGAGTATCTGTAATTTTCTGCCAATTTTTCGATTGCTCAGCTATATTAATTTTTTATACTCGTTATAAAATTATATTATTAGTTATTATAAAATTAATTATTAATGATTAACGGATCCTTTAGGTCCATTTACATTTTTGTGGAATCGGTTTCCAACGAGAGCAAGTAAGGAAGTTGACATCAGCATGCCAAAGTTTATATACCCTTTATTATAAAAGAGTTTTTGTAAATTTTTGTTATATGAGTATTTGTAATTTTCTTCCAATTTTTCGATTGCTCAGCTATATTAACTTTTTATACTCGTTATAAAATTAACCATAAATTAATGTAATTTGCCCTAATTTGGTCTTTCAGAAAATTTTGTCCTTAAAATTTAAGTGACTATTGCCTTTACATGTATCCTTTAAATATAATATCATATGGCCATTGACATAGAGACAAACAAATTACTCTTTAGGTAATGGACTATTTTTCCCAATTGTATAGCCTTAAATTAAACATTTAAGGCCATTTTTACTATTTTTAAGTCAACAGTGGCTTTAAAACTCAATGTTCAGGCAATGTAGAATATGTTTGCTTAAATCTAGGAACTGTGGTATTCTGAGTGTATATACTTTATGGGGTCGGAAACGCTTATATCTACCTGTAACATACTTTTCGACGAATCTTGTGTACAAGTCATAAAAAGTTATACGCAAAACAAGATTTATTTATTTTTATTTGTCAGTTTATCCCAAAACGATGTTTTAGGTTCCTGGATACATTAGAAACATTGGTTTTACGACTTTTGGAAAAACACGCCATCTTAACGTATAGTTTTAAATTCCATAGTTTTAAAATTATAGCCAATATTTTTTTTAACACTTTTTATTATTTTTTGGTTGTTAAGCTTCAAACTGTTTAAACTTAAAACTTTAAAGCCCTTGAGAGTCGTCTACTTTTGACATATAAAACTTTATTGTAAAAAGTCATGTCACAGAACAACTTAAGCTGTCTGAGTATTGCATTTTGTTTGTGCGCATCCATGCTTTATTTTAAGGTCATGGATCCTTTAAAATTAGTTAAGCAGCTCTATATATAGAAAACTTTAGTTCGACGAATTTTCAAAATGGAGTAACTTATGAACCACTAGAGCTACACCCTTGAGCTATGTGTCTTTGAAAGGGTATTTTTAAGTCCTATACAAACCCACCAAAGTTTAAAAACAAGAGGGAACGCCTAAGTCTAGTGACTAGACTATTATAAACCCGTATCTCAGCTAACCAACCTAACTTGTTAACTTACGATTCAATTGAAACCATTTTTGGCACACCAATATTGTATTGTATTGCAATAGGTATTGCCAAATAAAAACCTTCCCAAAAGACTTATTTCTATTAGAGGTAGTATATAAGTCGAAACGAGCCGGATCGAACAACTGGATCCTATAGCTCGCATAAGAATGATAAACAAATTTTTTGTATGTAAAATTAATTTCTTCTTGTTGTTCTGCGACATATTAACTTATACTTTTTGAGAATTTCGAATAAAAGTAAAAACAATCGGATACTTTATCATATAGCTGCCATAGCTATGGCATAGGAACGATAGAAAAATTATTGGCAGAATAATATAGGGACCGTTGTATTTCGTTTTCGGTAAACTTATACTGTAGTACATTAAAATGGAACACTATCTTAATGTTACTGCAATTAGTCTTTAGTTTTCCTAAAATCGCAATGCTCTTTACTGCAAGGGTATTGAAACTTCCGACAGTCGACTTTCTCGGTAATTATACCTATTACTCGTAGAGTAAAAAGGTATACTAGATTCGTCGGAAATTATGTAACAGGAAGCGTTTCCGAAGCTATAAGGGGCTTATCTTCTTGATCAAGATCAATAGCCCAGTAGAACTATCCATGTTCGTCTGTCCATTCGTAAGAACGCTGAGATTCCGGAAACTAGAAGCTAGACAGTTGGAATTTAGTATGCAGATGTGCATTTGAGGTTTAATCATATCTCAAGTCGATCACAACTTAAGGACATTTAGTAATCTGTTCACCTCTATTAACCTCTATTCCCCTGTTCCCAGGCTTTAAAAAATACAAGAAAAAATATTTTACATGTACTTGGAGAAGTCTTTCCCGACTTTTTAAAATATTACCACTATTATAGGTCAAAGGATGGAATTTATAGAATTTGTTTTCTAGAATTCTTAAAGGTAACAGTTCAGAAACTATGAACTAAAAATTTGTCCTTTCAAGTAGTAGGCTTTAGAAAAATAAAAGGGGCTAAGTCATTATAAGTAAAAAGGGGGTTCCGAGTTACAATATCAGATTGATACTCTGTTAAAAATATATTGAGCAGCCTTAACACTATACAATGTAATTTTAATAAATATTTCCAGTAGTGATTAAAGAAACAATTACCTCTCCAGTATTTCTTGACGGAAAAGCAAAAGCTGGTATATATTTTACATTACCTAAAAAGCACAGGCACCTGGGACCTTAAACTTAATTTTTTTGCGAATAGAGGTGAACAGATTACTTAAATTTCCATAAGTCTGTGATTTTTGTTTTTACCTAAGACGGTTAATATCAAAACTTGTAATTTTCGGTCCCTAATTGATTAGGCTTATTATTTCGTTTGCATCGCAAATGAATTTATTATATTCTGTGCGCAATCTTAACAAGTCTTGGACTTCTACAATTTACTCGGAGATCGCTTTATAGCAGAAAGATACTACAATGCGAAGCACACGCGCTGGGGCTCATGACTCGTGACCCCAAAAGAGGGCAACTATATAAAGCAATCATAAACTTGAGCAAAAAGCTCGACTATGTCTCCCCTGGCAGCTCTACATACTGGCTGGCTGACCGCAGAAAAGTTCCGAACTTAAGTGACTTCGCTGTGACAAAGAACATCCCGAGAAGCCTAATACGCGCGGAATCTCCTTAGGACTTGTCATCGGAACACTCGCCGTTCCTAATAACTCTTCTTCGAAGCCCAGAAATAATCAAGCACCCCTAGTACCAGAAGTACGTAAGTTCCCACATTGATCTAACCACACAGCTCAACACCAAGAATGACATCGAGTACTGTGCCGTGGAATTCGTACTCGTCGCAAGAGACGACTGTGTGTAGCAACTAAAGTCTACGACGAGCATGGCAATCCAACAGACTAACTAAAACCCTAATGCAAGAAGTAGAACTTGCCCAACCCCGGTACATTGAGAATTTTCGCTGACCAGCACAAAGCATCCCTTGTGGAGAGCTCATCCAAATTTAAGCTCTCCGATAGAAACGGTCACATCGATTAGAAACTCATTGGGTACTTGGGTCCGCAGCGACGAAGATGGAACCGAACGACGCTATAAACTCTTACGATCTACGTCGCTTCGCACTGAAATAGCAAGCAAGACGATTTTTTTTTCGAGCACGTAAAATCGTAGATGTCATTAGAAAGCAACTGAAACCAAAAAAGGCTCCAGGAGGGGACTTAATAACACCAAAAATGATAATTGAACTCCCGAACTGTGCAGTGGACTTCATGTGCAAACTATTTAACGGGATCACAAGACTTGGGTGCTTTCCCAAAACAATGAAATAAGGCTTCTGTCATAATGATACCAAAGCCTGGAAGAGACCACACAATTCCCTCATCGTACAGGCCAATAAGTTTATTATCGTCCCTGTCCAAATTGTTAGAAAAATGCCTTCGCACGCGCGAATATATAATATATATATATATATATCTAAAAGAACACAATGGAATCCCTGCACTTCTATTCGGGTTCCGGGAAAGGCACGGAACCATAGAGCAGGTCAACGGGATAACATCAGGAATTCGTACCGCCTTTGAACATCGGGAATAATGTAGTGCTCGATGTCTCTCTATGCATAAAATCATAACATTACTGCCAGAAAGCACTCATAAGTTACTTACAACGTTTACTCTTCACAGACAATCGTGCCGCTAACTTTGAACAGTACGCAGATCCTCCAAACCAACAATGTAACATATCTCGGCGGAAGGAGGAAACACATTGAATGCAAGAAAGTACATCTCAAACTAAGAGCTAGCAGCCTACACTGGATTTTAAATTCTCGATCACCACTTTGTCTGGACTTCAAGGTCCTACTCTACAATTCCACTCTTCCACAGGTTTAGGCGGTTGTAAAATCTCAGTAAATCTCAGATCCCAATTCTCTATCTTTGATAGATATCCGCGTTCATATTGGTTTTTTGGTTTTCGGGTTTTGGGCGTTAAAGTGGGCGTGACAAACTTTTTTGGGTCAACCGATAGGTACGAGGGTGGTCCGATAAGTACTTAGCCTCCAAAAGAAAAACGAAAATTTGGGAAAAGTGGCGATTTATTTCTCAACATAATCTCCTTTTAGCTCGATAAACTTGACCCAGCGATGCTCCAACTTCTTTAACCCGACTGAAAAATACGGTTCCTCGAGGTCTGCAAAATAGGTCTCTGTGGCGGCGACGACCTCCTCATTCGGCGCAAATTTCTGACCAGCGAATGACTTTTTCAAGCTTGGAAGCAAAAAGAAGTCACACGGGGCCAAATCTGGAGAATATGGTGGATGGGGTAGCAGTTCGTAGCCCAATTCGACCAACTTGGCCTTGGCGAGGGCGGAAGTGTGAGCCGGTGCGTTGTTATGATAGAAGAGCAATTCGGCGGCGAATCGGACCAATAACTTAACTTTAACATAGTACAGCCCTGTGACCGTTTTGCCCTTCTCCAAGTAGTCGATGTAGATCACACCTTGTGAGTCCCAAAAAACGGTGGCCATCACCTTTCCGGCCGATAGGACAGGATAGGACAGTCTTCGCCTTCTTCGGAGCAGGTTCGCCGGGTGAAGTCTATTGTTTCGACTGTTCCTTGGTCTCTGGTGTGTACCAGTGGATCCATGTTTCGTCGACGGTCACGAAACGACGCAGAAACTCCTTCGGATTGCGCTTAAACAGCGTCAAACACGGCTCTGAAGTGGTCTCACGGTTGCGTTTGTTTTCCGGACAGTTTTCTCATGCACAAAATTGCATGCAGGATATGACCCACGCGGTCTTTAGACATACCTACTGTCTTAGCTATCTCGCGTATCTTCAATCGGCGGTCTGCCAATACGAGATCGTGGATTTTTGTCACGTTAGCCTCCGTGGTAGCCGTTTTCGGGGCACCTGGGCGTGGCTCATCAAAAACCGACGTGCGACCACGTTGAAACTCGTTAAACCAATTTTTGACGGTCGCCATCGAAGGAGAAGAGTCACCGTACACAGCATCCAAGAGCTCTTTAATTTCGCTGCGCGATTTCCCTTCCAAAAACAAGAATCGAGTCACAGACCGATATTGCTCGTTCTCCATTTTTCTAAAATCCGCGGACACGTCCGATTCCACACGCAGTCAAAACAAAACTTCGAGTCCGATTCGGCTGAAATTTCGACAGTAGCCGTCTACGAGAATGTACTACACGATAGTAAGTTTCTCTTGCGATAGTGACGCCATCGGGCGGTGAGGCTAAATACTTATCGGACTTAAGAACTTCATTCTAAAGGAAATTTAAAAATAATACAAATTTTAAATTTTATTCTAATATTTATACATGGTTTAATAAGAAATCGTACTTAATTTGGCTAATAGCTTCTTAGTTCAAGAACATTTCATACTTGATTGCGCCAGAAAATGTTCTCAAATTAAAATGCTGGTCTAAGAATGAAACGTTCTTGATATTAAACAAGGAAGAACGTTAAAGTCGAGTACCTCGACTATCAGATACCCGTTACTCAGCTAAAGGGGTCGAAGGGAGAAGGAGATATGCAAGCAGCAAAGCGAGAAATGCGCCACATACCCGCGATCTCAATATATGGTTATGTGGGCGGTACACAGATTTAAGCGTTATGGGCGTTAGAGTGGGCGTGGCAAACTTTTTTTTGGATCGATAGGTATTGACGAGACCAATACATTTCAGTTAAAATTTGTTATCTAGCATGAAAATTGTGGGCGCCACAGGCTTGGGCGGCTTGTGGGCGTTATAGTGGGTGTGGCATATTCGCGAAACAAACTTGCGCTGCGTACAAGGCAACGGAATCAAAATCTGAGATCCCAATTCTCTATCTTTGATAGTTTTCGAGATATTCACATTCATATTTACGATATTTTGAAGTTTGTGGGCGGTTTGTGGGCATCAAGGTGGGCGTGGCAAATTTTTTTCCGGTCAATTGATAGGTATTGATCAAAAAAATACATTTCAGTTTATATTTGTCAAGCATTAAAACTGTAGGAGCCTCAGTTTTGGGCGTTTTGTGGGCGTTAGAGTGGGCGTGGCACCCAGGAAGCCCAAGAATCTGCCTGCCAAGTCCCAATAGCCTAGTTCTTACAGATCTCAGCGTTCATACGGTCGGACGGACAGACGAACATGGCTAGATCCTGATCAAGAATATATATACTTTATGGGCTCGAAAACGCTTCCCTCTACCTGTTACATACTTTCGACAAATCTAGTATACCCTTTTACCCTACGAGTAACGGAAATAAAAATATATTAATCTTAAGCTAGTAACATTTTTTAAGTACTAAAATATTTTGTCGCCCATTTCTTTTTACTGCAAAAGCTTGCCGAAGCTAACTTTCTTTCTTGTTGATGTTTTTTCCAATATTTAAAAATAGGTAGGTTTTCTACATCCACCTCCACATGTCTTTCTTTTAAAACATCTCTATACATTTTCCTACCTTCTACCAATTAGATTATTACATACTCTTCAACCAGAATTCTGTAACAAAATGCCACGAACAGATGTCGCTGCAGTGCAAGCAAGAATGACGCTTCATATTCCACCGCCTTGTAATCGAAATGCACCAAAAAAAAATTAAGGAGGTAGGATTCCAATAATCCTAATGGATCATCACTACTATTGAATTTTGGGATGCTCAAGAATTCGCGTCTCTTGTAGGCTCTATTGATACATAAATATGAACTTCAACTTAAGAATACTCTTAGAATTTCGAATTTTATTTGTAGCGATTGCCTTGCCAACATTGCTGTACAAGGTTGTGATCTCTTTTTTGTAGGTTCGAGGTTTTAGCACTTGTTTCCTTCCAGCGAACCTCTTCTGGATCTGGTAAGGTCCGATTCCGACTGCTTTGCTGCGGATTTAGCTTGGCTGTTATCTTACTAAGTTCATCGGGATGCGCGGTTCGACTTTGACTATGGACTCGGCTTGGCTTTGGTCATGGTTCCTCGGCTTTTGGGGGCAGCGGATCGGAGGATCGGGAAGTCGTATGCTGTGTGCCTGTCATCACATTTGGCGTCGCAATTCAACTTTAAATTTAACTGCATCGTCAGCGGTTTCACTTCGCTTTCATTCCAGAAATCTCGGTCAATCTCTCTCTCAAGCCAATGTGACAATTTCTGCTTTTCAATCCAGGCGACATGGCCAAAAAGGAGAAAAAATAACAAGGAACACCCATAAGTCAAATTAATGTTATGACAATAGATTTGGATCTCTAAGGCTCTCGGATATGACAGATTTCACGCTTACGATATCGTTAGTAGTAGCCCACCGCCGATCCAGTCCATAACGTTTTACACTTGTCCAGGTCGTACGTGATTTAGATTCCGATTTCATGCCTGCTCCGGTAGCTGGTGTTTTGAATTCCAATTAGTGTTAATGAACATCGAGCACATAATAAAAATGATTGTGTCACTGGACGATAAGAATTTTGGGGTTTTAGGGATGCTGCCGTTGGGCGACTGCTTCTGGGAATGTCAAGAATTTCGTGACGAATTATAATCATAAATTCCAGCCAAACTAGAAGCGTTCCGTAAATCTGATCAAATACCATACATACTATAATTAATACTGATAATTTTCGAGGGGCTTGATGAATGACTGCCGACAGGTTTGACCTTCACTTATACTTTCTTTTCCTGATTGTTGCACGGGTTCCTGTCTTGACCTTCGGTTCTTCATTCGCTCCAGCCTTCGCAGCTCCTCTGGCTGATCCCTTTGACGCTCCATTGGCTCTGGCTCTGGGTACCGCCTTGGGTACAGGTTTGCCTCCAGATTTGGGTCGTGGCTTAGCTTTGGCCTTTGGTCCCACCTTTAGTTCCAACCTGGATAGTATCTTTTGGACCTGTCCGAAGTCTCTGTTGAACAATTGCCGCGTTGCGCCTACGCCTTGGCTTGAAGGATGGTTTGTTGATTCCCGACGGGGGCTTTGGTACGGTAGCGACTACCGGCTCTTCATTTTTCGCCTCCTCCTCCCTGTAACATTAATAAGGTGTATACAATTTAAATTAGTTGAAGTAAATTAGTTGAAACGAATGGATATTATTAAACTATCTACAGACGAGTAATGCAACGTTCGAAGGTTTACCCATGCCTCGGTTAAAAGAAAATTGTTCAAAAAATTGCATACTACATTCTTTATAAATTATATCGCTCAAAGGATTTTCTAATATTCAATCTTGAATTCGCGTTTAATTAATCCGACTTACCTTCTCTTAAAAACAGAAAATAAGTGCATTATTTTTAAGTAGTTGTACCGACGGAAGTTTGTAAATGATATAGAACCGATTACTGTTGTACGGCTTGCTATCCGTTTTTTTTAAACTTTATTGTTTAATATAAAATAGGTTTATTTTTTATTGGGCTTGGACGTGTCGTGTATGTGCGTGCGTGTGTACGATTAAACATTATTATTAACCTATGTAACCTATTTGTAGAGAGATTAAAAAGCGCTTGCTATGTTTTTACTTTTAATCTGAGATTCGTGTTCCAATTTTAGAATTTGTACCGACTTCGCGAGTATCAATAAACCTAACACCGCAAGGATGTATAAACTTTGGCTTGCCGAGGTAACCTTCCTTTCTGTTTGGTTTTTTTGTTTTAACTTAGATATATCGTGCCTTTCGTGGTATTGTTCGTGTTCACATTTAAATATTTTAACTTACTTTTTATGCAAATTATAATTAAATACCATGTTTTTTCTTAAACGTGTGTGCGTGTACGATGCTAAGTTGTGACTGATATTAAACATGTTAGATATTTACAGCGTGAATAAGAAACGCTTGCTATATTTTATTTTTGTCTTCTTCGGCTTGGCGAATCTACATTCCTTTGTTTCTTTATTTTCAAAGTTTTAATACTTTTACTTACTTTTTCACTGTCATTTTGTTAAAATATGTGTTTATTACTGAGCGACGCGTATTTTTTCGATAATAAATGAAAACTGGCATTAAACATGTAACCATTTAGAGAGAGAATAAAAGATTCTTGCTATTATTTTTATTTTTGTTCCAGGGCTTGTATTCTTTAAAGCCGAAATCGAAAGTAAAAAAATATTAAAACAATACCCACTGACTTCACGAATTGTCTTCGGTGTTTTTCGACATAATCTTCAACTATTGGGAACATCAGTTTTGTAATACTTTAGAACTTTGAATATAGTTTGAGCAAAATAGGACGACATATCTGCGTTAGGATCATTCAAAGGATTAATGAGAAAATAAGAGGATCAAATTTTAGCTTCGTCGATCTTAATATTTTTTTGTAGTCTGGGATTTATATTTTTATACCCGTTACTCGTAGAGTAAAAGGGTATACTAGATTCGTCGGAAAGTATGTAACAGGTATAGATAGGTATTTAAAAGACCAATACATTTCAGTTACAATTTTTTATCTAGCATGCAAATTGTGGGCGCCACAGGCTTGGGCGGCTTGTGGGCGTTAGAGTGGGCGTGGCACCCTGCTGAAACAAGAAGCGCAAGAAGCTCAGAAATCTGCATGCCAAATCCCAATAGCCTAGCTCTAATAGTTTCCGAGATCTCAGCGTTCATCCGAACGGACGGATTTGAAAACAAAACTTCAAGCCTGTGGGCGCCACACATTTTTGCGATTTTCCACTCGGGTAGTTATCCTGATCAAGAATATATATTCTTAATAGGGTAGAAAGTCTTTAAACATGCGCTAGACAGATTAAAGCGTTGGAGTGAGCGTAAAACCTTGGAGTCCTGAAGAAGAATATGCATCTTTTTACATACTTTACAACGAATAGAAGAATACTCTAGGAGTAACGAATTAGTAGGGTTACTGCCAAGGTGAAACGGTATATTGTAACGTTCAGCATGCTGGCCTATCTTTCCCGTCTAAATTGAGGTATTTCAATGCTCGCTATCCCTACACAGAGAAAATTATGACGTTCTGAAATTGAGAATTTGTATTCTCATTTTGAGGATGTACTCAATTTAAGTACAAAATTTGTGGAAAAAGCTCATGTTGAGGAAAGTTGCACTCATTTTAAGAAAAATAACTTGAATTGATCACAAAATTCTAAGTTTGAGGAAATGTGTTCTTCAATTTCAAACTTGAGAATTAATATTCTCATTATGAGTATTCGATAGACTCAAAAATGAGTTGATAATTCTCATAATTGGTTCTAGAGAATTCCGTTCTGCGAACGAGACGAGAGATGAGCGGCCTTTAGTTCGTTGCGTATATGGTTGTCTCTTTCTCACTAATGGGTGTGTAAAGTGGTACGCGCCGCATTTGTGTGACTGTCATTTGCCGTGTGATTTAGCAAAGTGAAGACGTGCGCGTAACACAAAGTTAAAAAACTTTTGTAGTGAACTGGACATTCGTGCCACCCTTCCGTACCTCGAGGGTAAGTTCTTTAATTTTAACTGTATTTATAATGTGCTTAATAATGATACAATAAACAAACACTGCAAAAATATTGCCAAAGCGTGTACATCAATATGTACATATGTATGTGTGATTGTAAGTGGCGTGAAGCACGTGTCTTGTTAGTTTTTTATGTATAATGTACATACATACATACATGCATTTTAAATGTACATTTAATATCATTCTAATTTTATTGTTTCATATTTATATATGCATATATATTTACAATATTTGCTAACAATAACGTTTTCTTTTCAGCCTCTTTGCTTTTCGCTAGACCAGACAGCTAAGGGAATAATATCATAACCCATAACATGGAACATAAACTTAAATAAAAAATAATATGTTTGTATATATATAACTGTATTACAAAATATAATGAAAAAAAATATTTTACCTTTTTTCTGGGAATGGGTGGAGCGGGTTTAAGTGCAAAAGTTCTTCATTTAAGAATTTATAAGTTCACTATCAAGAACTTGTTTCTCATTTTGAGTGCTAGAAATTTCTCAGTTTGAGAAAAGGGGATACTCGATTCTAAAATTCAAGCTAAATTATTTCTTAAAATGAGTGCAGTTTGTACTCATATTGAGGAAAAATGTTCAAAAAAGAGCACAAACGTACTCAATTTAAGTACAAATTTTTTGAGAAATTTGTACTGAAAGTGAGTATTTTGCACTCAATGTGAGAATTTTTGTTCATGCTGAATTTTTGAGTACAAAAATACTCAATTTGAGTACAAATTACTTGAATAATTCTCTCTGTGTAGGAATCTTAAAGAAGCCTTCGGCATAGAGTCTTTAAGATTGTCATCACTACGGGGCATTGTACCCGGGACCATCCAGACTGGTTGTCCCCTCATCATCTGTCCGGCAATGAGAATTCAATTGGATTGCCTCCTAAGTCCCGGTGACCACCACCCCACTAGCAGTCCCAAGGTGCAGACATGACTGCAATCACAGCAAAGGACATAAAGTATGCAGCACTCGCAACGAGGACGAGCCAATGCCCACTGAATCCACAATGGAGTCGGGGGTCGTGAATCGGGAGGGGGTGCCCCACGTATAATCATCATAATGGCAAATTATATATAATAATAAAATATTTCGTGTCCGAACTAACAAACTTTGCCGATTCAATGGGTCCCCGAGAGCGTGTGTGTCAGTTTGTTTTTCAATACACAATGCGTACGTGCAGTTGACACATTCCATATCACATATCCTATATCCCATATCCCATATCCCAAATAATCTCATTCCAGCCCCCTATAACCGATACTCAATCCCCTGGCCAAGATGTCAACTTTAAGCAAATCCTTTTCACCCATTTTTCGGGGCACTCCGGCAAACATTCTGGTTCCCCCGACCGAGTCGTCTGGCTATTTTCATAGACGGCGTGACAATGGCCCGTTTCCAAATCAATCGTCTGCGTGACCGAGCCACGCCCCTTTCACCAACGGACCCCCCTTGCGACGCCTTTGTGCGCTGCATGCAAAATTAGCCAGGGCGAGAGAAAATGAAACGTTTGGAGACCTTGAGTCCTCCTCTTCTTACGGACTCTGCTTAGTTCCACCCCCCGAGTATTATACCATATCCATTTCCGTTTCCGGCACTCGTCGAATAGTCGCTTTGGATTCAGTGCGTGCGCTCTTCGTTTCGGACCCATGGCGATAGTCTTCGATTTTTTGGCCAATTAAGGAATGGGTTGCACAGAAAATATATTTCCAGCGGTGATTTTTCAGAACAAATTTTGAGTAGCGTTTTTTGCAAAGGATTTAACATAAAAGGTGTTGGGTGGGGACTAGCTTTAACTTTTATGTAGCGCATGTTAATTTTAGCTGAGTGCCATGCCCGCAAACACAAAAAGTTTGCTGTGACATTTTTTAAGAAATTATTTCAGTGTACATTCTATTTTATTCTATTCGACTTGCCAATACCAATTGGTAAGTACATTTTTCATCGGACCATTAGTAAGTTAGTTATGATCATTAATGATCACTGTTCGTAGATAGCAAGCACAAGGTCAGTGACGACACTGCCGAAGATAAAAAAAGCAGAGCGCCGGCATCTACGAGACGTGGAAATAATTTCTATCAGGAACACCTCAATGTTTCTTCACCTTTTATCGAAGGTTGATTTATTTATTTGTTAGGAAGAGTCTAGCAGCCTAAAAACGTTCCCTTTCTAACTAATTTTGTTTTAAGGCTTATTTCTTTAGTTTTCTTTTTTTCCATTTTTTTCCGACCCTACAAAGTACACCCAAAAAAAAGTCGTCATCAATATGCCATTATTTAGGTGTCAATGTGATACTATTGAGTGTCAAAAAATCTCTGATACGAAGAACATCTAATTGACACTATTTTGGTGTCCTTTTGATATTTTCGAAAATATCAATTTGACACTTTTTGGTGTCAAAAGGACACTACGCATTGTCATTTTTTAGTAAGAATATGTGGTCACATTGACAATATTTCGCAGTAATTTGATACTCATTGGGGGAATAAGAGAGACATTTTTAGGACCAACTTGATACGATTTTAGTATCAATATGAAACGAATAAATTGTTGATTTCACACCCAAAAAAAGACCAATAATTTCTTTTGCATTTTTTTTTTAATAAAAATTTGTTTTTTCAATGAGGTTATATGTTTATTTTATAATATTTTTAATCTAATAAATTTGCTGCCGTCGACCAGGTGTACGTGGATAGGCGGGCCAGTAAATACATCGATTATATTTAATTCTAAGTCCGTGTCTTTTTCGCCGACTTTAAATGATTGGTTCATTAAATTCTAATAACTTATATCGCTCACTTAAGACAAATATTTCCTTATTAATTGTAATTAAAATGTGTTTTAATTTATGTAAGTTTAAATTTTGTTCATCTTTTCTAAGAGTTAAAAAGAATCCTTCCTTATATGTAAGACCTTTATATTCCAAATGTTTAATGAAAAAATTTTAAAAATTATTTTTAGAATTATCCAGTATAAAGAAATATTCGGATGACTTTATGTCATGAAAGGTTTTTCTTTTTAATTCAAAATTATGTGAAAGGCCATTTGCGTTTTCCTCCAAGAACGTAGTAAATTTTAATGCAGCTTTCATGCTAAGAGAATATGAAATATTTTTTCGACACATAACATTTCGAGAATAAATTTTAGACTCGATTGATTTGTTTCCGATTTCGGTTTCACCGTACTCAAACATTTTTTTGCGAAAGTTAAAATTCTCTAAAGTAAAAAACTTTTCCTTTAAAGTAAAGTGTTCCAGAATTTCACATACACTGTACCTACAAACACCCTCAAACAAATCGTGCATAACGTCAGCAATAAAATTGTCTGTTACATGAAAATATCTAAGCTCATTAAAAATGCAACTAGATTTAATGCCAGTTACCCTTAAATTAATTTCTTTAACTGCTTTTTCGTAGCTGTCTTTCGTTCTTAAATTTTCTGATAATGCAAGATATCCTTTGGCATTTTCCTCTTTTGACAGAATGCAAAATCGGCAGTAAAAAGATGCGTTAAATGAAGTTGTAAAGCCAAGAATTTCGTTCAGACCTAAATTGTCTCCAAGAATATTTGATAAAACAAAATATATTCTCCTGGGCCCGATATTCGTAGTTATTGTTATGCCAACTTCTTGAAGTTTTTCAAACCGCCCAAAACGGTGGCTCCTACAGTTTTGATGCTAGAATAAAAATTTTAACTGAATTGTATTGCTCTCATCAATACCTATCGATTGATCCAAAAAAAAATTTGCCACTCCCACTCTAACGCCCATAACGCTTAAATCTGTATACCGCCGGTAGGTGGCGCATTTTAATCTCGCTTTGCTACTTGCATATCTCTATTTAGCTGAGTAACGGGTATCTAAAAGTCGAGGTACTCGACTATAGCGTTCTTCCTTGTTTAGTTTGTTTTCTCACTTTCATCACTTGTCTTGTTTATGAGATCCATAAAAATATGGCTATCCTCTAGGATCTCAAATTTTAAGTCAATTTTAATGTTTTTTTTTAGTTTTGGAACATTGATATATAACCCAATCGAATTATTGGAAGTCGATGGGTTTTCAATTAAAGTCATTTCATTGGGGAGTGGTACCATTTTCACCATCGGATTAAAGAGGGAAAGTATTACAAAAAATATTAAAAAAACCGTCATTTTTTTATACCCGTTACTCGTATAGTAAAAGGGTATACTAAATTCGTCGGAAAGTATGTAACAGGCAGAAGGAAGCGTTTCCGACCCCATAAAGTATATATATTCTCGATTAAGGTCACTAACCGGGTAGATCTAACCATGCCCGTCTGTCTTTCCGTCCGCTGTGATCTCGGAAACTGTAAAAGCTAGAATTTGGGGATTAAGTATGGAGATACACAAACCACCCAAAACTGTGCCGCCTATAGGTTTGATGCTACACTCAGAAAAAAACACCATGCTAGAATCAAGTACAAGCAGTCTTGATTTAAGAACGATTTCATGCTTAACATATGTGAAAGGTAATAGATTTAACCCGAATAACACGGTTAAATATACATATGTGTGCACATCCACTTTATTCAAAAGAATCCCTCTCCTCGTGGTCGCTTACAAACTGTATCTCTTCCCACATGAGTTATCGGAAATAATGTGACCATCTGATGAGCCTATTAAAATTCAGCCATCCTGCGTATTGGATTTCCCGATCCTGATATACTTAGGGCTAAAGTTAAATCTAATTGCGATATTCTTATGTTTCTATTAATGTCATATTAAGCCTATGCATTACAATGATTTCCCTTTTCCTATCCACGGTCTTATATTTTGAGCACTCCAAACGCCCTTGTATGGATTTCGATAAACTTTAAAACCTTCAACATCATTCAACAAGAACCTATCGCTTCGAAGTACCTTGGCTATAACATATGGGCCTTTATTCTTGGGTATCAATTTTCTTGCCACCCCTACTGTGCTTTCAAAATGTTTCACCATATATCTTCCAATCTTTTTCTAAGCTCATCTACAATCTCATCCTTCTTTTGTACTCCTGTTTTCAATGTGACTACTGCATTTTTCTTTCATGTTCTTAATCCAATATGTTTTTAAAATTGCGTCTATCATTATGTCTCTACCAATGTGTCCAAGCTCAATATGGTACTTATTTAGAATGTGACTTTTCATTTCTTCAGGGACTTAAAATATTCTGTCGTCGTCCGTTTTTCTTACAGCCCCCTTCCTCATTTCAGACATTTGAAGCTGATTTTTCTCTAATTAGTCCCTAATATGTTGTATGTTTGGATCCTTTGATTGACAGATAAACAGATTGTCTTCAAAACGTTTAGCCTTAACAATTAACACATGACGTCTATTTAGGGCGTCAACATGCAGCATTTTATTTCCCGATCGGTGATCTACTTTGTAATCGTAATTTTGAAGTTCGAGTGCCCACCGGGCGAATCTAGGGTTTAATTCGACCGTGTTTAATGTAAGAGTTAAGGAATTGCAGTCGGTTATTACCGTAAAATGCTTTCCCTGAAGATATATTTGAAATCTGCGAAGACCATAGATTAGCCAAAGTTTCCAGCTCAAAGCTGTGGTACTTAGACTCCGTCTCTGTCGATCGCCTTGAGAAAGAGAACACGGGATGAAATTTCACATATCCTTTCTTTTGTATTAACACAGCACCAAAACATAAAGAGGTTGCATCGCAATGTAACTCGGCATCATCTTTATGATCATAAAAAGCAAAGACCGGAAACTCTGTGAGCTTTTTCTTAATAAAAAACAATTTAAAAAACAATTAAACTTTTTTTCCTTAAAAGAAAATTTCTCCAATCAAGTCCGCAAAAATCTTGTTTGCAGAACGTTGAAATACTGATGAAGCATTTTTTATGACCATGTACATCCTCAAAAATGTAAACTCTCCTAAGGGAGTTACGGAAAAAGTGTGTTTTACCGATTCGTCGCTCACAAAAACGTAAAAGTATCCCTTTTTAAGATCGTGCTTCGGGAATATACTTTCTTTGACATGCTTCTCCAAAAGTGAATCTATAAGAGGTAACGGATAGTTGTCTTTTATTAGAACTTTGTTTAGCTTGCGATAGTTTATGCATTAAGCCTAGTACTCAGATCGACGAAAACCGCGAGCCAACCATAGGAGTGAGCGAGAGGCAAACAGGCGGCTAAAGCTTTTCGTCGGGTCTGTTTTTCAGCGCGGTACTCAGATGAGCTAAGGAAATACCAGAAAAAATACCAGATTTTGCGAGTGAATTTTCGATGAACGCCGATAGCCGCGGCCCAAAAAATAAGAAATTTAATCTTTGGCGGTGTTCGTGCAAAGGCGATGTGGAAACTAAAAATTAAAAATGGAAGAAAAACCCCAAAATCGAATCCAGAAGGTCAGAGCAGATGAAATAGGACGCCAAATCCAAGCTTATGCCCTTTTTTGCGGGATTTCGACAGGAAGCAATTCCACAAAAGAGGCAAATTCGCAGAAAAGTTGAAGTGCTGGAGGAGGTCCACTAGAGAATCCCAGTGGGAAGGAACATGCCGAGTGGCGACATCTTTCCTCGCAAAGAAAGTAAGATCTGGCCAAAAAAATTTGGTCGCGTTGCACTAATAGAAGTATCTTTGGTTCTGCTACCACTAGTAATACGATTTCCGACGACCTCTCCATTAGGACTCCGGACACCACGACCACCAGCTACTTCGCAGCTTAAGCGGAGCTGGAGGACCCGCTGGCTTCTATAGGGAGGGGCGAAAATAGGGCGCCCGCTAAGGAACAGTTGGAGAAGCCATAGTCAGCCACTGCCAGGATGCTGGGCGACGTCCTGCAGCATCAGCGGACCAACCCCGTTCCCAATCCGGCTCCCACTTCCTCAAGGTCCAATATGCCTATTGAAACTCGGAGTTGGACTGCGGTGGAGCGGGAAAGATGGCGAAGCATCCGTGGGACGAGAAGGAAGCTTTAAACTACTAGTTTACATAAATTAAAACATTCGTTGAACATTCCATTTATTTTTATTTTAATTTCTTTGTGTACCAGCAGACTCCTCCTTTTTAAATTTAAATTTCAAACCCAACTGCTTGACAGTAAGACCATGCTACATGCATTGCGGGTGAACTTTGAAAACTTCGGTCACACTACAAAGAATAAGATTTTTCGACTAGTGAATCTGAGTACTAGCCGATCTGAGTACTAGGCTTTATCTAAGATCTCCAGTTTCTTTTCTTTTTTAATAGAATTGCGGAAGTGTGTTCCGCGTCGCTATGTCGTAGAATTCCTTTTTCCAGGCATGCGTTTAACAATTTTTTAAGCTGGTCATTTTCACTTTTTGATAGCCGCCTAGGTGAAAAACTGAACGGTTTCGAGTTTTCTGTATTAATTTTCATTTCGCATCTGGTAACAGGTATTTCTGGTATTTTTGCAGGACCATTTAATTCCTTAGGCATTTTGAAAAGCCTGCACTTGGTCTCATAGTTAATGTCATTACCACAGCTACAAGTCGGCAATTGATCAGCAACTACCATTATGTTGAACATATCCTCTTCAAATCTTTCTTCTAAAATGCTCTTTGGCAGATTTCCAGTCTGTTTTCCTAACAGTTGCTCTATAAAACTGTCTTTTTCTAACAGTTGCTCTTTAACAGTCTCTTCTGCTAATAGTTGATCCTTTACAGTTTCTTCTCCTAATAGTTAATCCATCAATCCATCATCCACAGTTTCATTTCCTACGCTCAAAAAAAAAATCACCATAAATATTAGAAAATCGTCTGTGATTTTAAAACGCCATTAAATTAAGAAATATTTTCTTGATTACAGAAAAAATTTCTAAAATTTACGGATTTCGCCATAATTTTTTTTTTAGAGAAGAAGAGGAAGAATCGCAGTTTTTTCTGTAACTAATGGCGAATTTTTCTTGATTTTATTTCTTGAAATAAAGGTAAATTCTTACTTAAACTTAGTGAGGATATACGCATATTTTAAGGGAAAAGTGACTTTTTTATACAATTTGATGGTGGTCTAGCTGGTAAAGACGTTCGGTCAATAAACAATCGTACAAAAATACCTGGTTCGAGCCCACGCGACGGCAAGTGTACCCTTTAATTTTTAATTTTTCCTTTTTTTTTAATTATTTAATTTTAATTCATCTTAGTTTCAATTTTCTATTTACCAAATTGTGTAAACGGTTGTTAAAAAGGTTTAGATTAGAATAAACATTTGTGGTATGCGTAAAGCTGGATCAAAAACACAATAGCTCCTTTAGTCATTGTATGACAAGAAGCACGCGAGGCCGAATGGTTAAGACGTCTGGCTATAGTGTGAGCAGTTGCGGGTTCGAGTTCATACCGGGGTTGTCTGAGGTAAGGATTTTTCCATTTGTTATTTATGTATATGTTTATAAAAAGTATTCATATAAAATAAATCTTTATTAAATTCAGGTAAATATACAATATATATTCCCATGTAATACATTAAAATTAGAAACGGGTTTATCTATTTAAAATCCAAAATTGGTATGCAAAACCAGACAAGTTCCTCAAATGTACAAAAATGTAATCTTACATTATAAATAATTTTTTGCTTATTTAAATAAATTTTCCTTCATTTTAAGGTTTTTTACCATACACTTAAGAAAAATTTGTCATTATTTCCAGAAATGGCAAACCATAAGTTCAAGAAAATTATTTATTAAAAAAAAAGGCGAGTCGCCAATGGATGAAAATCATAGGCGATTTTATTGATTTAACGGCGAATTTCTTGAATCAAGGCGATTTTTTTTGGGTGTAATAATAGATCCTTAACAATCTCATTCTTAGTTGTATTTCTTTGACAATCTGTAAAACAATCATTTGCTAATTCCGAAATTGCAAGAGGTTTACGCTTCGTCTCATACAACAGGTTCAAGTTGTCGGTGTTATTATTAAAATTAATATCTTTATATGTGTCAAAGGTGTCTAGATTAATGCTCATTCCATACATTTCCATGAAATCCCTTCCCAAAACTGCTTCATTGCCCATGGACTCATCAGCTACGATTATCAATTTAAAATAAATCTTTATTTCTGTTTTTAGGATAAAGCACAATGTTTTTCGAATAACATTAAGTTAATACGTAGTGTTAACTTTATTAATAATTGGTCCATAAGGGATCTTAGACAGCGATATCGGGCTACCAAGTGGCATTCTGCAATAATTGGCACTAGTCGCATCCAAATAAAATCGTTCTAGGTCGCATTTATGATACAAAAAACGACACGGATGAAAACTTTCCAATAGTGCATCCAGATGCATGCCCAACAGGAAATTCGGGAACCCATTCCGAAAAAAATAGTTCTAGACGCATTTTTTACGCATAGCGAAACGCATGATCATTTTCCAATGCAAATGTGCGTGCTGGGTGCATTGCATATGTATGTACAATTGTACATACATATGTACATTAAAGATACAAACGAACAATTTGTGTTCTTAAATATGGAAATAAGAAAATTTTTCTTAAAAAATAAAATCCCGATTCATGTATTCCTCGGGAACGCTTACAGATATTTATTTTTCGAAAGCATATAAGTACATTTCAGGGTACAGTTTACAGGCGCATTCTAAATAAATGCATACAGAATCCATTTATTTAGTACACATAGGCGTATTCCTGGGTACAGCTTACAGGCGCATTCTGAATAAATGTGTTCCAGAATGTGTTTAGTTGGTGCATACGGGCGCAATCCAAATATATGCATCTAGGTACATGCAACAGATACCTTCTTTTTTCCCGCACCCGTGTAAATAGAATTGGAAGATTCATCACTTTCGGCACACGTTTTTGGTGACCATTTCATATGGAAATAACGGGATCGGAATACATCATTTCCGACTGGGTACAAAAACAAACAAAAAACATTTGTATAGATCTTACATAGTTGTTGTTGTCGCTAGCGCTTATTCTCCACAGGCGAAACAAGAACTAGGAGCCGTGTTTGGCTTGCGGCAATCTTTTGCGAAATGGCCCTTGGAGTTATATTTCCTGCAGCGCAGGTCGTTGCTCGCAGGGACCTTCATAAGTGGCTGTGTTGTTTTCAGTCGGCTTCGGAAGGCAGATATTAGCGAAGTCTAGCTATAACTGCTCTCTCAAAGTTGCTGATGGCACTCCTTCAATGATCTGCTCCAAAAGCTCATTTGTGTCCAAGTTAATGCGTTGGGCTAACATCGGTTTTTCCTTGAAGTACATGGCAAAACTCGGTCTGCTGCCATTTGAACTTGCTTGAACTTGCGACTCTGCTTCGACTTCGGCCATAATCAGTTGCTCACACAATCTTTCGAAAGGTTCCAACATCCTAGTTGGGTGTGCGTGTAACCAATGCTGAGCTTTTATCTTTAGTTTGGTAATAATCAACATCCTTAGGCAGTCGTCAGTCAATCCATATATCTGACCAATGTTCTTCAGGTGCCCTTTGTCAAAGTGAGTAGCTGATTCTTTAGCGAATGATAACGAACCCGGACGGTGGCTATGTTAGCGCTACCAGTTACAGCGTTGCTGTTTGGGGCTGCAAAAACTGCCAGAGAAACGATTAGACTGGCGGGGATGCCAACCGATGCGTTGTTGTTCGAGGTCGGTGAAATGATCAGACTGGCGGGGATGCCAACCGATACGTTGTTGTTCAAGGTTGGTGAAACAATCAGACTGGCGGGGATGCCAACCGATTCGTTGTTGTTCGAAGTCGGTGAAACGATCGGTGGCTGGCGGGGATGCCAACCGATTTATGCTCGTGCGACAGAATGATTGCACCGCCGGGGTTGCCAACTGCATGTTGTAGTTGCTTTTGTGCGGCGCCACGTGTCTGCGTTTGCTGCAACAAATTGCGATGGTCACTAACTTCTGCCTGCAGCTGCCGAGAAATCGCAAGAAGCTTATGTTTCTGAAGAGTATTCTTGGAAGACATTCCCTGTGGGGCCGGTGATGCATTGTCCGGATCGTTGCTATAGGCGCCATGAAGTTGATCTTTTTGATCTCCAGAGTCCTCGCTAGCCCAATGTTTTTCCCAGAATCCTCGTTGGCGTTTTCACGTGATGCATGGCCACGCTCTTCGGGTGGAACTCGAGCGAGACGAGCCATCAATTCGGCTTTGAGGCCTTGCGTTGACTATCCCAAAACAGAAAGCCAGCTTTTTAGCTGGACAACCGACTATTCGATGAAATTTATATCGTTCATGTTGTAGATTTGTAAATATAAATATAAAAAAAATATATCTACGTTCGCACGTCCGCTTTATTCAACAGTTCGCAAAAGAATGCATTTCTTCTCGATCGCTTACAATCTGTATCTCTTCCTCTCTTGTTCACTTTAGTTATCAAGAATAATGTGATAATCTGATGAGGTCTTAAATTGAGCATTGGAAATTCCCAACTGTTTATGCTGAAAGTGCTCAGTATATAAGGCGCATAATATTCACGGTTTTAGTGCTCGTGGCCAGCAAGTCGTAAGTAAACTTATGAGACTAATGTAATGTTATCACGGTTGTCCCTTTATAGATTCCAACTATTATTTCTATTAATAACGCATAATTAAAACACAATATAAATTTACAATATATGGATATTTATTTAAAAATTATTCTAAAAACGTACTGAAATCAAGAATTTTCTGTCTTAAAAATTCCTACTTGAAAGAAGATCGGGATATTCCATGCTTGGGAAGGTTTTGACACTGAAAGTACTTTATTTAAGCATGAAATCTTAATTTTTTCTCAGTATGTGAGTAAGTTTCTCATTTCCCATTTATTGGTTTCGTCAATTCTTATCGATTGACCTAAAAAAGTTTTCTGCGCCCACTCCAACTCCCATCATGCGTTCTTCTTTCTTTTGTTCTTGAATCAAGCATAATTTTCAAGAAGGATTTGTTCTTGATTGAAGCAATAAAAGCAAATACCGGAAATCACGTTTCAATCATACTTAAATTTAAGATTTCTTTTTCTAGTCCATGATTTAGGTTTAAATTTGTTTGATACGGTGCAATAGTCATCATTATAACTGTAACCACCGAATATAAATTACATTTTAAAGTCGCTTTATTCATTTATGAAATACCAACTGAAATTCGTATTAATATGAGGTTGCAGAGGGACTTGAAATTTTTTTATTGTGCATAAAAGATAATACATAGTTGTTCCCCGAGTAAAAACGGCCAAAATCCTGAATGACTAGTTTGGAACAGATTTTTTCGATACTGGTCGAAGATCCACTCAGAAGATCCGTTTCCTGATTTCCGTTAAAACTTGAAAGGTTTTTAGCACTCCTGCACACGCCAAGTCAATGGCCAACTTTTCCTGTCTACCACTCAATCTACTTCTTAAAGAACATTTTCACAGCCGCTCTTCCTTTCCTTTTTTGGAAGTGGCGACCACAAAGCAGCTTCCTTCCTCTTCGCCGGCAAAGTGTTCCATTTCCTTTGTGCCGGGAAAATTTGTGGGTCCAGAGTGGGCGGGGATACTCTTTAAGAGTGGCTGCCGCGGTTTTCACTTCCAAAGTCGAACGGCAAAGTTCAAACCGAGTATTTTCGATTTCGCCATTAATTAACGTTAGTAAATTAGCGGCTCAGGCGCAGACTGCATTGAAAACTAGCGATAGAGGACAGGTTCATTGATTTGCAATCAACGGAGGCCGCAATTGATTTATTCGACAATGGGATTAACTCCTGAACCTGCGCATAAAGATTAATCAAGAACAATAATAAGTACAATCACAAAATAAATTTAAAATCATGAAGAGATAACATGCAATAAAGAACAGTAAATTAACAATTTATTATCGTAGTTCAAGTTTTTTCAGTCAGGAGTTTGCAACTGCATAAAATATATTTATTCTTGATCAGCATCAACAGCCGAGTTTGAATTGTCACGTCTGGTCCTGTCCGTCCGCTTTTACGCAGACTTGTCTCTCAGATTTAAATCTATACCAAAAAAAATTCATAAAAAATATAAGCAAAATGATTTTGAAAAATTCTTTTTGTTGTTACTATTATTTTTGCTTGGAAAAACTTTTTGCATCAAAAAATTTAAGTTTTCAAGACGAGGAAAAAAGTTTTAAAAGTAGATTTTCACACAAATTAGTCCTTTTCAATAAGTACTGAATGGGTTAAGAAAAGTTTTGTATCATTAAAACGGCATTTAAATTGCCTTTCCATTGATGCCAAAGTTTACAAGAAGTAAGTTCAAATTATAAGTATATTTAACTTTTGTTTCGTCAAAACACTTATGCCGACCAGTGTATATGAGTTGGAACGGACCGGATTGGACAACCACATCCAATAGATTCTACAGATCTCATGATCAGAAAAATTATAGAAACGAAATAATATTTCCGTTGTTTTATACCCTTGCAGAAGTTATAATGATTTCAGTCAGAATTTTGCTACGCAGTGAAGGAGACGTTTCCGACCCCATAAAGTATTTCTGTATATTCTTAATCATCATCACTAAACCATCATTGCTAAAACGATAAACACGCAAGATAAGATTTCTCACAGTCCCCATTTTTAATTCTTTAGAAATCGATTGTTTCAGGAAATGCCCATTGAAAGGCGTGAGATGCATTTCCCGACGGACCGTCTGAAAAGCCATCAGGAAAATGTGGTTCATAGGAAACTTATAGTTTACAGATACAACAGCTGCCTCGGCCGATACTCAAACTAATGATAATCGAAGGCACCGGATGGAGGGCGGTGAACAACAGAAGTGACATTAAAGACACATCAGAATTCATCAAGCATCAAACTAATAGAAAAAGTTCTGACAGCAGCCGGCCCTGTTTCTAGTTTTTCCGGCTGTCCTGTCCTGTTTGCGTCCCGATTTGCTGCCACTCGTTTTCCATTTTTCTTTTCCTTTTTGCGGCCCCTTCAGCATTAAAGCTAAATATTAAAAACAATTGCAGACCTTAAGTTTCAATTTCTGTTGCACTTTCCAGGGCGGCACATAAAAATGATTTAAATGCAGGCGGTGAGCTGCATTATGGGCTTACTGGCCGGCTCCGTTTTTTTCTGACTGGGCACTCGGTGAGTGACAAGTTCCCTGCTCTGGGCCATGTATCAAGTTGATGGCTGCCCGGTGGCAAACAGCGGTGGCAACTTCGTTATGACCGTTAGCAGCTCTATTTTCCAGACACGGAATCCAACTCCAATCCACACTGGAGAAAAGAGTGCCTTTGTGTGGCTTTCGATGGGCTTATTGGGTTAAATTCCAAATCGGCATTGCAAATACGTTGTCACTCGAATTAAATTAAATTTTAATTTTAATCAAGTGTACACATTTTTAACAAGAAAGGAAGCTAACTTCGTCAAGCCGAAGTTTCTATATCCTTGCAGGTCGTTCCTGTAGGAGCGTTGTATGTTCAGAACATTCCGATATTTTGAAAACTAAACACAGAAATATTAAGACAATGTATGATTTAAATTTACTACTAAATTCGAAATTCCGAAAAATTAACTAAATTATATTCCCAAGATAAGAAGTCAACATGTTAAATAAATATATTTTGTATCACTCCTATGGCATCTATAGGATATAAATGTCCGATCCGGACTTATATAATACCTGCAATGGTAGAAGACGTGTCTTTCACTGCGTTGCAAACTTCTCACTGAATTCATTATACCCTCTGCAAGAGTATAAAAATTATCATTTTCTTTCATTTAAACTTATCTATTTTCGTCCAGGCTTGCATTTTGTGTGTAAGGGAATATGCGATTTGACAAATCTTCTTGTATTTAACAAGGCTAAGAGACGTCGAACTATGAGCTATAAATTCTTTAACCCTGTGTGTAAATTGAGGTTTCAAGTAGTGAAAAAAGCACACATTGCTTCAACAAAACTGACTTATATCGGTCAAGTCTTGTTGTTATCGGTCTTTGGCAAGAATAGGTCGAAAAGTATGTAATAGGTAAAAGAAACGCTGATTCTAGAGATTCCTGTGCAGCGCAAATTTGTTTATGGCATAGTGCTACGCCGAACCCACTCTTACGCCTAATGCTAGAATACAATTTTTAACTGGAATGTATTGCTCTCACTGAACGCTGATATCTCTATAAAGGCTAGAAAGTGGGGATTAACCATGTTACCATCGATTTTTCTTCGCCAGTTGGTGGCCTAAGTAATGGGTGTCTGATAGTCGAAGCACTCGACTTTATTGTTCTCTCTTGTTTTTCATAGGATTGACATAGGGAAATAAAAGAGTTAAATAGTAATTTAATATAAAAAACGATAATTATAAAATTACCATTTCAAGTTAACCTTACACCTTTTAAACAGTATTCGCATTGTCGACAGAAGATTCAATATCAATAAGTCGAGCAATGGCTCAGAGCGATTAAGGATGGATCTTAGAAATTGTTGTTTGCAGTGCTGCATCGTAAACCCTTATTGTTTATTTATTATTAAATTGATTTCAAAAACTATTCCGTCCTTATTAAACAGTTTTTTGAACAGCTAATTTCCCAACCCTAAAAGCACCCCGTGTACATTTCAATAATTTAAATCAAAAAATCATATAAAGGAACAGCCAACCTTTCACCGTTATCAGCAGCATCCGCTCACTTAATTTTTGAAGAGTGAATGGCATTTTCTCGAGTGCAGCTACTCCACTTCATGGACTCCAGAGCGAAGTTCACAGTGGAGAGGGCTCTGCACTCCATCTGCATACTTAATGCATTTTCATTTTATTTCATTGCTTTAGTTTTGACCAGGCCAACGGAGAAGGGGATCGGATAAAGTTGCATCGTCTGGTCCTGGACCACTTCTCCTTGGACTTAGACTTGGCCCGGACCCAGACCCAGACCCAGAACCAGACCCGTATCTGTATCTATATCTACAGCTTTATCTCCATCTGTATCTTTATCTGGGCCTCGCTCTGGCTATTTGCTTTACGGCTTGTCTTGTGTTTGCTTACTTTCATTTGTGTACTTGTGTTTCATTCGGTTAAGTGCTTCCTTGATTGTTTTGCCCGCGCCTTCTTCGTCTTCTTTATTTCGGACCTCCTCCTGCCGGGAACCATTTCGGGACTGGGGGACTGCAGTTTATGGCAAAGTTTTGGACTCACCCGGCTCCACGCAGTCCGCCATTCCGACCAGCTAGTGCGAGTTCTCTTGGCCACTTGTTAACAACATTGTTGGGGATTACGTCGGGTTTTTGACACCAATTGGCCGCCGAAGAGTCAATAAATATGTGCATTCCCATGGCTGGTGGTATCTGGGCTACATATAGTCGCCCGATTTGCATGGATTATCCACTGTGTGTGTGCAGGTCTCTTCCTCCTTTATAGCGCCACAGCCATTGACCATAAACATGCATCCTTTATGCATACATTATTTTAATGAATTATTGATTTTGTTCAATTCCATAACTTGGACGGGACACCTGATTTTAGTTCATCAAAATCGGAATACCCTTTTGGGGTTCTGGGTTTAAAGGCATATTCAAGACTTTAATTTTTGTTGCATAACTGAATGTATATTATATGGATTTTTTAAACAGTTTAAACTAAACTTTAAACTTCACAACTCATTAAATATTATAAAATGAATAAGAAATATATTTGTGTATTGTGCACAAGATTTACACAAATCTTTTTATTACTTTAATTCGAGGTAGTACCTTTTCCTATCCTTCATGCCGTAGTATTACCTTCTACAAAGAAAGCATCGAAAGCGTAACACTAGACAAGTTGCTCATAGGTTTCGGTGAGTGCGTGCTAGTGTGCGTGTGTCTATTTCCATATAATTTATAATGCTTAATTTCCATTCAACCCATTTTGGCATTGTGCGGAGTATCTTACGTATTGATAACTACTAACTGCCGTTGCCCCTTTCTTCCACTCTCCACTTAAGTGAGGGGGAATATCCCTTTTATTTCCTTTGCCCATTTGTGTGAGTGCGTGTGCGGGGGTGTGATTGGATGTGAGTGAGACTTTTGTGTGGTTTTGTGGCCTAAAATAGCACTTTGTTGGCCCCATCGAAAGGTTACCAAGTGAGGACACATTAATGGAAATAATGGTGTATCTATTCAATTATATCGAAGCCGTTACTTTGCTTTCAGGATCTCCGCTTTCGGGGGTCAGGTGCCTCCGAAAAAGTCCCAAACCCAAAAACTACGCACCAGTGTGTCCTAATGGATGACAAAAGCACTTTTATGGACATTTTATGTTAGTGCATATTATTTATTATATTAAAAATCCATTAGTGATTTTTGAAACTTGTGGTCGTCGCCAGCCACATCTTTTATTTTCACATTGATTCGCGTTTTCGGTTTCACTACGGTCCGGTTTGCCATTCAGTTTTAATTTTCCATTTACATTTTGACCCTGGTCGAGACCAAAGTGACGTCAATAAAACCGTCTGTCGCCATATTGTGGCCACTAATTGCATTTTGGTTAAGCCTGGATGGAGATGTGGCTTGGATTTTGTGTGGAGTGCGAGTTGGGGCTCTGTTCGCTGGGGATCTGGGTCTGGTACCGTTTTGCATCTTGCAGATTGCAAATTGCCTGCTGCACTTGATTTAAGCCAGACACGCCTACCCGTCCCACTTTTTAGCCCCAAAAAGGAACGGGGCACGGTGAACGGAGAGGAGTGCTCGGATGACAACGACAAAGTCGCGCCATTAATGCATAAAGTGGCAGAGATAAGTGCGAGAGCTGGGGGCGTGGTGGTGCTAGCTTTTTATGGTACTTTTCTCGGAACACCACTCCATGAGATCCATCTAACTGTTGCAGGGATTAAAGTTGCTTGCATAATTCCAGGCGCATAATGAAGCCGACTACAAAGAAACAAAGATGGCGGGTAACTAAAAGGCCAGGAAGCGCCATGAAAGAGAGGTTATAAGAAAAAAAACACCCCGACTAAGCTCTTCGATGTTATAAAAATGTTCCGAAGCCCAAAGAATGCATAATTAAAAACTCATATTTGTAAAGAATTTATTGTTGAATAAAAATATGGCCATTACATTTATCAACGGATATTAGTTGATCAATATTTTCGTTTCAGCATTCCTTTCTAAAGATACGAAAAAGTACATAATACTAGCGTAGTTGGATCCTCTAAGTCCATATCTCCACCCCCTCTTAAAAGCCAAGAAAACATTTGAGTAATGTGAATTATTCCTCACATTTCGCAGATCATCCGATGCAAATACTTGGCCTCTGGGCCGCCCTTTGGCTCCTTTGTCCTTTCACAATGGAAAAAGAGGGCATTTCAAATCCAATTTACTTAGTCATTCCACCAAAGAGGTCGGAAAAAGAGAAATCGGGTGGGTCAGTTCAATGGCCATTTGTATCCCGTTTCGGTTCGGTCGGTGTCTCTGTATCGGTCTCAGTGCATTAAGCCGTTTATCACGTTAAAAAGATTGGATACTCTAAGATGACCTGCGATTCGAGCACAAAGGATAAATTTACTGGGACAACACAGCATGGCGCGTTCCCTTGGTCCAGTTGGTATTGTGCGATTTAGGTTTCGAATCCAATGGCATAACAACAATAGTAATGGGGGAACTAAAAGAGCTCCGTAGATCTGAAGGGACCTATCCCGTTCTTAGGCCATCATATACCTAAAACATTAACAAGAAACCTATATGTATGGCTTAGTTGATTAGAACCTAGACATTTCGTTTTGTTTTCTTACAGGACATAAAGCTGAGCTACCCAGCAATCTATAGGAATCTATATTTTTAAAAGTGTCGCCTGTCATGTAGGAATCGACGCGCAGCCAAAGCCAGTGAAGCTACCCGAAATACTCGTCCAAAATTTAGGAAAACATGGAATACATTGCCTAAAATTGAGTACTAAGGCCATGATGGCATAAAAAATGGTGTCAATAAATGTATAGCTTTAGTCCATCAAATTTAAGGAATCAATGATCTGAAAAATAGTCTAATTAGGTACCCAAAAAATAACACTTCCCCATCACAAGTTTTTTGGTTAATGAAATTTTGTTCGTTTAACCAAATATGCATGTGTGTAAAAAATGTGGAGACAACGATTTTTTTATATCTGTAGGCATTTATTGCCTGAATATTTTATATAAGTTCGACTCCAATATTTTTTTAAGGGGCACATTTAAGTCAATAGTAACTTAAATTGTAGAATATACATATGCTAGCTTTAATTTTAAGAGAAAACAACCTTTTATTAAATGGAAATTTTACAACCAATCGTATAAAAATGGTAGTCATTCAAATTTTGATATCTATCTAAAATACTTAATATTTTTCAAGATAAAGGAGTCATGTTTAAATATTTCATTGCCGTTACCAAAGTGCCGTCAGTCAAAGTTTAAAATAACTTTGACTCTTCCGTATTCAATACAGGGGTGGAGAGAGAATCGTTAAATATGTGTCGTATATTTTGGAGTAAGGGAATGCTAAGTTTTTATCAAACGTATAATTTATTTACTAAAATTAAAAAAATTAACCGATTAAAAATGAAAAAGAAATAAAACACCCAAAATAAAATCGAGAATTTCAGCGCTAAGTCGTGTAAAATTTATATTGATGCACATTAGCGCTCTGCGATTTCTGGTGCCCCCCGATGGTGAACTGAAAACTATTTAGCTTATTTAATGTATGATACGATTTTAAACAACTAAATAGATTACCACTTAACATATAGAGTTGCACTTAACCATCAATTTAGTTTCAAAATGTGATTAGCTCAAAATTGGTACACCCAGTGCCTTTTAGCTATTATTTTTTTGACACTTAATTTATTTTTAAAAATCAAACTTGAAACAAAAAGCAATTTTCCCGAGCAATAATAAATATTTCAGAGTGCCCCCACCCTAAAGATATAGCTATCTGTCCCACATGGGCCCGCAGCTAATTGAGTCATATGTCAAGTTGAAATCGGGCAACTTTTTGCTGCAGAGGAGGCATCTTGCAATTCGCATTGACTGCCAACTAGGGAGCAATCTGCTCCTTTAATTTTAAGTTGCCCATTTGCCATAAAAAATGAATGCCTACCACGTCCAAGATTCCGCATATTTTCTGGTTCTGGGGGAGATATGGTCGTTAACCGGATTTAGCTGATGGGACAGGGGGCTTTTCGAAGGTTTTTAATTGAAAACAAACAAGACTTAATCCAACTTTTGATCTCCCGGCCACCTTTTGACCCACAGCCACCTCGCAGATTGTTTGCATGCGTGTCGCTGACGTTGACAGTTGGTGGGAGCGAGGGACTTGGATTTTAGGAGTGGCTTAGGGGGAGGCTTAAGTAGGGGGTATAGGGTTACAACTGGGGGCGGTGTATCTGCAGACAGTGAGTGTTTGCGGGTAGCCCAAAGTGGCCATCGAAAGTGAAATGCGAGCTGCGTACTCCACTGCCAAGGTGGCTCAGTTTTGGGTGGGGTTCGGGGGGTTCCAAAGGTTCCGAAGCGAAGCATAAAAGTGAAAAACAATTGAACCCTTGGGCAAAATTGGTTTTGACAATGTAAATAAATAAAACACAAGCATAAATATTTACTGCTGACGGCAGTTTCGTTAAGGGCTTAGGCTGCCAGGGTTTCAGAGGGGTCCTGAACCTTCGATGGGCGTCCGGGGGTCGGAAATGAGAGCCGAAGCGAGCGTAAGCACAGAGATTACAGGGGCTCAGCAAAGTAAATTTTCGAATGGGTTTTTCCAGAGCTCCCTCTGACCCCTAAGGAGAGGGGGTGCTAAGAGTTCGGAGGCGGAGCTGTTGTCAAAAGGATTTGCAGCTCGTTTCATCCCCAAGACCCCACACACCCAACCCTTTGGCCTTGTTAACCCCGAGTGCTTATATTTGATTGTGTTGTCGGGTCAATGGGGCAATAGGCAATACACTTTTAAAACTCAACTGGGCAAAGGTAAAGGCTCTTTTAAAGGGCTTTGTATTCGTCCTGCCGCCCTGAAGTCAACCAGCTCCTTTGTTGCTGGATAGACTAGCTCCTACTTAGCCAAAATTGGTATAATTATTCTCGACCAACAGTCGATGTCCGCAATGTAGTGCAACAATTGATATCAATGGTTGACGAGGAGCGCCTGAATGTATTATTAGATAGACGGACGTGAATACTACTACACAGAGAAAAACATAAAACTGATCATCTATCGGATTGATCATGTTTGTAATATCAAAATTAATTAGTTTTGTTTTTACTTTTATATTTATTGTATAGAAATGTATATTAAAAGCCCAAAAAATTAATTTAATTTATATATATTAAATAAATTTCAGGTTCATTATGATCTTGTTTCAAGGACTTAGCAAAAAATGGACGATCGTTTTGAGCCCGTAGCCTTGCGCCAGTGCCAAGGAGTCCTTCTCGTGTCCTTGGTAGATGAACCAGTTCGGCGTCCTGTCAAGTAATAGTGCGGCTAAAACAAATTGATAGAGGCTTACTAGAAGATCACGTAAGAGTGTCCAAAAAGGAAATAAATGCGAATTAGACAAACATTTTGTAAAGGCAATTGAATATGAACTACTAACCATTTGCAAAATAAAGTAAACAGTGCAAATTTTTCCACTTATATATAAAAACTTTTCGTCGAATGTCAGAGTGACCAGGTCAGTTCTGTCAAAAAATATCTGCCCACCCGCCCATTGTCTAATGTACCGTGCCGAATCGTTCAACCAAAAAGTTGAAAAAATCCCTTTTCGCATAATTTTCAAAAATTAATTTGAACAAATTTAGTAATGGCGGAGTGCAACACATGAACCTACTTACGCTGGTCAATACTGAATTTCAAATTTCAGGCGCAATTCTGTTACCGGCCTAACAACGCAAAGCGCTTATAAATAAAATTAAACTTACTAGATTTTTCCATGAATTATCGGCATTTTTTGCATATTTGGTTCGTTATGACGGTAACTTTAAAAGGGTACATGTCTAAGTTTTTTGTCGGATTTTTTTCTTTGAACTTTTACGATATCAACAGACGTCCTACAGTCACTAAAAAAAAAAAAAAATTTACATTTTCATAGTTTGCCGAGTTGTAGCTCATAATATACCCACTGTTGCCTATTAATGTATTCCCCAAAATTAAAGGGTGGCATTATAGATGTAAACCAAAATCTTTATCACCCAAATTGGTTAAGCGCAACTCGATATATAACTAAAAACACGGAGATATCAAAAAAAGTGTTCTTAAAAAATCTTTAAGACAAATTACCCTAAGCCATTATTTTAAACTCTACCACGAACTACCAACATCCTACTTGGAGCTTTTGACTGTAAACTAGTGTAATTTGTAAGGTTATCGTATGGAATCCTTTCAGTTTTTGCGAAAACTGTCGATTGGTGAAAAACTTTTTACGATCGGACATCACAGCAGGCATCTATGTCTATTTATAGTAATCAAATTCGCACACTTCCCTGGTGCGCTTCGTCACTACGAGGAGTGCCGTCCACAGTAATTTAAAAGAACTGGAATACCGTTTTCACTAACAAAATTAGTTTTTTAAAGACTTATATGTATTGAAATTAGCAGAACAAGTTACATGTTGGCACTAAAACAACAAAGAATCAACTTTTGAACGCGAATTTTAGTACCCTTGTGCAATTCGTCAAAAGACGAGGAAACCCCAGGGTATTAGAACATATCATTCAAAAGTATTGACCGTTGTGATAGTTTTTGACAAAATAGGCAAAATAAATGGACAAGAAAATACTTATTGATTAATTTTTGAAGTGGTCTTATTTAGATAAAATAGGCATCATTAATAGCATTAAAAAAAAAGAAAACGCTATAGTCGACAGCGACTTTTCGACTATCAGAAACCCGTTACTCATCTAAGGGGAGTGCGATGGAGATAGAGATATCCTGTAAAAAATAATTTCTCGTAGCATCAAAATTTTATAGAATATTAATACCTTTCGATCAGTGTGTTATTTGTGTCGATCGGGATATCGTAGAAGATTTTCAATTCTGCGGCTTTATGAAGTAGTCTCCTCGGCACACTCCCGGTTCGTTCGTCACTTCGTGGACTGCCGTCTAAAGTTATTAATGTTTTCCTTCCAATTTATACGGGTTCCCCTTCGGATAATTAGATAAGTAAATTGTGTGCTTATTTGAACATTATTTTAGCGCAAGTCTTTCGACTTTTTCAACTGCCACCTGCGAGTCAATCGAAAGGAAATTCCAATAAAACAACAACCATAAGGGCCCATCCCAACGGTGGACATCTCGAGGCACAGAGGCAAAAGAAGCGGCCTTGAGGTGCATTAATTTTACATTACTATTATCACATAAGTGGGAGCGACTGCTACTCGGCCATAATAATTTTCCGCGTAATTTATTTGAGCGCCATAATATCATATTTCATACTGGGCGCGGGGGAAATGGGTGTTCTTGGAGCGACTTCCGCTGAATAATTTAAGCATGCACATGTGCTGAAGTGGATTCTGGGGGAATGGTATGGGAGCACGTTAAAATAGGCGGAAGACGATTATCAGACAGTTTGCACACAATGTCGTCGAAGGCGAAGTTGCTGCCGGGATACTGGAGTTCTGAAGTCCTGGATCCAGAATCCTGAAACCCGAAAGCGGTTCACATTTATTGCCAAAATTAAATGACATTGTATGTAGTTGAAAAAGGCAAAGATGGGGCCGTCGCGTCAAGTTTGTTGTAACCAGAGATAGAAGCGGAGGGGGAAAAAGGGCAGATAACTCCGCATTCCCCACATTATACATATATGTCTGTGTGCCCCGGAGTTTTCGGTAGAACCAAGTAATTTTTCATCGGGTTTTACACAATTTTTTGGGAAAGCTCTTCCTCAGTTCCAGTTTCTCCGCGTAGCATCAGTCCAAGTGTAAAGGAATTTTAACGCTCACTGACGCAGTTCTGGCAGATTGTTTGGTTTAACTGTGGCGCGGAATGCCACCCACTTTCCCGCCGAAGTGGGCGACGGGCGCTGGATGTGGTTGGTGGTGCAGGTGGTGCGGCCGCTTTTGTTGAACTTTTGCGTAAGATTGCGCAGTAAATTGTCGAAAATTAATTTTCATGTTGAAAAGCTGCAAATTGCAGGGAAAGCAGCAAGAAAGAGATATGGCGGTGGGTCGGCTGGGTGGTGCGTACGTGTGATGGGTGATGGGTGATGGGTGGGTGGATGGCGAAAAACTCAAGGAGAAGGTTTGTCAATTAATTTCTTGAATGGTTTGCCTAATTGAAATTTTATGGCTTTTGTGTTTCCTTGTCTGCTTTCGACAACACACACACTGGATGGGCGATAGGCGGTGGGTGGTGGGTGGTGGGCGTGGCATTCCTTCGACAACATTTCATTAAGCGCTGTGCGCGTGTGTGTGAGAAGAAACGTTTAAGGATCACAAGAGTTGCAGTTTCTGCGCAAATTTGAAGCTTTGAGCAGTATTTTATCGCAATAACCTAACCTAAACAAGAGATAACGCTATTTCCTAGTAGAATGTACCAATTTAACTGTTTAGCAATTTAAACCATTTTTGGCACTCCAATAGAAATCGACAAAATAAACAAATTATTATATAACCTAAAACAATTTTTGCAAAATGTGGTCGCCACAAACTCTTGCGATTTGCGGGTTTGATGGTAACGTCCAGAAATAAACTATGAAGAAATAAACTTTGGCTGCGCAAGTCTTATAGATTTTGAGATCTTAGCGTTCATTTGGACAGACGGACATGGATAGATCGACTCGGCTAGTGATCCTGATCAAGAATATATACAGGGGTGGTCAAAAGTACTTACACAAAACAAAACTTAATATATGCTCATAATTTGAACTTCATATACATTTTGGCATTAATGGTCATTTAAATTCCGTTTAAATGAAACAAGACTTTTCTTAACCCATTTATTACTTATTAAAAATGCCGAGTTTTTACGAAAATCTACCTTTTAATCTTTTTTCCTCGTCCCGAAAACCAACATTTTTGGAAGCTAAAAGTTTTTCCAAGCCAAACTAATAGTAATTGCAAAAAAAATTTTCAAAATCGGTTGTGTTTATATTTATTCTGATTGTTTGAATGTGACAATGTTAGAAAAAAGTAGTATGAAAAAGAGAAGAGTACAGTGGTCGGCATATGTATTTTGACAAAATAAAAGTTAAGTATACTCATAACTTGAATTTACTTCTTGTAAACTATAGGCATCAATGGAAAGGTAATTTCAATGCCGTTTGAATGATACAATACATTTCTTAACCCATTCAGTATTTTTTGAAAAGGACGAATTTGTGTAAATCAACTTTTAAATTTTTTTTTCAAACTTTTTTCCTCGTCTTGAAAACTTAAATTTTTTGATGCAAAAAGTTTCTTCAAACAAAAACAATAGTAACTGCAAAAAGAATTTTTCAAAAATCATTTTTCTTATATTTTTTATGAATTTTTGAAAATGCTTAAAAACAGGCATTTGAGCCATATTTTTCTCTTTTTCATACAAATTTTTTCCGACATTGTCACCTTCAAAAAATCATAAAAAATATAAGGAAAATGATTTTTGAAAAATTCTTTTTGCAGTTACTATTATTTTTGTTTGAAGAAACTTTTTGCATCAAAAAGTTTAAGTTTTCAAGTCGAGGAAAAAAGTTTGAAAAAAAAATTTAAAAGTTGATTTACACAAATTTGTCCTTTTCAATAAGTACTGAATGGGTAAAGAAATGTATTGTATCATTCAAACGGCATTGAAATTACCTTTCCATTGATGCCTATAGTTTACAAGAAGTAAATTCAAGTTATGAGTATACTTAACTTTTATTTTGTCAAAATACATATGCCGACCAGTGTATGTGTAGCTCGAACGCAATATTCTAAAAATTTAAAAAACTTAAAAAATATAAGAAAAACGATTTTAAGTTATTTTTCTTTTCAATAAGTACTGAATGGGTTAAGGAAAGTCTTTTATCATTCAAATGGAATTTCAATGTGCTTATGATTAATACCAAGTTTAAATTATGAGTGTTTTTAACTTTTGTTTTGTGTAAATACTTTTGACAACTCCTGTATACACTGTCGGAAACACATTAATGTATCTGTTACATACATTCTGACGAATACAGTATACCCTTTTACTGTACGAGTAACGGGTATTAAAATTAATAAATTATTATTTGTGTGAGGTCTTGGTGATAAAAAGTTGAATTTAGAAAATTGGAGGTGGGACTAGTGTTCGAGTGGTGCCAAAATACTCCAATTTAAAATAGTATATTTATTATTTTTTAAATACCTATTGTGTGTTCATCATTGAAAATCGTTGAATTACGTAAAGCAGTAACTAGAAAGATTTAAACGATTTAAAAGCTTTGTACTTGTTTCGCTGTCCAATTTCGGCCTGACTATGCATTAGATTCACTGAACTCCTATGTTATGCCAACAAATTTCAAAAACAAAAAAAAAGCCAACGCTAATGTGTGTCACCCAAGTTGATGGTACATAAGTAGTGGCAACTCACAATACCTAAATCAGAAAATCAAATTTGCAATGTAATTTAATAAGAGTTAATTAAAATGATTACATAATAAATAATGACCAATGACTGACTATGTTATGTCCGTGTTTTTCCCTCCCACTCGACTTAGACCACGGTTGGTCAAAGTTATGGGATAATCGAGGAGATAACATATGGCTGTCACGGATGATTTACATTTCATTGAATTCAGCAAGCTTTTATAATATAAATGCAATCTTAATTGATGATAATGCCGGCTGACATTTCAAGCCTTCCGATTTTCAAAATAAAGAACTCATAACGAGAACCGAATGGTAAATGACCACCTAATAGGTTTGAAGGAAAAATTGTGGATATCGAGTAATAGACAAAAAAAAACGCTATAGTCGATGACCTCGACCATTAGATACCCTTTACTCAGCTTAAGGGAGTGTGAGAGGGATGGAGGTGTGCTTAAAGCAACTCTGCTTTTTTCATGAACACATCTAGCCTATAGCGCCACCTACCCTCTTCTTCTATAGCGCTACTTGGCCTACAGCGCCAACTAGCCTATAGCGCCCCTAACGACTTGGTGGCGTATTTGTGAAAATAGTATATATGCTGAATTTGGTGTGCAATCTCGATTGAATTGCAAAATAATGATTATTACTTCGTTATAACTTTTTAATGACTGGTCCGACTTCAATAATTGTGGATAGGTATTGATAATAAGAACAAAATCTCATTCATATTTTTACAAAATGTTAAAAAAATGTGGGCGTTACACGGGCTTTAGTGTTAGAATCGTTTGTGGGCGAAAAGTAGGCGTGGCACCCTGCTGAAACAAACTTGCGCTGCGCAGAAAGCCCAAGAAACTGCATGCCAAATCTAAACATTTTTCCAAAGTTAGCGTCCTTTCTTCTTTTTTTAATTGCTATCAAAAGCTGCAAGTTAATATATTTTGTTCGTCTATAGAAAAGCGAATGTTTCAACTTGGCTTAGCATCCCCACCGTGCGTCTGGATTAGGCAGCCACAGCCACATAAAACTGGCGGCTGGCACCTTGCAGTCAATGTCGTCGCTCGTTTCCCTTTAATTTTTCCGGCCGTAACCGCCCGACCCAGCCCGTACTTAAAGGTGACACTGCGGACTCGCGAAGCGCTTGTTCGCGTGTTAATTACAATTATGATAATGAATCTTACAAAAGGCTAATTAGTATGGTAAAATTGTTGCCTGCCACAAGGTCTGCTAAATACAAAAGTGTGTGCATGTTGGTGCAAGTGGCTGCATTTCCCTCCAAGTGCTGAACTCCGTCCGCGTTCTTGTTTTCTATGGAGAACGCATTTGCTGCACACAAAATGCAAGAGATCTTTAAAAATGATTTGGTATAAAAAGTGTATAGATTACATTATTTAGGTTGAAGCAAAAATAATGGCAAAACTCTGTTAATCTTTATCTAATCAGATCTATTATTTTCTGCTCTAAATTGGGTAATCCAAATAAATGGAAGGGATAATTTGTTTTTAAAATACTTCTGACTACGGCGGCTAGTGAGCCCCATCAAAGTTTCCTGCTAATGAAGCTTTATTTAAATCAAAATCGAAACCACGATTGTGTTGACATTTGGGTTGCACCCTGCTTGATATCATCCACATAGACACATCAATAGTATTACAATTACAAAAATATTAACTGACGGTAAAAGAGGCGTCAGCTATTCATTTAATTATGAAATTTACACATGTTACACGGGCTGATTTCAGTGTTTATTTGTTGTGGTTTGCTGCCTGTAATTGATATTAATTTTAGACATTTGCAAATGTGTTTTACTATTATTTGGGAAAATGGTTTGGAAAAGGTAGAGGTACACATTATAGCAAATTTTTTGTTATTCCTAATATCTCCTAATTTATTGTAGACTATAAAACTTGAAACAAATTATAGAAAAATGAAACAAATTTATTACAGAAGTTACATTTTGTCAGAGAACCATAAGGGTATTAGGTATTAGTACAATGTACATTGTAAATTGTAGGAAAAAACCCTTGCTGACAAAAAATACAGAAAATTGTATCGTGAAACCGTATAACTCGCTTTCATATATATTCGTAGTCTCTCCCCATGGGCCCAATTAATTCGTGGCCTAATCTGTTCGATGTCAAGCCCCTTAAACCTTATGCCTTACAATCGACATCCGAATCCGTTGACTTTTTAATCGATTTAAGAGCCACCGCCGACGGCAGTCATCGGATCCTGCAGTCGACACATGAATTAGCCTGACAATGGGTGATGGCGATAACAGGATATGGAAGAAAAGGAGCAGAAGTTGGAGAAAAATCCGGAGAAGGAAGCGGAGCAACGCTGAATTTTTTAGAAAAATGTTCCACCCCTGCCAACAAGTTGTAGATTTTCATTTCGATTTACGTGCAGTTGAGCTCCTTCAGGCCACAAATTGCCCTAGCATTTGCATATGGCTGGCGGAAAATAGGTGGGAAAGGGGGTTTTCAAGCGGGTAAAAAATTTGGGTACACAGCGTTCGATGCCTGTGCGCGACATGCACTCAAATGAAATCGATAAACAGTTTGGCATTTAATAAAATCAACATCAAACCATTCCAATTTTATTTTCTTGCCCTGCACTTTTCCGCGAGTTTTCGATGCACAAAAGTTTGCCACTCCGCCGCATCCGCATTTAATTACTTCAGGTTGTAGTTGAGTATTAATTGCCTGAACTTCTCGGATCACGACCAAGGGGACCTCTTAATTTATCGTGCGTTGACGGCTGCTTCGCTTTTTTATCCCTCAGAGTTTTTACCATTCTCCTGCGCCACAACTCGAATCTGTTTAAGCAAGTGACTGGGGAAAAAGGGAAACATCAACCGTCTAGATATGAAGAAGTTTTTTAGCACCGGGAAAAACACTTTAAATTTTCCATTTGTGATGCTACTAACATATTTGCCACCAGAACTTAAAAAAGTTTGACACATTTTAAGTAAGCATTAATCACTAGGTATCATCAGTGTTGGGTACTTCTTTTATGTAGGTAAGGTTAAGGGTATTGCGCATAAATAAATACCTAGGTAAGGTAAAGGTACATCATTTTCCCAGTACCTACACTCAGATAAAAAAGCATCATAAACTTAAGCGTGACTTATACTTAATTTCGGATAGTATTTGTTGGGCTTGTTTTAAGAATGAATATGCTGTGCCGATCAAGAACAAGACTAAATCATTCTTAAGCCCCAAACCAACCGAAAATTTGCTTGTTTCAAGAACTTTATTCAATAAACAGTAAATTTAAAATCAAAAATTGTTCTTGTGTAGCACAAAAATCATTAAGTTAGTCATTAAAAGTATTCAATTAAAAAAACTTTGTTTTATTATCCTTAAATAAGGAATAAATAAATAAATAAAAATAAATAACTTAATTACACGAAAATCTAAAAATATATTTTCATTTCGTTCACAAACATTCTAGAGTAAGGATCAATGTACATATGAGTACAGTCAATAGCACAACGAATTTAATACTATTACCTGTTAAGAATTTAATTCTCGAAACAAGTACATTTGTACTAAAATTAAGTATGAAATTTAAAATGTTTCTGTATGTTTTGGCTGACGCTGGGTAAGAGCGAGCGTGGCCGAGCGGTTAGGACATCCGCATGCAGTGCCTGAGGTTGCGGAATCGAATCCTAGGCGAGGTATGTGATTTTTCACATAAATGTTTCGTAAATCAAAAACACCTTCTTCTTTTCCAATCTCTATATTTATCAATAATTTTGTGTAAGATTATACAAAATAAGTAATGTTAACTAATATAACAACAAAGCTATTGGTTTAGGAATTGTTCATACTTCGTTTGAGAATTACTTGTACTTGCTCGCTCAATGATTAAATCGGATTATATTTGTAAAAATAATAATAAAATCATAATTCTACGGCAAGTTTTATAAAATTTTGTAAATTCTCAATTTTTTTTATTATTAATTATTTATTTCTTTTTTGTCAGTCATGCCAATGGTTCAATACTTAGTTTGGCGTATTGTGCCTGTGTAGTCAATTTTGTGTGTACCTGTTTACGGTTAAATGTACCACGTAATTGCACCTAGGTACGTACCAATAAAATCGGTTTAAACCGAACTTAAAGCATACAGTGGACAATAGATTCCAAGAAAAATAAAAACTACTTTCATTTAAAAATTATTTTTTAAATGGAAAACCCATCAGACAAACTGTGAAAATTTTGGGTGTTTCAAATTGACAAATTGTGAACATTGTTTGTGAACAATGTTTTAGCAACGTCGTCGTGTATTAAGACTGTGTTTCAGCGAAAATATTTAAGATAAGTCCAATTATGCAGGCCATATAATTCAAAATGTCAGCAAACATCGGTTAAATGTGTTCATAGCTATACCGCCAAAACCTGTAGGTGATGGGAAAAAACTGTATAACTTTTGCCCAGGAATACCTAAATGTGCACCAAATTTATTGAATAACAAAAAAGCTCATATTATACCTTTTTGTTCGAACATAATCTGCAAACAAGAATTCTTAGACGACTGGAAAACTCTGAAATCGATAGCTTTAGAACTTCACCTTTAAAGATACTGTCAGATTTTTCTCCCAGTGCCGCAACCTCTCCGATGACCACGGCAATCACAATCCCATCTGTCTGGCCTGCAGACCTTTGGCTAACTCGCATTAAATTCGTACGAATTTCAACATTTAGCATATTAAGCGGGCACGGGTTACCTAGCCGTAACCGGTTCGCTGGCAGACTGGACTTTCCGTACGGCGGACCCGGACAGGCGGAGAGGCGGACAACGTGCGCCGGACTCTGGGCTCCGGCTTCGAATCCGTACTAAAGCTCGTCGTCTCGCTGCCGTGCACTGCCGGATACGTGTGTGTGTGTGGGCCAGTGGACAAGCGGATGTTGTGCGATGCTGTTTATGCCTTTTACATTTTCCGCCTTAATGAATTCAACGTAACAGCAGCGGCGAACGGAGAACGGAGGACGGAGGACGAGGGGACGGCAGCACACTGTGAAATTTCTAACTTCCGCTTTTTGCAAAGTTGACAACATGTCTGTCTGGCTGTCCAACTCCCCGGCTCTCCAGCGATACGGCATCATATGCGTCTTGCCCACATGTCGGCCTTGTGTGTCCTTAAAGTTGGCTTACAGTCCTGACCCATTAGTGCGCTGCTTAATTTGCCCTACGTACTTTGGGCTGATTTGTGTTGAGCTCGCTGTGCCTCTAACTGCAAGGGGATACAGTTAACTTTTCAGCAGATTGAAACCGGGCAAAGACTGCACTTAATTTCTGGAAATTTTTATTGAATAATCGAAGAAAATCAGTAAAGAAAGTACCCTTCGTTCTTGGGACTTCATCTATTTCAGCGATCAAGCCACTGCCCCCCCCCCCCCCCCCCCCAAATTGTTTTTTCCTGTAATGGTGTAAGAACTGCCACGTTAGATTCTTTTTCCCTTGACTATAATATACTTTGTGACCTCTGCGTTACTAATTTCCTGCCTTTGATTTTACGCGATTATTGCGCGTGCGCAGATGCGTATAGCCCTAGCCGATTGCAGATCCAATTCTGGGAAGAGTAAAATACTTTTCCAAAGTCTTAACCAATACAGAAGCTGGAAAGGTATGTTGAAGAGTGGCCCTTCCCCTCCTCCTGTAAATCCGACTGAAGTTCTGCAGATCTGGTGATCTGATTTTGATAAATTTATCATTGGTGATTCCTGGACCAACTAACCAGAAGATCTTCCAACTTGCCAACTTAGCTAGTATTTAAAAGATGTACTATTATTGGAGGAAACGCTTTCCGTACATTCACATACCTATATTGAGCAAAGGCTCCGCTTCAGCATTAATTAAATCCGATCCCCTTTTTCTGCAGTTTTTAAGTTTTAATAGGTAGCGTGTTGTTGAAAAAGCTTATGATCGTGCCAAGCTTGGGCTAGATCTTGGTACTATGCGTACTACTATTCTCAGTTGCGTAGCAAATCACATGTTGACACTATTTTGACATGAACACTCAGAATGATCTGCACTCGATATAGGCCAATTGGGAAAAGAGACCTCGTGATACCTTATTTGCCGTTTTATAGCTTCAAATAATACCGGATATTGATGGATTCGCTCGAGCCCCCGATTGACAGTTAATTCGCCGTGCTCAGTTTGATACTGGAAGTGTGTCAATGGTGCCAATGCAACAAATCGAATGGTATGAGAGCGGCTTTTTTTTTAATATGACCAATCGTCTCTTTTGACTGAAATGTTAAGTTTTAAATTTGTTTCAGACCCACGTTACAGGCTCCAAGGTCGTTCAAAGTGGTAACGCGGTATAGGCTGGGACTACGAAGGCTATAGGAGACAATATGCGGGAAGGAACGGTAGAAAGTCATCAGTTTGCAAGTTTGGTGTAACGGACAAAGTCAAGTAGAGATCCGGATTTTTGATATTTTTTAAAAAGCCTTGATTTTATGTTTTTTAGGTACGACAAATTTTTGGAAAACCACGGGGGCTTGAAAGAAGAGAAATAATCTAATATGGGACAAAAGCTTCCAAGGCCGGATAAATGGAGTTGTAAAATTTAAATAGTTAACAAGGGCAATTTGTAAGATTGCTTTAAAAGCCCAGCAAATATAGATCAATTTGGGTGATAAGTATCTTCAGGAAGGGAAATTGCGATGACTCTAGAAACTGTTGCAGGAGCGGCATCACTAACAAACATGAGGTCTATTCCCATTATTTTTAACAGAGTTGATTTGAGCGAGGGACGTGTCAGTTATCCAGTTGATAATATCATGACAAATGTTATGTAGTAAGAGATTAGAGTCATCACAGGACAGAGTCATCCAAGAAATATGTTGGAGGTTAAAGTCATCTATTACTATTATTTTGTCTGCATGACCGAGGGCATACATGAAAAACTCTATGGCAGATAGGTGGTTTAAAAATACTATGGAATCAGACGTTGGGGGAACATATTAGCAGATCAAAAAGATGAAAGCTTAGCCAATGCTAACTTTTACAGCAACGAATTCAATACACACATCATTAGCAATAGGAAACAAATCGGAGGAGAAATTGTTATTTACCGCGATAGGAACACCACCAGTAAAAAAAGGACGATATGTTCTAAAAGTAGAGAACTTATGAACAAAGATTTTATAGTCAGAAACTGAAGAATTAAGCCAGATCAAAGTGATGAAATCAAAGTCAAATGACGCGCTATTGGTGTGAATTTGGTGGAGTTTAAAAAAGCAACCTAGTTTTAATACCCGTTACTCGTAGAGTAAAAGGGTATACTAGACTCGTCGGAAAGTGTGTAACTGGTAGAAGGAAGCGTTTCCGACCCCATAAAGTATTTATATTCTTGATCAGAATCACTAGCCGAGACGATCTAGCCATGTCCGTCTGTCCGTCTGTCCGTCCATTTCTACACAAACTAGTCTCTCAGTTTTAAAGCTATCGGGCTGAAACTTTCCCAAAAGTCTTATATCTTTTGCAGGTAGTATAGTGACGAAGCGCACCAGGAGATTGTGCGAAGGCGACTACTATCACTGTGGACGGTAGTACACGTAGTGGCGAAGCGCGCAAGAAAGCGTGCGACGACAACTACTATATATAGCCGCAGAATTGAAAATCTGCAATTATGGTCCGATCATAACGAGTGATACACCAATCGAAAGGTACTAACTAAGAAGATTGCATACCAAGACATTCGAAATATAGATTTGTTTGGGAGAAAAAAATTAGAAAATTGGAGCTGCTGGATACGGTGGGGATAAAAGCCTCAAGCTGTTTAGCTAGTTTTGTTCTTACTGAGAATACGCGTCGAATGACACCTCATTTGTTGAAATCCGATGTTCCGTTCAAAAGTAATTCAAAAAACAAGATTTTCTTCTTCTTCCCAAAATGAAAATGTTTGTCCCTTTGTTTGTGGGTTTGTATGCATCCCATCTTAGTTTTAGGGTTTTGGAAACCTTATGGGTGTATAAAGTAGCTTGAAATAGAAAACGTTTGTTCTACGACTTTTGGAAAAACCCGCTAGTTTAGCGGAAAATCAAAAATAAAAGCCAGATTTAAAATGCTTCTAGTAGCTAAACTAATAATGCTACAGAAACGTGCTATATATCTCTGAAAAGATAATTTAATTTGCTAAATACTCTTTATATAGTAAAATTGTATGAATATTATAGATGTAGAGTTACGATAAAAAGTTATTTTTTAAAACCACTTTTTGACTATTTTCTCAAAATTGAGTCAAACGATTTCTTTTTTAATTTTATATCTTGTAGCCCTTGAAATTTCTCAACTTTTGATATATAACTCTTTTTACCCTAAAAATTACCGTTTGGAAGATATTAAGCGGTAAAAAGTGCAACTGGTTTCAGCTCCGTATACGTAATATTTCATACTTATTGGAATAAACAAGAAAAAAACCAATTTAACGAACCATAATTTTATTAAATTTTTTCAAACGGAAAGTCTGTTATGGTTTTAGGGTCCTTTACTTGCATGAAGCTAATCAAAATAGGAAACTTGATCTATTTGTTCTACCACTTTGGAAAAACCCGCTAGTTCAGCGGGAAATGTAAGAAACGACAGATTTATCTTCGAATCTGAAACTGTACAACCCTTTAGATTCCAAACTTGTGCTATTAAAATAGGTAATTGAAGCGATAAAACTTGTTATTAAAAAGTTTAATATTCATATAATATGTTTCATTCTTATTAGAATGTGAATGTAAACAGCCCATACCTTATTAGAATAAAGTTAAGCCAAAGTGGAACATGAAAGTGTGTGTTTGGTTTTTCAATAGCCAAGTCATATGGGGACGACTCTTAGTCATGGTATTGGGGTACTTAAACTCTTGTGCAAAAAAAAACTTCTGATCTCAAAGAAAAACATCTCTTAACGAGGTAAAAAGTAGTGGCGAAAGCGATTTAACAAAATTATCTGATATCAACAATTGTGACGAAAAATGATATTACATTCGATAAAATAAATAAACTATATTAAATTTATGTATTCGGCTCGCTACAACAGAAAATTTACGTGTAGGTAAATAAATATTTACTGTTGCGGGTCGAAATCATAAATATTATATAGTTTATTTATTTTATCGAATGTAATATCATTTTTCGTCACAATTGTTGATATCAGATAATTTTGTTAAAGGCGCTTTCGCCACTACTTTTTACCTAGTTAAGAGGTGTTTTTCTTTGATATACATATACACGAAGAAATGGAAATCTACTGTGATGGTCCGATCGTTGCGAGCGATACATCAATCGAAAGGTATCGCAAAAACTAAAAGGATTGCATACAGAGTTAAAAAAATCAATCAATCAATTCGAAAACTCATTGGTCTTGTTGTAATCCCACTTAAAAAACGCTTCGAGTGACACCTTCTTAAAACTATACGCAAAACAAGATTTTGGCGGACTTCTCAAAATGAAAATTTTACTTTGCTTGCCAGTTTGTCCCAAAACTTTATTTTTAAAAAACTTTAGTTCTACCACGCTAAAAAAAACTCGCTAGTTTGATGGGAAAACAGCTATAAAGAGCTTAATTTCGTACACCTTCTAAAGCTACATGCTTGTGGTATATGTCGTTAGAAAGGCATTTTAAAATGCTGTGTACGCTTGTCTGAATACCATCGTTTAAAAATGATGCGTGCCGAATGTAAATAATTTAGAAAGTGGATTTATATAATAGATCATATAATACATCTTCGTAACAAAAGTTGATATCAGAACTTTTGTTGGTTGAAGGTGCGATCGTCATTAGATATTTACCTAGTTAAGACGTGTTTTTGTTTAATCTGATAGTCGGGACCGTCGACTATAGCGTTTTCTCCTACTTATAGGTAAAATGTCAATAAAAAACTTGCAAAAAACAAAACCACAAAACAAATAACGTTGCCCACTTATTCAAAATCCAATTACGAAAGTGGACCTTTTGTTGGCCTTTTAGTTGTTTTCAAAATAAGGAAAGGTATAGTCGAGTGCCTCGGTTATTAGATACCCGTTACTCAGCTAAGGGGAGCAAATGGGAGATGGAGATGTACAAGCAGCAAGCGGTATTGTAAAGCACCACCTACTCGTGTTTTAAATATATGTTAGTGTGGGGGCAGACAGATTTATGCGTTTTGGTCACTCGATAGGTATTGACGAAACCAAAATATATAAGTTAAAATCGTAGCTCTAAAACTGAAGGAGCCACATTTTTCGGCGGTTCGTAAGCGTTAGAGTGGGCGTGTCACATTAGCGTAACGAATCTAAGGATTCTAAATCTGATCTCCCAACTCTCTATAGTTTCCAAGATCAAAGCCTTTACATGGACAGGTGGACATGACTAGATCAACTCGGCTAGTAATCCAGATCAAGAATATACCTACTTTAGAGGGTTGGAAACGCTGTCTTCTGCCATTTTTGCCTCACCTGATGGCATCAGGCGCCAACTGGGGAGAAATCGAATAACAGATATCAGGTAATTCGAGGCATTCGACTATAGCATTCTTTCTTTTTAGATATTATGTTAAGTGTAAAAATCAAAATTTCAATAGGAATTAAAATTATTTTTGCCAAGAAGATCCCTTTTAACGATTTACTTCTGGAGAAGTTCGCAAGGTAAAAATGTTTTCACGATTGTGGTTGGATAGGTTGGCAATTTAAAAATAAGCTGCGAGGGCTTCTTGGGTAAACATGATAAAAGGTCCCCGTAGTGCCACCAAGGCAAGGTGGGGTCCCTGTCTTACGCCCCTTTTTCACGGATCCGGACAATAATTCCAGTGCATTGTTTGCACGGCGAGTCCCCATCCGCCACAGCAGCAACAATGAAAAACTTCAGAAGCTGAATCAGAGAACATTAAGAATTAAAGTAAAGGGGTAGAAACTTTAGTATCATCATATCATACAATATCATAAAAAAGTGTCATTTTATTTATAAATCAAGAATGTAATATTACAATAGTATTAACAAGACCATAAAATATAGCCAAGAAGTGAGAAATGGATTTTTAAAAACTTACATGGATCAAAACCACATCCAAAAAAAATCTTTGAATCTCAATTTAATAAGTGTGGGTGAAAATGACACTATACCTACGATAACATTTTTGTGATCAATATGATCCTAAATATGTGTCAAAAGTAAAATACATCTTATTTGACCCTAAACAGTGTCAATTTGACAACAACCGTGGTTAGTTGCATACCGATAAACCGGTTGTTTTTTATTGATCGAACTGTGCTCAAGTATTGGTTATCCTGGAATTTGAACTTAACACCCGTGGGATACTTTGTACGAAAGACCAATTGGTAAGAGGTCTGCCTCTGATGCGAAGGGTCCCCGGTTCAAGTACGCGCCGATGCAAAGTACGCTGTAAGATTTTTAAGAATAATATCTAACATTTCCTTACCAATTGTAATAACAAGGTTGTATTTAAAACGTTTTCAGATTTCAAATAAAAAAGAAATAAATAAGTATGTCACGCACAGGACTCTAACCAATTTGGTTGTATTTGCAACTACAACTGTAAAGGGGAGAAAATTAAATTGACAAATGAGAGATCCAACAAAATCCATCTGCATCACCGGCAGGGGTCGTATAGTCCATTAAGAACCGGAATAATTCCGGCTCCAAATTTTCTGCTTCTAATAAAAGTTTTAGAAAATGTTGTTGTTTTTTTTGGGTATTTTCTAAAATTCAGTTTCTATATTGCAAAACTTGTCTGTTTTTTAGAAAAGAACTCCATTTATTTTAAAATTATACTCGCCATTAAAGCAAAATAATAGGCAATTTTCTAAAAGCAAAGGCATTTTTTGTGGTTTTCGTCTTTTGTACTTACACAATTTTAAATTCAAACTGCAGTTGAATTTTCCGAGGTTCACTGTGTTCGCGCTGTATAATGTGATACAGATACATATGTATGGCATTTTTTCCATTGCTCGATTGGCCAAATTATTATACGACCACAAGAACACGTTGAAAACAAAATACAATGAAACGCAACAGCAGGATTAGTCCAAACATAAGAAACATGGGAAATAACTAACCAACATCAGCGAAAATCAGCAATATCAATAACAAACGGCGCAACACCACCAAAAACATCAGCAACATGAGCAACAACATCGCAGCAACAATCAGCATACATAAGCCATACTAGCAGCAGCAACAGCAACCTCCATTGCTGGCATGAAAGAAAAATATTAAAATAAATTTGAATAAAAATGTCTGCAAAGATTAAATTGCCGTTGCCATGGGCCGACGTCGTCTGCAATTCCCAGACGTTTCCCTTAACACCCTTAGTCGTCTCGTCTCGATTGCAACTGCTCGTTTGGCTTATTGTTGCCGCTTTTTGCCGGTGTTCGCTGGGCTGGCAAAAATAATTCTTATCCGTTGCGGATTTCGCGCTGCCCCAGGAACAACATCCTCATCCCCATTTCCTCGCCCTTTGGCAACTTCTTAATTTGTTTATTTGTTGCCCTTTGCTGGCGTCCTTCCCTCATCGCATCCACCTTTAAACAATTCCATTTACATGCGGCGACAAATTTTCTGTTTTTATTACTTTCATTGTCAGCTTTCCTTCGCGGCCGCTTTTTGGGTCACCTCATGGCCACGTCGCGGTCGCCCGCCTCTCTGGGTTCTCAAGAAACTCCCCCAAACGGATGGAAAAGTAGCCGCTGGGCATTTGATGCGCCCGCGGCTGGGCAATAACAATAAATAAGTTAATTTGAATACAATAAACACAATCGAGACTGTCAGCAGCAGCAGTGGCGGGCGAACAGTAAATTGGAAGTCGGGAAGGGCCTTCACAAATTTTAATTAGCACTCAAAAAAAAAACGTTCTCGGTCTATAAAAATGAGCCAAGTTTTGTATTGCGAAACTCTTTTCGTCTCGAAAAATAAAATTAATGCCTAATAACAAGCAGTTTTTCATGATTTTTATAAAATATCTCGAATGATATTTAAAGCTTATGTAATTTGGTACATTTTAGGTACATTTTTGCTTAGGAATATAAAAGATCAACATTTCAAATATCAAAAATTCTCGTACTGAGACTCCAAACAAACTATTATAGTAGTATAAACTGCTATATTTTATTAAAACACCTTATTAAAACTTGACCGTTCTCATTCACTTCTTATTCGGAATTGCTCGGCTTAACATAGCGTCGGTTTTACATTCGATAACTTAAAGATGGCTGCGATCAATATCGACACTTAACATTTTAGCAGAGTTGCCAGGTTGGCCACTTTACAACAGGAGATACTTTTAGATGCTAACGACTATTAAACAGCTAGCCGCAAATACTAGTTGCTATAAATTTACATTAAAAAGTTATTCTTAATTATACTAATATCCAGTCACTTATCCTACTACAATTCGGCCATCCTGACCGGTTGATCACCTGATCAAGATATATTGATTTAAAAGTTATGCTTATTTTATCTTTATAATATATGTGTAGCAAGCAGACACACACACACACACACACACATACATATCCCTAAGCATCTGTTCTACATTAAGTTAGGTCACACTATTATTAAACACATACATACATCCCTGTTACTCTTAAGAAACACTATGCTTGTCTCACTCCCTCATACTGTGTACCCCCAACGCTTGTAACATAGGTTAAGCCTGTACAAATCTGCACAATAAAGATCACTTTTGCTGCGACCGCCGAACAAGAAAGTGCCGTCTACAATTTCAGAAGTGGGATTACCGCGAAAAATTTTTTCTCGCGTCCCTAACTCTGCCTACGAGCAAAATAAAGCAAAAGCTATTACTTGAGTTATTTAAAATTGTGCGTAATCATGGACACCATCGCTGCAGACAACTACACAGCATCAGAACTTCGATGTTGGCTGGAAAAACTTGGGTTGCCGAAAAGCGGCACCAAGGCAACACTAGCAGCGCGGTTGAATGGTGTGCCCCCCGAAGCCCGAGGAGATTGTCCAGTGCTGGACCCGAAGGACATGACCGACATTGAAGCTGGGCCTGAGGAAAGGTCAAATAGTGCTGCAGTTCAAGGAACCGATCAGGACGATGTCGGGGCTACATCGCTGGATGCCCAAAACAACGACGAAACCGCCAACAACAACATGTGCGTTCCAGAAATTTCCATGCAATTGGAATCTCTGAAGCGCCATTTAGAAGTCGTCCAATTGGAAAATGAGTTTCTCAAATTGGAAGTTTCCCGGCGTCAGCCATGGAATAGAGTGACCGCACCTTCGACGAGCAATTTGCCAGAAATCCAGAACAATGTTTCCACACCAAATCAAACCAATGTCACCCTATCGGATTTGGAGAATATTGTTGCAGAGGCTGCCAGGCCTAATACAGCCATTTTTAACAACAATTCTTTGGTGACCATGGTTAAGGAAATGCTTCCACCTTTCGACGGTGCTGTTAACAGCAAAGTGCCAGTTAACACGTGGATCGCACAGCTCAACGCGATCATAAAAATGTACAAGCTGAGAGAAGACATAACGCGCATACTGGTTATGTCAAAGTTGAAAGACCGCGCTCAAATTTGGTTGCACTCTTCTGAGAACTTTCTGTCCTTGCCAGTCCAGGACCTGTTAACTCAACTCGCAGAGGCTTTTCAGTCAAAAGAGAGCAAGATAATGTCCAGACGCAAGTTCCAGGAGCGAAAGTGGCAACCAGCTGAAGACTTTGCTACGTACTTCAACGACAAGACCCTGTTGGCTGCACACATCCGGATAGACGACGAGGAATTAATCGACAGTATCATCGAAGGAATACCGGATACTCTTCTACGGCAACAGGCACACATGCACTGTTTTAATTCGTCTGCCCAGCTGTTGCAGGCATTCTCCAAAGTAACATTGCGGAAACCATCTCTCGCATTTGGACGCCACAAAGACGTTTCCGGAAATCAGCCCGGACCCGCTGTAAGATGCTTCAACTGTAACTCCGTGGGTCATTTCGCGGCCGACTGCCGCAAGCCTAAGCGCGCGTACGGCGCTTGCTACGGTTGTGGAAGCTTGGAGCACCTGATATCTCATTGCAACGAGAAGAAGAACGCAACCAAAAATGAATATGTGAGACCGTTTAAAATTTACTTTAATTCGCAGCCTAATCAGTGCCTATTTACAGAATGCCTAATCGATTCTGGGAGTCCAATTAGTTTTACGAAGTTATCCTGTGTTGAAAACATTCTAAGTAGTAGCGTCATTAACGTTAATGAAAACAACTTTTCGCATTACTTTGGCTTGAACCACAGCCCTTTAGATATACATGGAAAGATGTCATGTTTTGTTATTATGAATAAAGTAAAGTTTAATTTCGAATTACTAATTGTGGCAAACAAATCGATGGCATATAGCACTGTTTTGGGAAGAGATTTTATGAACATTTGTAACTTTAAGATTGTTAGGGAAAATGATTGTTCAAATGATAGTTTTGCTAATGATCGTTCAAATGATAGTTGTGTTGATGATCGTTTACAGGATATTTGTTCAAAAGATAGTTACTTTGCAAATGATCGCTCAGATGATAGTAATAGTGAGAAGGATAGCAGTTTTAGAATTTATTGCTCAAATGTTGGTCAGATTAGAAACGATTGTGCTACTGATAGCTGTGAGAAAGATGATTGTCTAAATGATAGTATTAAGGTTTATTGTGGTTACAAAGAAACACAAAGTGATTCGTGTAAAATGATAGAGTCAAGTCAAAATTTAAGTGTCCAGCCGAGCGATCATTTCGAGTCAGAAATTATGTCAATTGAATACCCTGATCCAGCCGAATGCAACCTGTTAAATGTTAGCGATAAGTGTGAGTTTGCGTTAAGAAAAAAACTGATAGATATTTTTGATAAGTTTTATACGAAACCGGAACGGCCGGAGATCCCCTTAGTAAAATGGGAAATGAAACTGAATTTTGATACAACTAAACCGTTCAATTACCCTCCAAGGCGTCTATCATACGCAGAGAAAAGTCAAGTTCAAAATTTATTAGACGATTACATAAAAAACGGTATTATTCGAGTAAGCGAGTCTGAGTATGCATCACCTATAGTTCTAGTAAAGAAAAAGTCTGGAGAATTAAGAATGTGCGTAGATTACCGAACCCTTAACAAAAACATGCTTAAAGATAACTACCCTACCCCCTTAATAGATGACCTTATTGATAAACTGTCTGAAAAAACTATTTTTACCAAGTTAGACCTTAAAAATGGGTTCTTTCACGTGCACATGCATGAGGATTCAATCAAGTATACCGCTTTTACAACACCTATGGGTCAGTATGAATGGCTTAGAATGCCGTTTGGTTTACGAAACGCACCAGCAGTTTTTCAAAGATTTGTGAACAAAATCTTTGCCGATTTGGTTAAAGAAGATAAGGTTTTAATTTATATGGATGATATTTTAATAGCAACGAAAGATAGTAAGAGTCATATGGAGATATTAACGGAGGTATTTAAACGACTGGTAGATAACAAGCTTGAGCTTAGGTTAGACAAGTGTGAATTCCTTCAAAGAGAAATAAAGTATTTAGGATATATAATATCGGGAGAGGGTATTAAACCTGATTCGAAAGGTATGCAAGCAGTAAAAGACTTCCCTGTACCGACAAAAACGCATGAGGTTCAAAGTTTTCTTGGACTGTGCTCCTATTTCAGACGCTTTGTCAAAGATTTCTCAACAAAAGCAAAGCCGTTGTATGATCTTGTAAGAAAGGACAGAAAGTTCGAATTTGGTGCGAAAGAGTTAGAGTGTTTTGAAATATTAAAAGTAAATCTTTTGGAAGCCCCTATTCTGGCCTTGTACAATCCAAAAGACCCAACAGAGTTACATTGCGATGCTAGCGCCCTAGGTTTTGGTTCAATTTTAATGCAGAAAAAGAAAGATAGTAAGTTTCACCCCGTATTCTATTTTTCCAAACGCACGACGGATGTGGAGGCGAAGTACCACAGTTTTGAATTAGAAACGCTCGCTGTAGTTTACTCGTTACAACGCTTTAGAATCTATCTTCAAGGAATACAGTTCAAAATAGTTACAGATTGTAGTGCTCTTACCCTGGCGTTAAATAAAAAGGAATTATGCCCAAGAATTGCCAGGTGGGCACTTTTTCTTCAAGATTATGACTACACTTTAGAACATAGAGCCGGCAAGCGTATGCAACATGTCGATGCACTTAGCAGGAACACACACATACTGTCAATCGATTCTAATTCATTTGAAGAAAACTTAGTTATATGTCAAAGTAGAGATGAGAAAATTAAAAGTATAGCTGAGAAACTTCAGGAAACAGAATTAAAGGATTATGAGATGCGGAATGGAATAATTTACAGAAAAAAGGATACGAATAGTCTTTTATTTTATGTGCCAAGCGAAATGGAAAGCCACGTTCTTTTTAGTTACCATGATCAGTTAGGACATGTTGGAATAGATAAGATGGTAGAAGTTATCTCAAAAAGTTACTGGTTCCCCAAAGTTCGTGAAAAATGCAAGCGGCACATTAATAATTGTTTGAAATGTATCGCCTATTCTGATAAGTCTGGTAAAGACGAAGGTTTCCTTCATAGCATCCCCAAAGTAAGCATTCCCTTTGATGTCATACACATAGACCATTATGGCCCGGTAGACAAGAGTAGAGCTAACAAACACGTACTGGTGATTATAGACGCATTTACAAAGTTTGTAAGACTTTATCCGGCAAAAACTACAAAGTCTAGGGAAGCAATAGTAGCATTAAAGGACTATTTCAGGTCGTATAGTAGGCCGCGATGCGTGATTTCAGACCGTGGGACATGCTTCACTTCTAAAGAATTTCATGACTTCTTAGAAGAAAACGAAGTGAAACACATTAAGATAGCCACTGGATCGCCGCAGGCTAATGGGCAAGTCGAAAGAGTTAATAGAAGCATAGGACCCATGATCGCTAAATTGACTGATCCAGACAAGGGATTGTTCTGGGATACAGTTTTAGAAACAGTTGAACACGCACTTAATAATACGATTCAAAGATCAGTTAGTCAGCACCCAAGTCAAGTCTTATTCGGAGTGTCTCAAAAAGGAAAAGTTATAGATAGCTTAAAAGAGAAATTAGAAGAGTTAAATAAAGATAGAGAAAGTAGGAATTTAGAAGTAATTAGAGAAAAAGCTACTCAGAGCATCGAGAAGCTGCAAGAATACAATAAGTTACGCACAGACCTTAAGAGAAAGATTGCTAAAGAATACCAGACGGACGATTTAGTAATGATCAAAAACTTCGATTCTCATGTAGGCGTATCCAAAAAACTAATTCCAAAATTCAAAGGCCCTTACAGAGTGACAAAGGTTCTTCGTAATGATAGGTATGTCTTGGAGGATGTTGAAGGTTTTCAACAATCGAGGCTTCCTTATAAGGGAGTTTGGGCAGTAGCAAATATACGACCATGGATTAATAATGCAAATAGTTAAGAGATCAGGAGCTCTCTGGTCAGGATGGCCGAATTGTAGCAAGCAGACACACACACACACACACACACATACATATCCCTAAGCATCTGTTCTACATTAAGTTAGGTCACACTATTATTAAACACATACATACATCCCTGTTACTCTTAAGAAACACTATGCTTGTCTCACTCCCTCATACTGTGTACCCCCAACGCTTGTAACATAGGTTAAGCCTGTACAAATCTGCACAATAAAGATCACTTTTGCTGCGACCGCCGAACAAGAAAGTGCCGTCTACATATGGTTACATAAGTTAAATTTCTTGTTATAAATTACATTACCCATCGACGTCTTCTAATAAAAATCTGTCATTGCGCATCGCTTTTGCAATCTTATATGGTCCTTTATGTTTGGGAATCACTTTTCTAGCAGTCAAAACAGTCGAGTCAAAATTTTTCACCATTACATAGTCTCCTTTTTTATACCCTTTTACCTTTACACGTCTTTTATTACAATCTTGAACTTGTTTTTGGTGAGTTGCGGCTTTTTTTCATATCTGTGCTAAACTATCTAATTTTGTATTTTCATTTATGTCCTCTAGCTTTTCCTTAAGTTCACCAACAAATTTTCCTTTTTGTTCTACTCCAAACAGCATTTTACTCGGAACTTGTCTTATACTTCTGTACAACGTATTATTAAGAGCATGTTCTATTTTATCTATAATATTGTCCCAGTATACACCTTTACTTTGATCAACTAATTTTGCTATCATTGGTCCAAGGCTCCTGTTAATCCTTCGAAGTCCTTACACTCAGGGAAAAACGCCGTGCTAAAAAGAAGTACAAACAGGCTTGACTTAAGAACGATTTAATGCTGAACTTTTTGAGAACGTTCGTACTGAAAAATTCTTAAATTGAGTACAATTTGGATTCAAATAAGATTTTTTAAAGGTGACAATGTCGGAAAAAATTTGTGTGAAAAAGAGAAAAATATGGCTAAAATGCATGTTTCTAAGCATTTTCAAAAAATCATAAAAAATATAAGCAAAATGATTTTTGAAAAATTCTTTTTGCAGTTACTATTATTTTTGTTTGAAGAAACTTTTTGCATCAAAAAATTTAAGTTTTCAAGTCGAGGAAAAAAGTTCAAAAAGGACATTTTCACACAAATTCGTCCTTTTCAATAAGTACTGAATGTGTTAAGAAATGTATTGTATCATTCAAACGGCATTTAAATTACCTTTCCATTGATGCCAAAGCTAACAAGATGTAAGTTCAAATTATGAATATATTTAACTTTTTTTTTGTGAAAATACTTTTGACCACCCTTGTATATACAATAAACAATGGAAAATCGTATCTTAAATTTAAGTATATATAGAAACTATAAACATGTGAAATAAAATTTAAGCCAAAACAATAGCTTCTTAAGCGTATATAGAAAATGTAAAATAAAAATGTAAAATAAAATGAATATCAAAACAATAGCTTCCTAAGCGTATGTAACAACTGTAAAATAATCATGTACAATAAAATGTAAACCAAAACAATAACTTCCTAAGCGTATAAAAGTTTCTGAAATTGAGTTTTACCATACCTTGTTTTAAGAATGGGGGATCCAGTATTAAGAACTAACAGTTCTTAGGTCTGGCATGATGTGATCTTAATATAATAATTATTCCTGCTTAACTTAAAATGTATATTGTCTTAATTTAAAAATGAAATATTCTTGAACTTAGTATTTTTACTTTAGCTTCAAGAGTATAATTTACTGGGTTTAGTAATTGTTTGTGCTTAAATCAAGACTAAAATTTTCTTAATTTATTAATAAATCGCACTTATTTCAAGTATATATATGTCTAGACTTAAGAATACTTTATTATTGTTTTGAGAAAGCTCCATACTTGATTTTAATCCTCAGCGTTCTTAAGTCGTACTGAAACCAAGAATTTGCGGACTTGAAAATTCGTGCTTGAAAGAAGTATTTTGTTCTTTGGTTCTGTATTTTCCATGCTTGGCGAAGTTTTGATACCGAAAATACTAGGTTCAAGCACGAAATACTTGATTTTTTTTCTGAGTGTAGATGTAAAACAACTACCACGATCTGAAATTATGCATTTTGGCCTACTGTATGCCCCAAAGTAATCTTTTAATGCCGTTATTACCTCCCTAGTACTTGTTGATTTAGTTGAATATAGTCTTTCAAATTTTGTAAATCCGTCAACTACCAAAAAAATATGCTTTTTTGCTCTTGACGAGTCTACTGTACCATAATGGTCAATGTGTATTAACTTGAATGGTTTGCTTCCCTTGGAAATACTGTTCAAAAAACCTTCTCTTTTACCTGATTTTGGTGAAAACGCTACACATTTTAAACAATTTTCTATATGCGCAACGCACTTCTCTTTTTAATTTGGAAACCAATACGTTTTTGAAATTATGTCCATCATTTTATCTCTTCCTATATGTCCTATTTCGTTATGGTATTTATATAGTACCTGATCTCCCATTTCTTCTGGCACGTAAAAAAGTATCCTATTGTCATTTGCTTCTCTGTACACTACACCATTTCTCGTTTCAAATAACTTAAGTTCTGCTTTCTCTAAAACGGGTTTAAGCTTCTTAATTCTTAAATCTTTTCCTTGACAAATGTCTAAATTTTCCTCAAAGCTCTTGGTTTCCACTATTGGAATATTATTATACCTGCCCTTTCCAGCCCTGTGACTTATCTCAAGATCATAGTTTTCCATCTCCAAGGCGCATCTTGATATCTTTGGGTTAAGTTCTGCTTTATTAAGTGTTAACTTAAGTGCAATACAGTCGGTTGCCAGTCTCACAAATCTACGAAGAGCATAAATAACCGCCAAAGTCTCGAGTTCAAAGCAAGGAAGAACGCTATAGTCGAATACCTCGACTATCAGATACCCCTTACTCAGCTAAAGGGACCAAAGGGAGATATGCAAGCACCAAAGCGAGATTAAAATCCGCCACCTACCGGCGGTAGACAGATTTAAGCGTTATGGGCGTTAGAGTGAGCGTTGCACACTTTTTTTTTGATCAATCGATTGGTATTGGCGAGACCAATACATTTCAGTTAAAATTTTTTATCTAGCATGAAAGTTGTGGGCGTCACAGGCTTATGCGGTTTGTGGGCGTTAGAGTGGGCGTGGCAAACTTTCTTTTGAGTCAATCGATAGGCATTGATAAGAACAATACATTTCAGTTAAAATTTGTATTCTAGCATCAAAACTGTAGGAGCCACAGTTTTTGGCGGTTTGTGGGCGTATGAGTGGGCGTGGCACTCTGCTGAAACAAACTTGCGCTGCGTCTGAATCTCAGGAATCTGCATGCCTAATCCCAGTATTGTAGCTTGTATAGTTTCCGAGATCTCAGCGTTCATACGGACAGACGGACATGGCTAGATCGACTCGGCTAGTGATCCTGATCAAGAATATATTTACTTTATGGGCTCGGAAACGCTTCCTTCTACGTGTTACATACTTTCCGACAAATCTAGTATACCCTTTTACCCTACGAGTAACGGGAATAAAAATATATTAAGCTTAAGCTAGTAACAATTTTTAAGTATTAAAATTTTATGTCGCCCATTTCTTTTTACTGCCAAAGCTTTCCGAAGCTAACTTTCTTTCTTGTTGATGTTTTTTTCCAATATTTAAAAACAGGTAGGTTTTTCTACATCCACCTCCACAGATCTTTCTTTTAAAACCTCCCTATACATTTTCCTACCTTCTACCAATTAGATTACTACCAGAGTTCTGTAACAAATTGCCACGAACAGATGTCGCTGCAGTGCAAGCAAGAACGACGCTTCATATTCCACCGCCACGATATCGAAATGCACCAAAAAAAATTAAGGAGATAGGATTCCAATAATCCTAATGGATCATCACTACTATTGAATTTTGGGATACTCAAGAATTCGCGTCTCTTGTAGGCTCTATTGATACATAAATAAGAACTTCAACTTAAGAATACTCTTAGAATTTCGAATTTTATTTGTAGCGATTGCCTTGCCAACAGTGCTGTACAAGGTTGTGATCTCTTTTTTGTAGGTTCGAGGTTTTAGCACTTGTTTCCTTCCAGCGAACCTCTTCTGGATCTGTCGATCCAGGCGACATGGCCAAAAAGGAGAAAATAATAACAAGGAACAAGTAAAATTAATGTGACAGTAGATTTGGATCTCTGGGGCTCTCGCATCTGACAGATTTCACGCTTACGATATCGTTTGTAGTAGCCCACCGTCGATCCAGTCCATCACGTTTTGCACCGATTAGTGTTAATGGACGATAAGAAATTTGGGGTTCTAGAGATGCTTCCGTTGGGCGATTGCTTCTGGGAATGTCAAGAATTTCGTGATAAGTTATAATCATAAATTCCAGCCAAACTAGGAGCGCTCCGTAAATCTGATCAAATACCATACCATAATACTGATAATTTTCGAGGGGCTTGATGAATGACTGCCGCTTTGATCTTCACTTGTACTTTCTTTTCCTGATCGTTGCACGGGTTCCTGTCTTGACCTTCGGTTCTTCATTCGCTCCTGCCTTCGCAGCTCCTCTGGCTGATCCCTTTGACGCTCCACTGGCTCTGGCTCTGGGTACCGCCTTAGGTACAGGTTTGCCTCCAGATTTGGGTCGTGGCTTAGCTCTGGCCTTTGGTCCCACCTTTAGCCCAACCTGGATAGTATCTTTTGGACCTGTCCGAAGTCTCTGTTGAACAATTGCCGGAAGTGAGCATTTCTTGGATGAGAAGATGTTCGGCCGGGCTTCCTTCTAGGTTTTCTCTCCTCCTGCAAAGGTTACACTCTTCCTGCAAAGGTGTAGAGTCCTCTTCCGTGGGAATTGATGGGGAAACGGTTCCGGCCTTCCTTCTATTTTTACTGGCCGGTTTTTCATCTGTAATACTCACCAACGAGTTCTCGTTACACTCATGTACAAGTGGGATCGACAGAAGCCCCTTTCGCTGCGATATATTCCGCCTACGCCTTGGCTTTGACGATGCTGTCTTGAACCCCGACGGGGGCTTTGGTACGGTAGCGACTACCGGCTCATCATTTTTCACCTCCTCCTCCCTGTAACATTAATAAGGTGTATACAATTTAAATTAGTTGAAGTAAATTAGTTGAAGACATGATTGCCTTCCATTAAACGAATGGATATGAAAACTATCTACAGACGAGTAATGCAACGTTCAAAGGTTTACCCATGCCTCGGTTAAAAGAAAATTGTTCACTAAATTGCATACTTCATTCTTTATAAATTATATAGCTAAAAGGATTTTATAATATTCAATCTTAAATTCGCGCTTAATTTATCGATTTACCTTCTCGTAGAAACAGTAAATAGGCGCACGATTTTTAAGTAGTTGTACCGACGGATGTTTGTAAATGATCTAGAACCGATTACTGTATTGAAACTGTATTGTTTTATATAAAGTTTTTGGTTTTTGGACGACTTTTTGTTAGGTTGAATACTAGGCCTAAAGGTGTAAGCGCGTACGATGCTAAGTTGTGACTGGTATTAAACATGTTAGATATTTACAGAGTGAATAAGAAACGCTTGCTATATTTTATTTTTTTCTTCTTCGGCTCGCCGAATCTACCTTCCTTTGTTTCTTTATTTTCCAAAACTTAATACTTTAACTTACTTTTCACTGTCATTTTGTTAAAATATGTTTTTTTTACTGAGCGACGTGTGTTATTTCGATAATAAATGAAAACTGGCATTAAACATGTAACCATTTAGAGAGAGAATAAAAAATTCTTGCTATGTTTATTTTTGTTCCAGGGTTTGTATTCCTTAAAGCCGAAATAGAAAGTAAAAAAAATATTAAAACAATACCCACTGACTTCACGAATTGTCTTCGGTGTTTTTTGATATAATATTCAACTCTTGGGAGCATCAGCATTTTTATACCCGTTACTCGTAGAGTAAAAGGGCATGCTAGATAAAAAATATTAACTGAAATGTATTGGTGTCGTCAATACCTATCGATTGATCCAAAAACAAATTTGCCACGCCCACTCTAACGCCCATAACGCTTAAATCTGTCTACCGCCGGTAGGTGGCGCATTTTAATCTCGTTTTGCTGCTTGCATATCTCCATATCCCTTTGAGTAACGGGTATCTGATAGTCGAGGTACTCGACTATAGCGTTCTTCCTTGTTAATGTTTTAGAACTTTGAATAGAATTTGATCAAAATCGGACGACCTATCTGCCGTAGAATCATTCAAAGGATTAAGGAGAAAATAAGAGGATCAAATTTTAGCTTCGTTGATCCTAATATTTTTCTGTAGTCTGGGATTTATATTTTTATACACGTTACTCGTAGAGTAAAAGGGTATACTAGATTCGTCGGAAAGTATGTAACAGGCAGAAGGAAGTGTTTCCGACCCCATAAAGTATATATATTCTTGATCAGGATCACTAGCCGAGTCGATCTAGCCATGTCCGTCAGTCCGTCTGTCCGTCTGTCCGTATGAACGCTGAGATCTCGGAAACTATGAGAGTTACAATACTGGGATTAGGCACGCAGATTCCTGAGATTCCTGCGCAGCGCAAGTTTATTTCAGTAGAGTGCCACGCCCACTCTAACGCCCACAAACTGCCCAAAACTGTGGCTCCTACAGTTTTGATGCTAGAAAAAAAATTTTAACTGAAAGGTAATGTTCTCATCAATACCTATTGATTGACACAAAAAAGTTTGCCACGCCCACTTTAACGCCCACAAACCGCGAAAACCTGTGACGCCCACAATTTTTATGCTAGTTAAAAAATTTTCATCAATACCTATCGATTGACACAAAAAAAAATTTGCCACGCCCACTCTAACGCCCATAACGCTTAAATCTGTATACCGCCGGTAGGTGGCGCATTTTAATCTCGCTTTTCTGCTTGCATATCTCCATTTAGCTGAGTAACGGGTATCTGATAGTCGAGGTACTCGACTATAGCGTTCTTCCTTGTTTTAATTTCAAAATTACGATTTAGATGGTATAACTAGTGATACATATTAGCAAGACCCATCTCGTAGATTGTGACCTTGTCGAGGTGATAAACGAGGTGATAAAACAAGGAAGAACGCTAAAGTCGAGTACCTCGACTAACAGATATCGTTACTCAGCTAAAGGGCCCAAAGGGAAATGGAGATATGCAAGCAGCTAAGATTGATATGCCCCACTTACCCGCGATCTTAATATATGGTTATGTGGGCATTAGAGTGATTTAAGCGTTATGGGAATTAGAATGGTTATGTGGGCGGTAGACTGATCTAAGCGTTATGGGCATTAGAGTGGGCGTGCCAAACTTTTTTTGAATCAATCGATAGGTATTGACGAGACTAATACATTTCAGTTAACATTTTTTATCTAGCATGAAAATTGTGGGCGCCACAGGCTTAAGCGGTTTGTGGGCGTCAGAGTGGGTGTGGCATATTCGCGCAACAAACTTACGCTGCATACAAGGCTACGAAATCTAAATCTGAGATCCCAATTCTCTATCTTTGATAGTTTTCGAGATATCCACGTTCATATTTACGATTTGTTGAAGTTTGTGGGCGGTTTGTGGGCGTTAAAGTGGGCGTGGTAAACTTTTTTTGGGCCAATCGATAGGTATTGATGAGAACAATATAGAAACAATCTCAGGAATCTGCATGCCCAATCCCAGTATTGTAGCTTTTATAGTTTCCGAGATCTCAGCGTTCATACGGACAGACGGACATGGCTAGATCGACTCGGCTAGTAATCCTGATCAAGAATATATATACTTGAATCGGAATCGCTTTCTTCTGCTTGTTACATACTTTCCGACTAATCTAGTATACCCTTTTACTCTACGAGTAACGGGTATAACAAGAGAAAACGCTATAGTCGACGGCCTCGACTATTAGATACCCGTTACTCAGCATAAGGTAGTACGAGAGGGATTGAGATATGCTTAAAGGAACTCTGCTTTTTTTACTAACACTTGGCCTACATCGCCAACTAGCCTATAGCGCCCCTAGCGGCTTGGTGGCGTATTAGTGAAAACAGCTTATTTGCTGCATGTGGTGTGCAATCTCGATTGAATTACAAACTATTGGTTATTAGTTGGCTATAACTTTTTAATGACTGGTCCGATTTCATCAATTTTTGGCATGTATTTTTGAAAATGATAATAAAAACAAACTCTAATTTAAATCTTTACAAAGTATTGAAAATGGTCGGCGCTAGACGAGTTTAGGTGTTATAGTCGTTTGTTGTGGTGTGGAGTGCGCGTGGCACCCTGCTGAAACAAACTTGCCCAAGAAGCCCAAGAATCTGCATGTCAAGTCCCAACACTCTAGTTCTTATACTTTCCGAGATCTCAGCGCTCATACGGACAGAAGGACAGACAGACATGTTTGGACCGACTCGACTAGTGATCCTGATCTTGGGGTAGCATACCCTTTTTCCATACGAGTAACTAGTAATCACGTTTTTTTCCCATGTTAATAGTGACGCAAACACTTTACGGCATTCACAAGCGCCAGCGGTCCAATTCATCCGATGTATACCTAGACTGGCAAGAGCTAGTTGTTCTAAAGTAGTTTTCCACCACATGTGGCTTGTTGTTTATAGGGGTCAAAAGGAGTAGCCCAGAGCAATTCAATTAGAAACTGAGAATCAAATATTATAAACACTGGCTTGTTAGTTGGTCAGTGATTATTCTCTTGCGAATTTCTTCATGCTCTGCACTCCAAACAAAATTAGTGTGAGAAAATCCAAAGGCTTCAACAATTGTAAAAACCTCAAAGTGTAAAAACTTATTTCGGTGGTGGTAAAGACAAAAGTGATTTAATTTTGGAAGTATCTCCCCCGCTTTTACCTCATACCCAAAATACCGAACTGTAGAAAGAGAAGAAACGTTTTGAAATGTTAAAAGTAAGTCCTACACTAAAATTTCTAAAACAAGTTTCGATCGCTCATACGCTACATCCTTAATTTCTGAAACCATACACAACTACAAAGAAATGAGCAAGATTGCCAAGTACCTCCATTTAATTCAAATGGCATCGATAAACTCGTACAGCCCGTCAGGTGTAACAAAAGCAGTACAGTGACTGTCCCGTAGATCAGTGAGAAGGCACAGTGAAGCTCTTAGCCGATCTGAGTATTATGCTTTAAGAAAAAAATGTATGAGAAATGCCGTTCTATGGTGTATTTTTATGTAGTTAAGTAAACCTTTTCTGTAATTTAGTATTTTTTCTTAATCACTGAAAATTTTATTCTTTCTATAATATTTTTTTGAGTGTATAAAAGCTACTATATTGGGATTGAGCATGCAGATTCTACAGATTCTTGCGCAGCCCAAGTTTGTTTCAGTAAAGTGCGACGCCCACTGTAACGCACAACCCGCACAAAATCATCCGAATGGACGCTGATATCTCAGAAACTATAAAAGCTAATATGTTAAGATTAAGCAAATATATTCTAAAGATTATTGCGCAGCGCGAGAGCGTCAGAGTTTCACTTTCACACACCTCCAAAGACGTTATTTCTTGAAGTAAGGAAGTTCTCTTCACACAATTTCAGAGGCGTTCCAATATTTTTCCCCATACGTTCACAGAAAAATAGAAGTTCGTTACCTAGTTAAGCCCCTTATGTAACTAATTCAATACAAAAATGTTCATAGTCCTAAGACTATAAAACACCAATTTGCGTAACCAGGAGTAAAAAATGTACACAGGCGGCGTAATTTTTGCAAACAAGGTTCACACGTAAAGGAATCTTTTTTTAGAGTGCCGTTACATTTCTTCTCTCTCTTTCTGTCTTATTTGCTCTCCGCTCCCGACACTCCACGCTGCCAAAAAGTCAAAAGTCAACACTATATTAGCGTCTTCCCACAGAGACCCATCCACCATCTACCATCCGTTGAAAGGATGGTCCATAAGGTTTTGCCGTTCCAAAAAAATTCCCAGCTCCACATTTGACGGACTATTTTATGCGATAGTTAGGCGATGTTTTTTCGGTGCAACTCTGAAGAAGAAGTCTTCTTGACAGTGCACTGGGAAAATCCAATTGCTTCGAATCCTTTGATATACTCGTCTACTTTTTCTCATTTTTTCCCATTCTAACGCCCAAAACTGTGGTGCTCGAAGTTTTCATGCTAAAAAAATGTTAACTGAAATGTGTTTGTCTCGTCAATACATATTGATAGCACTTCCTTGTTTCCTACATTAATTTTGCGGTCCTTGGCGTGGCACCTTTCTAAAGTAAACTTGCGCTGCGTAAGAAGATCAAGAACCTACATGCCAAATCTGAACTAGCTTTTATAGTTTGCGAGATCTCAGCGTTCATATGAACGGACTGACAGGCGGACAGACGGGCATGTCTAGTTCGCCACGTGTAGTGATGCTGACCAAGAATATATATACTTTATGGAGTCGGAAACGTCTCCTTCACTGCGTTGCAAGCTTTCGACTGAAATAGTTATATCCCCTGCAAGGGTGTACAAATTAATGTAAAATGATTAATTAGGGCAAACGAAACTCTGATCTCTAGAGTATTTTGGCTTCTTTATTTGTTTAACTGGTGTATTTTATCAAACGATTGGGACAGAAAATGTTTATTGAGTGCAAAACAAAACAGCAAATATCCGTGTAAATATACCAGGACGCATATCGAAGCAAATGGTCGACGGTTTCTGCGACTACAGAACAGTGAAGGTCATTAAAGAGATACCACACATCTCGTCTCGATTTAAGCAGTCCAAAAATCGAGTTGATAACTGTACAGTCATGACCCGAATATAAAAGCAAAATTGCGCGGTCAACCATATACGAAGTTCAAGAACAGTGTTTTGCTACAGTGTTACAATCTTCAGTAGAAATATTTTAAAAAACAACAGTCATTTTCATAAAATATTGCTTTTTAATATTTACCAAAAGCGGACCTGCAAAATATGCAAGCCCTTAAATGTAGCACATATAAGTTTCCCGAAAACCCTTTTAAAGAGAAAACTCAAGAAATCGAAAATTCTGTCCTTAAAGTCGAAACCATTTAAATTCGGAAAGGCTCGGCAGGGATTTAAGCCATCTATCACTCGGTCTTTTTTCGACGTATGCGGGTCAAAATACTTTGGCCAAAAGGTCTACAAGCAGACAGGTGAGGGGGCGTGACGGGGGCGTTGGCTGCAAGGAATGCGCATGAAAACGTGGCAGCTGTTGAAGGTCAAAAAAAGTTGGCAAGGGGCATTGGGCACCAAAGCCGCCAAGATGAGCCGACATCACCGTCATCATCATCGTCTGACATCGGTGCATTCGCACCGTCTCTTTCGTTCTGCCACCACCTGTCTCTTTATACTCGTACTCTTCCGGCTGTCTGTGTATGATGAGCAAATGAATTTTTAATAAAAGCTCCACATGTTGCCAATAGGAGTGCAAACACAAATGGAATAGGGCGAGGCCCCTGCTCCTTGCTGCATTGACGAGCCATTAGGCGAATGAATTTTTATGCCTGCCGAAACGCTCATACCACCCGGCAGGTGGCGCGACTGCAGACGGCTATGGTACTTTTAATGCCGACTCAAAGCGTTTCGTGCTCCATTTATCTTAGGGCCAAACACCGCCAGGCGAAAAGAATGCAAATGGGAACAGGACCTGGATCAGTAACTGATTTTTTCCACACCAAAACCATGTCAGAGCGGTGATAGAAGCGCGGCTTTTAAAGTCAATATTTTTGCGGTGAGATTTAAACAAAATTAAAGGTACAGGGTACAGGTAGAATTACGGTCAAATCAGATTTTGTCATAACCAGCTGAACGGTTTTTCTTTTACAGTACGAAGATAACCGAAAAAGATGTTCCGGCTTTAACTTTGGCTGACAAAAAAATTTGGTATCGATTGGATATAATTCTCGAATATGGTCGGGAATGTATAAAAACTTATTTGCTCAGTAAAACTGGTCTTTTTTAAAGTTCTTCCCTTCATTTGCCTTAAATCATTAAAAGGTTTTAGGCAATACATAAAGATAAACATATAGGTGAGGTCTGTAACTGCAACTATCTCTGATTTATTCCAACCACAAAAAATATTATACCACTTACTCATAGAGTAAAAGGGTTTAAAAAGTATGTAAAAAGGTTAAAAGAAGCATTTGCGACCTTATAAAATATGTATAGTCTTGATCAGGATCGCTATCCGAGTCGATGTAGTCATATCCGTTAGTCCGTGCTAGCACTGTGATCTCAGAAAATATAAGAGCTAGAGGGTTGAGATTTCATATTTTGATTATCCAAATGTACCACACCCACTCTTACTTCCACATGCCGCCGAAAATTGTGGCGCCCACAGCTGTGTTGCTAGAATACATTTTTCAATGGAAATTTATTGGTTTGGTCAATACCTCACGATTGAACTAAAAAGTCACACGAGGTTTATTTTATTTTATTAGTTAAATGTTGAGTTTACTTGGTTGGCTGATTAACTTTTTAACTTATTATTTACTTTATAACCGAATTAGAAAGTATATTCTTATTCCCTTTACTCGTAGACTAAAAGTGTATATAAGATTCGTCGGAAAGTATGTAACAGGAAGACGAAAACGATCCCTTGACGATCTGGCCATGTCCGTCTGTCGGTCTGTCAGTCCTTATAAACGCTGAGATGTCGGAAACCATAAAAGCTATAAAGTTGGGATTTAGCATGTCGATTCTACTAGAGCTTCTTGCGCAGCGCAAGTTTATTTCAGCAGGGTGACACGCCCACACTAACTTGCAAAACACTAGAACCTGTCTAGCGTCCACATTCTTGAAGAATTTGTAAAAGTGTAAATTGAAATCTATTTTATTAATCAATATCTAAGTGCTGGGAAGTGTACCAGCCGCATACTTATTTTAAGAGTTATGAGTGACTAAGTTAAACAGGCTTTGACATGGTCATTAGTACCGCAACTGCCCGCTAGGTGCCATAGCGTTGGCATGAGTGTGTGTGCCGCGCTAATAAAAATGCCTTCGAATTTTATTTTGCTTGAAATTTGAAAGGGAGTAAAGGGTATCTGATAGTCGAAGCACTCGACTATGGCGTTTCTTCTTGTTAGTTTTTCTTGTACTAAACAAGAGAGAGCGCTATAGTCGATGCCATCGACTATCAGATACCCGTTACTCGGCTAAGTGTATCGGAAGCACTCAGGGAGTGCGAGGGAGATATAGATATACACGTAGAAAAGCGCTTGTCCCCAAGAATTCACACTTTATTTGCATAAACCTTTTGAATGAATGGCCCGTTATGGGCGTTTGTCGTCGTTAAAGTGGGCGTGGATCCCTGCTGAAACAAACTGGCGCTGCGCAAGAAGCTTAATAATCTACATGTTAGCGTTCTAGCTTTTATAGTTTTCGAGATTTCAGCGTTTATACGGACGGACGGACAGACGGACATACGGACATGGCTAGATCGACTCGGCTAGTGATCCTGCATAAGAATATATATACTTTATGGGGTCGGAAACGCTTCCTTCTACCTGTTACATACTTTCCGACGAATCTAGTATACCCTTTTACTCTACGAGTAAAGGGTATAAAAATAAATTGTATCATGTTTTTGTTTACGAATAATGAAGAACGCTAAAGTCGACTGCCTCGACTATCAGATTCCCTGTACTCAGCTAGAGGGAATAAGAGGGAGATGGAGGTATACAGCAGGAAAGCGAGATTGTAAAGAACGATTTTAATATATGGTAATGTGGGCGGCAGACATATTTAAGTATTATTGGCTTTCGAGTGTGCGTGGCACATTAACGGAACCAACTTGTGCTGCGTCTCCAACTCTGTAGCTTTGCTAGTTTTCGAGGTACTAGCGTTAATATGTACGACTTTTTGAAGTTTGTGGACGCTGTGATCTCGGAAACTATAAAAGCTGCAACACTGGGATTAGGCATGAAGATTCTAGACAATCCTGCGCAGCGCAAGTTTGTTTCGTCAGTGTGCCACGCCCACTCTAACGCCCACAAGCCGCACACACCTGTGGCACACGCAATTTTCATGCTAGAAAAAAATATTTATCTGAAATATATTAGTCTCGTCAATACCTATCGATTAATCAAAAATACGTTTGCCAAGCCTATTTTAACGCACATAACGCTGAAATCTGTTTGCCGACCACATAACCATATATTGAGATCGCGGGTAGGTGGTGCATTTCAATCTCGCTTTACTGCTTGCATATCTGCATCTCCCTTTGGTCCCTTTAGCTGAGTGGCGGGAACCAGATAGTCGATGTACTCGACTATAGTGTTCTTCCTTGTTTTTATACCCGTTACTCGTAGAGTAAAAGGGTATACTAGATTCGTCGGAAAGTATGTAACAGGCAGAAGGAAGCGGTTCCGACCCCACAAAGTATATATATTCTTGATCAGGATCACTAGCCGAGTCGATCTAGCCATGTCCGTCTGTCCGTCTGTCTGTCCGGATGAACGCTGAGATCTCGGAAACTATGGGAGCTAGGCTATTGAGATTTGGCGTGCAGATTCCTGAGCTTCTTATGCAGCGCAAGTTTGTTTCAGTACAGTGCCACGCCCACTCTAATCCGCCCAAAACTGTGGCTCCTACTGTTTTGATGCTAGAATGAAAATTTTAACTGAAATGTATTGGTCTCGTCAATACCTATCGATTGGTCCAAAAAAAATTTGCCACGCCCACTCTAACGCCCATAATGCTTAAATCTGTATACCGCCGGTAGGTGGCGCATTTTAATCTCGCTTTGCTACTTGCATATCTCTATTTAGCTGAGTAACGGGTATCTGGTAGTCGAGGTACTCGACTATAGCGTTCTTCCTTGTTTTTAAATTATCTTGTAACGAACTGTTTTCGCCCGTTCTACGCGCTACTTAAAAGACGCGACTGGCTCCGAGATATTGTGAGTTCTTCCAAGAAGATATCCGATTGGGAAAAATCGGAAAACTTTATTGTATGTCTTGCGCTGGTAGAACTAATTTTTTAGTTTTACAATAATATGAATGGATTTATGATAAAATGTGGGCTAATAACCTTGCCTATTCTCCCCTTCAAATTATTGAAAAAAAGGAACCTAAGTCTAATAATCATAAAAAAATTCCAGAAAAAGGACCGCAGAAAATGTTTGCCGAGAACCAGCAAAACATGTCCGATAATTATACAAATTTGTTTTAATTGTTAAGGCACTTGCCCTTGCTTTTAAGGCGCTTTACCCTTACAACAACACACCGTGCATTTAAGAAAACTTGTGTTCATTAAAGTGGTCAAAAAAATGAAAACTAGTTCTTACCATTTTACATGGTAGATTAAGATCTGTAAAAAATGTAATCAAAAAAAAAAAAAAAATTTGGTTGAGATTTAGACCTTGCCAATCGTCCTCAAAGATTGCTTTAAAATTACTCATTCAACATGTGTTCCAGCAAGAACTTTTTTCGAAAAAATCCATTTCCCACCCACAATTTTGTCAACATTCTAAGCTCAGTCGATATTAGTAAAAAATTGACAATTCCGAAATGTTTTTGGTTGGACATCTAAAATCCGAATTTGACACAACGTATTTACTATCTAAGAGATCCGTATTATCTAGTGTCCTCTATAAATTTGGTGCAGCGT